>NC_140969.1:104204388-104239388 GCF_056783735.1 Eptatretus burgeri
CACCTTTGGAGTGACGTCATGGCAGCTGTTCGCGTCCCTCGTCCCTCTTGGACGGTACCATCCGGCAGGGATTCACCCTCCTGCCAGATTCCAACCATACACGCAGCCATGACGTCACTCGGCGCATAAAAAAAAACAAGCCCACATCTCGAGGGGTTCACCACGCGAACACATGTGCTCTGCCCATTGGAGCTTAACACACCCGCCCGCGTGGAGAACCCGTCCGGTCCAAATCCTTCTACCTGCCTAACCTTTGTCCGTCGCGGGATTGGCAACATTCACCGCGCTCGTTTCCGGATCGGGCTTCACTCCCGCAAGCGAGCACGTGGCGGCCTCGTGCGTTGCACAGCACGGATCGCGCGCTCGCTGCTGGGCAAACCCGGCGTGGTCCCCGAAACATCTACGGCCGCTACCCGGCTTTCGTTCCTCTGTCGCCGTCGTCATCTCCATTCGACACACGCACTCCTGCGTGTCACGACATTAACACACCTCACCATTACACTCACCCCGGGAGACGTGGCTGCATGCTCACGCATACCGACTGGCATCTCCCTTACATACCTCTCTCTCACACACACTGTCTCCCTTGCACTCGGCCGTTCACTCACGCACCGTGCCTTACTCACACACCAGTCCTCACTCCCACACGGCGTGCTGGGAAGCACGCATCCTGGCACACTCGCCACCACACCACTCACACACGGGGTCGCTTCCACACACGGGGGCACACACACCTTGCACCACACTGGGGATTCGTGTCCCCACAATGGGTTCCGGGGCCTCTATACCCCTCAAGCTCGGCGTGCACCCGTTCACAGCACCCGTCCCCTCGAACTCGCAAAGCACGACCGAACCCACCTGGTCGCGATTCGCCTCAAGGGGGCCTCCCTCTCTCGTTCCTGGAGGAGGCTATCCAGCCGCTCGCACCGGGTCCCTAACCAGTCCGTCAGCTCCCCCTCATCGTCCTCCACTAACTCTGTGTGTGTGCTCGTCTTCAACCCCGTCCAATTCACCCTCTATCTCCCGTGTCTCTATACATTTTATTCTTTCCGTCGTCACCTCGTGTCTCGTCTCGCACGTTTCGGTCACCCCATTTAATTTTTTCCTCTGTGTCACCGTCACTTTTTCTCTCTCCGACACCTTAACACTTCTCGTCCAACACGTGCCCCGAATTTTTTTTTTTGTTCCCGCCTTCACCGCGGGCCTGACAGCCGTTGCACTCCCCCCGAGCTCGTTCGTTCCAGCACGTGGCGTCGCCATTTTGAGCTCCACTGCCCGCGTTTCGCTCCTCACCATTGCCATTATGCCTGCCTGCAGACCACGGTCTATTCGCTGCATCTCACCCCACAGTGTTTGCGTATTCGCTTCCATGTCATCCATTTTATTATTTATTCTTGCCAGCATGGCGAATAGCTGGGCCATGTCGGGTGCGCTTGAGTGAGCCGTTTCGGAGGAGGGAAGGGGAGGTGTCATACACTGCGGCCGCTGCCGTGCCCATCTCGGGCTCTGGGTTCGATTGGGGGGAAAATTGTTGCTGCTCATTCAGCATTTCCTGCTCGGGGCTTTCGTCCTGGACCATGGATTCTACATTCAAACACATACACATTTCTACCCCCGGCACCCGCTCGCCTTGGGACTCCATTTTATTTCTCGTAAGGGGTTAATTTAAATCGCTCGTAATTTCGAGGGAATCGGGGGTCGCTCCTCTCACCCTTGAACCGATTCCCCATGAATTTAGCTTGGAGGCGGGAAGGATTTGAATCCCACTCCCGGACACCAGTGTTGCGAGGAGGGGGGTGGATTTGTGTCCCACGACCTGACACCAGTGTTGCGAGGAGGGGGATGGGTTCGTGTCCCACGACCTTACACCAGCAGTGTTGCGAATTCGCGCCCGTAGGCGTGTGAACGGCCACGTGACTCGAATCGTGGCACGTCGCCCACTGGACGGACAATTCAGTCGTGACCCTCTCGGACCAACGCCGGGAGCAAGTCACGGGTGAGGGTTTAACCTCACCACGATCGTGCCAATTGCCCATCCGCGCAGGATAGGGTCGCTCGCCAAATTTGATCTACCTAAGTACCTGCGCGAATGGTTGACCGGGCGATCGCACCATGCCACAGGCCGACTCTGGACACGAACCGCTTAAGCGGTCCGTTCCATGCTACAGTGATAACCGAGCAGTGTTATCATCGGCCTCGACGGTTCCGATTAATTATCGGGCGTATTAAGCCCACTACGAACCCTTTACGTGAAGCAGGATGGAGGGTCAATTAAAAGGAAGGAGACGAAGCGAAACGGGAAAACAGTTCAACACAATGCACATTTATTCCGCGGCACACGGAAAGCACGTAAAAACAGCCACAATAATCAAAAATGCACATATAAAGCGAAAGCAAGAGTTAAACCGAATACGCGTACACATGGCAACACTTATACAGTTCTACTTTACAGACGGCACCAACACACATTTACTCAAAAGCAAAGGAAGGAAGCCATCCTCATAGACAAGGGGGCAGACGGGGCCTGTGGGCCTTTATGGCGTGGGACTTGGCAGACCGAATGAGTCCCACGAGACCGTTGCAGGTTACCTGCACCCTCGCGGTGCGATGGTGGGCGAGCTCTCTCCGGCGCTCCTTGTACGAACGCGCAGGTCCACGGGCGACAGCTGGCAGAGCGGCACCTCCAGTCCGCGTCCCCTCCGCGACGTCCGGACTCTCCACCGACTGCAAGCTCCAAGAGCGGGTCGCTCTACGGACCGCTTCTCCAAGACCCAGACGGGCAGAAGACCATGAACCGCCAACTGACACTGACACTCTCACCGACCGCCCTGACCTCCTCTGACCTCACTTCCTCTCACCTGACTTCCTCCCAGCGGTGCCTCCATGTGCCCTTTTATTTCCCCGGCACCCCGCCCCTCCCTTCGCGGCACGCCGGGGGGCGGGGGGGGGGACATTCCACTTGAGAAATCGGGGTGGGAGTTGAGTTCCAACCGTCATTCTTGTTTACCAAGGAAATTGGGGTGGGAGTTGAGTTGTTCTCCTTTTGTGTTCGTGGAGATGTTGACGGTTGCTGAAGGAGTGGTGAGAATGGCGTGGTTGTTGAGAGGCAGGTGTGGTTGTGGTTGTTGTGAAGCGGCGTTGTGGTTGGTGGTTGTTGTGTGATTGCGGTTAAGACGTGGTTGGTTCAAAATAAAGATAGAATAGAAAAACGCCTAACTCAAAGCGTCGCAGCCCGAATGAATCTCATAAATTCCCTCTAGACAACGGATTTGGGGCTAACGACACATGTACTTAGAGATATCTAACCTACGGGCCCTTCATGGTGTAATGCGAATTTCCACAGCCGTAACAATATATGTATATATGTATATGTATATATGTATATATGTATATATATATATATGTATATATGTATATATGTATATATGTATATATATATATATATATATATATATATATATATATATATATATATATATATATATATATATATATATATATATATATATATATATATAAATGTGACTCCAACTCAACTTCTCTTCTCTTTCCCTATTATCCACAATATTACTATTTTCGCAATCCCAAAATTATATTTGGTACTTTTGTATATAGATATATCTTCCTTCTTCTTCTTTCTTCTTCTTCCTTCTTCTTCTTCTTCTTCTTCTTCTTCTTTCTTTCTTCTTCTTTCTTCTTTCTTCTTTCTTCTTTCTTCTTCCCTTTCGGGGTCGCGACAGCGGATGATCCGCATAGGGA
Source organism: Eptatretus burgeri (assembly GCF_056783735.1). Taxonomy (NCBI): domain Eukaryota; kingdom Metazoa; phylum Chordata; class Myxini; order Myxiniformes; family Myxinidae; genus Eptatretus; species Eptatretus burgeri. Next base: position 104,208,148 of record NC_140969.1, read on the forward strand.
TTTGGCACATGTTTTACGCCGGATGCCCTTCCTGACGCAACCCTGGTCGCCTCTTGCAACACAGGGATATGGTACACCTATTTTAACCGGGGTATACACCGGCCCAGTACACTGGTACTCATTTCGCCGACCTCGCAAGGATGACAGGCTGAGTCAACCCCCTGGTGTATTAATTCAGTGGCCCAACGGGGCTTGAACTCAGGACCTTTTGGATCCCAAGCCGCTGCCCTAACCACTGCGCCAACACCAGGCGTGTGTGTGTGTGTGTGTGTGTGTGTGTGTGTGTGTGTGTGTGTGTGTGTGTGTGTGTGTGTGTGTGTGTGTGTGTGTGTGTGTGTGTGTGTGTGTGTGTGTGTGTGCGTGTGTGTGTGTGTGTGTGTGTGTGTGTGTGTGTGTGTGTGTGTGTGTGTGTGTGTGTACATATACATATACATATACATATACATATACATATACATATACATATACATATACATATACATATACATATACATATACATATACATATACATATACATATACATATACATATACATATACATATACATACACACATACATATACACGGTAATCCCCCATTTCTCGCGGGGGTTACGTTCCAAACCCTCTCGCGGTAAGTGAAAATCCGCGATAAATGGACGCCTCCACAGAATGCATTTTAAACACATTTTAATCTCAATTAAACGCATAAAGAAAACATTTGAAGCATAAAAATGCTTCCTGTAAACTCAGTAACGTTGCAAAAACATTGTGATGGGCAGTCGCTGGTGTTGTTTCTTCATGGTGGTGAGGAGAGTTTTCGCCATTTTTGCTAAGCGTTCAAGTGAGAGGCCTTCGTCGTCGTGCTCCTGCGATGGATCAGATTGTTCCTCCTCCTCCTCACATGCAGACTTCGTAAGCTCAGCCAAATCCTCGTCCGTTAATGGGTCAGAGTTGGTTTCGATGAGGTCATTCACTTCATCGTGCGTCATGTCGTTGAATCCTCCTCCTCGAATCTTCGCCAGCTTGACCGCCTTATAGATTGCCGAATGGTGAATTTCGTCTGGAGAAAAGCCCTTGTATTCGTGGATTCATTCTGGCCACAGCTTCTTACAACAGGTGTTTAAGGTTTCTTTTTTTTCATTTCTTGTCGAGCTTTCTGAATTATTTGGAGACATGTTGCTATCGTGAAATCACGCCAATACGCCCTCAGAGAAAAATTGTCGTCGGAATCCATGGCCTCCACGAGGTGCTGCAGCGCGTTGCGAATGTAAAGCGCTGATGTTGGCTTCGTCCTTCTTGATGTAGCGTATGGTCGATTCATTCAAACCGTAATGGCGCCCAACCGCCGCAAACGTTTTTCCTTTGGGCGGCATTGTAGGGCTTGGAGAAAAAAACGTAGAAAATATCTGTCGTTCACAAGCGAAACACTCAAGACAGCGAGAGTGCACCTCGTGGGCAGCAGCCAATTAGCGCCAAGGAGAAATGAATAGCGCGCTCTCTGTCTTTGTCTCGTGCGTTGTGTCGACAAACATACAAATTTTTTGTTTGTTTTATTATGAAGATACTTTCGAGCGCCACACGTTATAATTTATTGCTTAAATAATTTATATTTTATATATTATTACCGGGGGAATCCGCAGAAAAAATTAGTTCCGTTCCAAGGGAAAACCCGCGATGAACCAGGGGCGCGATAGGTGAACTGCGATGAAGTGGGGGTTGACTGTATATATATATATATATATATATATATATATATATATATATATATATATATATATATATATATATATATATATATATATATATATATATATATATATATATATATAAAATAGGAGAACGAGGAGTAGAACGAGAACTGGACATAAAGACAATCAGGGACAGGTTGATGTGAGTGACGTTTGTGATGGAGATAGGAATGGTGAATGGAATTTCAGCGTACACACCACGAACAGGGTTCAGAGCAGCATAAAGACTAATTCAGTGTGCAGTTAGAAGATATTGTTGCGAATTCGCGCCCGCCGGCGTGCGAACGGCCACGTAACTCGAATCGCGGCACGTCGCCCACCGGAAGGACAATTCTGTCGTGACTCTCTCGGACTAACGCCGGGAGATAGTCACGGGTGGGCCTTTCGGCCTCACCACGATTGTGCCAATCGGCCCCCGCGTGGGATAGGGTTGTTCGCCAAATTCGACCTACCTAAGTACCCATGCGGAGGGTAGACCGGGCGATCGCACCTCGCCGCAGGTCGACTCCGGATACGGGCCACTTAAGCGACCCGTTCCATACTATCGGGATAACCGAGCGGTGTTATCGTCGGCCTCGACGGTTCCGATTAATAATCGGGCGTATTAAGCCCACTACCAACCCTTTACGTGAAGCAAGATGGAGATTCAATTAAAGAAAAGACGAAGCGAAACGGGAAAAACAGTTCAACATAATGCACATTTATTCCGCGACGCACGGAGAGCACACATATACAATTACAACAATTATGCACCAAAAGCAGATGTAACAAAAGAAACACAACAATGCAGAGATACTACCGACTACGCGAGCACACGGCAACACTTAAACAGTTTTACTTTATAGACTGCGCCAACAACACATTTACTGAAAAGCAAAAGAAAAGGGCCACCCTCAACGACAAGGGGGCAAACGGGGCCTGTGGGCCGTGAGACCGGGTGGATCCTACCCGTGTCTTTGTGATGAGCCGCAAATGTGGCGGCGCGGCGGCGCCCCGACTCCGCGCTCCTTCGCGGGTTTCGTTGGCACTGCTTGGAGTGGGGTGGGAACGGGGCCCCCTTTTCGCACTATCTCAGCGTGGGGGAAAAAAAGGGGGGAATTGTTGATGCTCTGGGGAAAGAGGATAGCTGGCTTGCTTGGGTCCCGCGACAAGCGACTCCACTGCGAGCTCGTCGCCGACCGCAGTCTTCCTTGCCTCGGACCCGAACCCTTCGGTCTCCTCCCCAATTCTCCTCAGCCAACTGCAGCAAATCACCTCGACCGTGCTCCAGGCTCCAGGCTTCCTCTCTGCAGCTCCCCGACAGACTCCGAACCCCGACAGACTCCGACCTCCGACAGACTGACTCTTCTCCAGACCCGACTTGACTCTTCTCAAACTCGCCTTGACTCTTCTCCAACCAACTAAATTCGCCCCGCGCTCGGCGCTTTATAGTCCGGCAGGAGAACCCATATGCAAATTTCTGAATCAGAACGAGCTCGGGGGTGGAGCCACGCTCGCCCATTGGACGGAGAAAAAGGGGCGTGAGTCTCCCCTGATCCTCAAACTTGCATATCCCGATTCTACTCCGACGCGCCTGGCGGTGGGGCCAAACCGCCCCGTGCTTGCCGATTGGACGGATCAGAAGTGGGCGTGTATCATTCCTGATCTGAATTCTCCTCGGAAAGGCCGCACTTTGCACCCGCGGCTCGGCGTGCGTCCCGCACGAGGCCAGGACAGCCTGATGCTCTGTGCCCACAAGCGGTGCGGGAATGGCCGCAGAAGGAGAGGCGAAGGTGGTGGAGGGTTTAAAGTGGTGGTCCATGGCCATGGCGACATTTGGAATGGCGGTGATGCAATGTTTGCGGGAGTGAGTTGTGAAGGTAAAGGTCGTGGCTGTTGGCATTGTTGTTGTGAAGCGGCATTGCGGTTGGTGGTCGTTGTGTTGCGGTTGAGACGTGGTTGGTTCAAAATAAAGATAGAACAGAAAAACGGCTATCTCAAAGGGTCGCAGCCCGAATGAATCACATTTATTCCCTCTAAACAACGGGTTTGGGGCTAACTACACATGTACTTAGAGATATCTCACCTACGGGACCTGAATGGTGGTTTGCGAATTTCCTCAACCGTAACAATATCATTCCTATTTTGCACATATTTGTTCCACTCTTCTTCCCTTAAACTTGTCTTCATTGACACCCTCCCTGCCAGCCCCATCACCTCCCCCAGTTCTCGAGCGTTATCAAGTTTCTGAGCATCTGCTACATTTGAACGTATCTAAAGTTGTGCATCCTTGTGATTCTTCCCTTGTGACTTCATAAGGAATTTGCATATTAATTTTCTGAGCCTTTAACTGAACTTTTTAATTTATGCCTCATATCTCTGCTTCCCTGACACCTGGAAAAATGCATCTGTTTGTACATTTCCTAAAACCACCCGGGTCATGAAATGTCATCAGCTTCGACCAATATTGATTTCACATGTGATGGCTCGTGTCTTTGAGGGCTTTTTAGCTGACAGGGTGATTGAGGACATCACAGATGTGATTGATTTCCAACAATTTAGTCATCTGAAAGGATGTTCCATTAATCACTATTTAGTATGTTGGATTGTATACACAAGGGCCTCTAAACCAGGCTGCTCTGCAAATGTCTGTGCTGTCGATTAAAAAAAAAAATTGTAAGGTGTCTCACCATATTAACCACACGACTGCGGTGGAAAATAAGATTCAACTTGGAGGGAACCGTGCAATTCTGCCCATGATCTGTAGCTTCCTATCACAGCGATCTCGGACTGTTCGGGAGAATTGAGCTACTTCCGATTAATTTCATCTCTCCTATGGAGTACCTCAGGGCACAAAACTTGGGCTGATCATCTTCCTTGTGATGGTGAATGATGCCACTACTGCATACATTTGTCGATGACCTCAGTATCATTAAAATATTGGAAATAAATGATGTCTTGCATGCTGTCGCATTTGGACTTATTTCGTGAATGCTGTGGTGGCAATGACATGGTGTCATAGCCAGAGAAATGTAGGGTCATGTAGATATCATTTTTTCGCAAGCCACTAACTCCTCTTACACAGGTGATCAATGGTGTTTCCTTGGAAGCTGTTTCATCTCTGAAGCTCCTCGATGTCGTAATTCAAGACTATCTGAAGTGGAGGTGGAGCACCTGGCTAGCAATGCTTTTGAGACATTTGTACATCTTGTGGAAGCTCAAGAAGGATGGTGTGAAAGCTGAAGATTTTGTAATAATCTACAAGATGTACATTTACCCATTCTTAGAATTTGGAGGACCTGTATAGAGTTCAGGTCTCACGATATCCCAAGTAGCAGATATTGAGCAGTTCCAAAAGAGCTTTGAGAAGGATCACCTTTCCAAATCGTCTTCCCTATCTGGACTTGGAATTCCAGATAAGGTATTGTTATCGTGTACCGTCCGTCTGTCCATCCATCTCCTATTTCGACTTATCCAGCTGAAACTTGGCAGCAATGTTCCACTCCTGACTGGAAATGGGGGTTGCACAGCTTGTTCTGGTCACGTGACTTCAAGTCGGTCAAAATGGCAGACTTGGTAAATTCCTTCAAAAATCTTCTCCAGACCCACCAGTCACAATCAGAATGCTGCAAAAGTTGGGTAACAACATTAGGCCAGGGTAGGAATGCTAAATTGCAGACAGGCTGATCATGTGACTGGAAGTGTCTCAAAATGGCCGACTTGGTCAATTCTTTGGAAAATCGTGTAAATGCCTTCAAAAATCTTCTTCTCCAGACCCACCAATCAGGATGCCACCAAATTTGGGTTGCAACATTATGACAGGGTCCTGATGTTAAATTGCAGAGGCCATGCTGATCATGTGACTGGAAGTGTGCTTCAAACTCTCCCAGGGGAAAAAAAGAACCGGGCAGGAAGTCTGGAACACTGCATCGATCGCTCCAGGAAAAAAAATAACCTTAAGCGGACTGAAGGTGAGGCCTGAGGCCGATACGTGGTGTCGTTGGAAGGCCCATGACACCTATCCTGTCAATATTTGATGATCATTTCAACCATCGCTTTTTTTGTGTTTCACATTGAATGGAAAACGCAAAGGTAGGGTAGGGCAATTGTGAATATGACAGGTTTGACGATGTGTTAGTCCTGAACTGCATGAAAATAAAAATGGTGGATGTTGGAGTCAGCCATCCTATGCCGTAATGATTTCCCAGACGTAATGATTTAGCCAGACAGACAACTGCCGCTCCTTTAATGTATACAGATAATGTCATGTCCCCTTGCGACGCTCCTCATAGCTGTCTATCTTGCCCCTCCCCCCCCAAATCTATCTTGTCTTTTTATACAAAATCATGTCTATGTGATCTATGGCCTTCCTGAGATGTGTTGACCAAAACTATACACTGTGCTAAGTGACGTCTCATTAAATTCCTGTCCAGCATTGATGCTATTTTGATTTGTAAGTTATCCCCCTGCAAATACAACTGAAAAAACTATCAGCTTTACCAAATAGGATGTGAACTTAAAATCCAACGAGGATGCCAACAACTACACGTATGAACATTTTGATCATCCCTCATATTTTGTTAATTTATATTGTATATTTACAGACTCTTGGTCATAGCAGGTAATTGGCTTCTCCTTTCGGTGTAATTTGTGGCAAAGGTTACTGTTTGTTATTAACAGAATTGTAAAGTATTTTATTCATCGTAAGAGGCCTATGTAATACCACGTCTTCAGTAGGACTACGCGGGAGCAGCTTGGGCGCGTGGATGCACACTCTCGTCAAGAGAACCAAAGTTTGCAACAAGAAGCAAATGAGGATTTACTTGTGGCTCCTCAAGTGCAAGTTGCTGAAGATGGATCATTGATTCTCAATGAACAAAGGTGGGTGTGTAATACAAGAGCCCGGATGAACACGGTTGTTGGTTTAAAGAAAAATTGTTGGTTCTTCAGTTATTATATCTAAACATGGTGGTTTTATTCATTCAGGATATATTATTGGTGCCCATTACATGGTACCTTTCCCTAAACATTGTCAAATTTATCACCAAACCAGCTCCCTTAATGAGCTCCATGAGTCTAATCATTCTGCTCACCTTGACCCCTCTGTCCCTCCTTTTTCCCCTCCTGTTGAATTGATGTCCCATCCATCCAATCCTGGTGTTTTATCCAGGTTTTAAAGACAGTAGGTCACCACCAGCTTATGTCATCTTTTATACCTACCCTGGATATTTTCTAAACTATGACTTCACCTTTGTTTTGTTTGTGCATCCCATTTGTATCTTTCATTGAACTCCATGGTCAGTTAAGGTTACATGCTATGTTGTTTTGCTTTCTTTAGCCTCAAATATTCATCATGAGAAAATAATGGTACTTTTGAAGGGAATAAATTGAATCAAACTTATTGTTACGTGAATTCATCCTGGATTTAATTTGTTTTTAGAATCAAATTGAGTCAAAGTATGTTGTGCAAGTAAAATGTAACAAACATTAACAATGTGTGCCTCTATCACAAAGTTGGATGAAGATTTATCTTCATCAATCGTTGACTCTTCTTGTCATCCTTTCATGGGAGCTCTCAATATCTCAACTGTTATCCATTCTCTCCCAGCATCTCTGTTGGCGTTCAACAGTCCAGCAGCATCTGTGTTGTTGAAGGGTCAGCGGTGCTGGAGCGAGGTAATGCCACCACCTACAGCAGTTTTCTGAACAAAACTACCCATACCCGCCGTTGGAGTGATGCTGGTAAGGGAATGGCTGTTTTCAGAGCTCTGTCACTGATGGACATCTGTCGATCCAATTTTACCGTCTTTCGATATCATTCTCTCTCTGCTGTCCTTTTGTTTAGTCGTCCATAATCATGACCCCTCCAGATACTGGATGTTCAGCTAACCAGACCTATTTGTAGAGGAGCATATGTTGGAAAGTGATGTATAGTTTTTTTTTGACTTGCTGATATTTCAGCTCATTGTTATATAACTTCATAAAATTATATACAAGTATGTGTGATATATAAAAATGACCAACAAAGCTCACAAGTGAAGTAAACGTAGGTTTTAAGGTATTTCTGTCAATGGCGGCTGAAGATGATTGTTCTGCTACCTGAGCAAAAGTTTTAAATTGTCCGATAAACTTTTGGGGTTTTAATTCCACAGTTGCTCAGCAGAAAGTTCCATACCTTGTGACAGAGTGGTGACTTGTCTAGGATTAGTTCTGAGCCAGGGAAATTATCGTAACGTGTGAGCACCCCGATTCTCTATCAAGAGTATGGCTGGCCTCAACCACCAGAATTTGTCTGACTGAGGTTGTCTTCTTGGCATTCATTTTTTAGCTAGTTGAAGTTTTGTGTGTGTGTGTGTGTGTGTGTGTGTGTGTGTGTGTGTGTGTGTGTGTGTGTGTGTGTGTGTGTGTGTGTGTGTGTGTGTGTGTGTGTATACACGTACCACTGAGGTCATGGACCCACCATTTGGAGAGTATATGGGTAGAACGGATTGAAAGTTTGATGAAAAAGTGAAGCCCAGTTGATCCAGAGTCCAAAAAAGTTGAATCCAATGGAATGGAATGGATGGACGTTGGCTCACAAGGAGCTCCTCAACCCTGACCTGTCTCGATGTTTGTGTGGTGTCCATTTAAAGTGGTATAACTGGTCTCCAGGGTCTAAGGCAGGTATGGGAGCATTCGTCAGCGCAGCGCATCGCTGCATCCGTTGTCTGCCGCTAATCCAGGGGTCTCTGGCAATCCTCCAGATAGCTGCCTGGCCCATCACAATATTCTTGAGATGCCGATCATCCTGCTGCAACTACGAGGCACGTGGTCGGCCCATTGGCCTCCTCCATGCCGAAAAAAGTGTTGTATGTGTGGCTAGTTCTGAAACCATGAACCAGCCACCTAAGTCCAAAACTTCTTGCAAAGTCAAGAGCCCACCCTCTTCCAGTCAGTTGGGATGATGCCTGTGTTCCAGGAAGAACACAGAACTGCATGCGGCGACACAGGTGCAGAATTTCCACCAGCCTTGAGAAGCTCAGAATGGATGCCACAGATATTAGGAGCTTTCCCCCTCTTTCAAGTAGTTCACCGTGGCCTTTGTTTCCCCAAATGAAGGCAGTTTTCAGTCGATTTGAGAGTCAGTAATAGCGATAGTTACACTCCTGACATCCAACTCAACAGCTGGTGGGTCAGCCTGGTACAACTGCTCAAAGGAATTGACCCAGTGGACCTTCACCGCAGTCTCTTCTGTCAAGAGCTCACCACCCTTTACCCTAACTGCAGTACACTGAGGGATGGACTTGGAGGAACACAATGTATGAATTCCTGTGTAAGCAGATCTAAAATCGCTTTACCACAGGTGATGCTCTACCCTTCATAGATTCCTCACACACACAGGCCTCCTTGTCTGCCCTCAGCACACATTCAGTTTTACGCTTCAACTTCCTGAACAGCTCAGCTCTCCATTAATCCAGGCACTGCAGCTCTGGTCAATGGTATCCAGCGTCCCTTAGGAGACAAAGTTCTTCTTTGCCTGATTATGGCTTCCAAGACATCCACTGACATCATCAATGATGGTCATCTTAAAGGCACTCTCCAACTCTTCAGGATTCCCTGAAACAACCAACCCCCCTCCCCCCCCCCCAAGTCCCCACTCAGCCTGTTTGCAAACAACTTAGCTACCCCCTCATCCTTCCTTGATTTTGCCAACATCTAACCTAGGCTGGGATGGTACCATTCACCCAGATTTTAGCTGCAACTTCAGATTTGCTACCACAAGCCTGTGGTCAGTATTGAGGAACTGGGCATTCTGGTAGACCCTGCAGTTCTGGATCATCCTCCAGTGACCATCAACGAAGACATGGTCAATCTCCTTAGCCACACCACCAACGTTGAATAACAAGTTCAGCGATGAGCTTGTGGGTGCTGAAAACATGAACCGGGCACCCTAAGTCCATGACTTCTTGCAAAGTCAAGGAACTTGGTGCTATTTTGGTTCACAGTTCCAGACCCATGGAGACCAACACGTGCCTCAGAGCATCTCTATCAGTTCCAGTCAATGCATTGAAATACCGCAGGACTAGAAGAGTATCTCACTTGGGGCACTGATCAACCACAGACTCGAACGCAGGCGGCATAGAATGTGTCCTTCATGGTGAGGTCACTCGCCTCAGTCGGAGCATATACAGCGACCAGGAAAATGACATCTAAGGAGTGATGGATCCTTAGTCTCATAATACGCTCGTTGATCAGTGTCACGTCAATTATCATTGGAGTCAGCTTATTGGACACAGCTACAGCAACTCCTTGGACATGGTAACCATCAGAGGGACCAGACCAATAGTAAGTGTATCCACCCACCATGATCTCACCGCAATCCAGTCTCCGAACCTCAGAGAGTGCTGCAATCAATATTCAAATGCTGGAACTCAGATGATAGAGACAGTTGATAATCCTCTCTTTGGGATAGAACATTCCAGGTAATCACCTGAAGGGATCGCCTCAGGTTAACCCGAGGAGACGCCGTATAGTGGATGGTTACCCCGTGCTATTCCTCCCATTGTCAAAGAATGGGGGTCCCGAAGGCTTTGCTTGATGTCGGTTTTGAGGCCCCCAAAGGCCTCTATAAAGTGTATGCAGTATTGTGATGTGGGGTCGTGCAGTGCTGCCACCGGGTAAAGTTAACCACCATGAGGCCAATAACACCATAACTTTTCAATCTCCAACACATCCCAAAACCCCTCCTGGGAAATCTCACCACCAGGAGGGCAATAACTCCATACATTTTCAATATCCAACATGTGCCTGAATCCCAACAGAGTGTTTATTTTTCAGTACCTGGTACTCAGATGTGCCGGAATTCCTACATAGTTTTTCTTCAGCACCTGGTACTCGGAGTAGTGCGAAATAATTACGTCCAGCCGTGTGGGGCTGGCGTTTGCATGAAAAGAGCACCTTGATCTGTATCTAGAAAGTGTTACCTGCCCTTTACACTTGATATTATTGTTGAAATGCCATTTGAGGATGCCAATGCAAAACATGCACGTCCTCAAACGTCACTCTTACTTTGGTGTGCTTGTGTGCGTTTTTAGTTGATCTAACTTTGAATTGTTTCTTTTCTGCTGTAGAGACTGATCTATTTTTCCTGGCTGTCAGCATGATGGGGACAGACCTAGGAATGATTGGATATTTGTTTCCAAAGCGATCCAGACGAGAGCTCAAGGTGAGAAGAGTTCATGGAGTTCTTTACTGTTTTTGCAGTTCCTGTGAAACATCCCTATTTTATTTGTATGGAAAACAAAACATCTGCAACCATTTTACATTTGAACACTTGTGCTGTATACCACTCATAGTACTGTACTTTGGATCTTGAACTGTATATACCTCTTTATAATATATATATATATATATATATATATATATATATATATATATATATATATATATATATATATATATATATATATGATATTGTTGCGAATTCGCGCCCGCCGGCGTGCGATCGGCCGCTCGACTCGAATGGCGGCCGCCTCGCCTACCGGACAGACAATTCTGTCGTGACCCTCCGGGAACTATCGCCCGGAGCCAGTCACGGGTGGGCCTTTCGACCTCACCACGATCGTGCCAATCGGCCACCCGCGTAGGATAGGGTTGTTCGCCAAACTCGACCTCCCTAAGTACCCACGCGGATGGTAAACCAGGCGATCGTACCTCGCCGCAGGTCGACTCCGGACACGAACCGCTTAAGCGGTTCGTTCCGTGCTATCGGGATAACCGAGCGGTGTTATTGTCGGCCTCGACGGTTCCGATTAATTATCGGGCGTATTAAGCCCACTACGAACCCTTTACGTGAAGCAAGATGGAGATTCAAACGAAGGAAAGTCGCAGCGAAACGGGGAACAATTCAACATGATGCACATTTATTACCCAGCCCACGAAAAGCACACATATACAGTCAAACAGTCAGAATGCACATATATCAATTTAAAACAAAAACAACAATGCAGAGCTTCGACTGAATACACCAACACACGGCAACACTTATACAGTTTTACTTCACAGACTGCGCCGACACATTTACTCAAAAGCAAAGGAAAGAAGCCACCCTCATAGGCAAGGGGGCAGACGGGCCAGTAGGCCAATGTGTGCGCGGGACCTGAAGGAGCGGTCAGGTCCGCGAGACCGGGTGGGTCCTACCCGCATCCTCGTGACGAGCCGCAAATGTGGCTGCCCGGCGGTGCTCCGACTTCGTACTCCTTCGCGGGTTTCGTTGGCACTGCTTGGAGTGGGGTGGGAACGGGGCCTCCTTTTTGCACTATCTCAGCGTGGGGCAAAGGGGGAAATTGTTGATGTCCTGGGGGAGGAGAATGGCTGGCTGGCTGGCTTGGGTCCCTCGACGAGCGATCCCACCGCGACCTCACCGCCGTCTTCCCTGCCTCGGACCCGAGCTCCTTGGCCTCCTCCCACAATTCTCCTCAGCCGACTGCAGAAACCACCTTGACGCCTTCGCCTCCCGACTCCACTCCGCTCTCCAACCCGACTTGACTGCCAAAACTCTCTGCTTCTGCCAAAACTTCCTGCCCTTCCAAAACTTTCTGCCACGATTCGCCTTGCGCTCGGCGCTTCATAGGCCGGCAGGAGAACCCATATGCAAATTTCCGGATCAGGATGAGCTCGAGGGCGGAGCCACGCTCGCCCATTGGACGGAGGAAAAGGGGCGTGAACCTCCCCTGATCCTAGAATTTGCATATTTCAATTTCACACGGAAGAGCCTGGAGGCGGGGCCAAGCCGCTCCGCGCTTGCTGATTGGACAGATCAGAAGTGGGCGTGTAGCATTCCTGATCCGAATTTTCCCTCGGAAAGGCCGCTGTTTGCACTCGCAGCTCGGTGCGTATCGCTTGAACGAGCCCAAGACAGCCCGATGCTCAGTGTTCACAGGTGATGCGGGAATGGCCGTAGAAGGAGAGAGGTGAGGGTGGTGGAGGGTTTTTGGTGGTGGTTTGATGGTTATGGCGGTTGATTCAAAATAAAGATAGAACAGAAAACCGCCTAACTCAAAGCGTCGCAGCCCGAATGAATCACATAAATTCCCTCTAAACAACGGGTTTGGGGCTAACTACACATGTACTTAAGAGATATCTCACCTACGGGACCTGAATGGTGGTTTGCGAATTTCCAGAGCCGTAACAATATATATATATATATATATATATATATATATATATATATATATATATATATATATATATATATATATATATATATATATATATATATATATATATATATATACACTCACGCACACACACGTCTTGTTGCCCCACTGACTGTGACTGGTGAGGCCAGATTGTATATTCCTGGCTACCATAAGTGCCATCTTCCACATGGACACATTGTGTTACCTCCAATCACAACCAGGAAGCACCAATGATGTTAATAAGCAGTCGGGGAATGCATTAATGTCATTTTGCGATTCTCCTGACTTGGACCAACGTTGTGATGACCTCATCATGACTGCATCATGCCTGCCAACTGGACACCTTCTGAATGACATCATGACCAGCTGGATGCTCTTCGGGGTTGGCCGGCATAACGCCATTGTGATGAGGTCATCATTACAAAGTTGGGCCAAGTCAAAATTGCAGAATTACATATATATATATATATATATATATATATATATATATATATATATATATATATATATATATATATATATATATATATATATATATATATATATATATATGCTTTGCTTCAATTTGAGTACATTGAAACATTAAACTGCTAAAATTTCAGTAAAAACTCGAAAAATGGGGGTGTTCTAAAGCCTTTGACCGGTAGTGTGTATGTATGTATGTATGTATATGTATGTATATGTATATGTATGTATATATATATATATATATATATATATGTATATATATGTATATATATATATATATATATATATATATATATATATATATATATATATATACACAGTGGGGAGAACAAGTATTTGATACACTGCCGATTTTGCAGGTTTTCCCACTTACAAAGCACGTAGAGGTCTGTAATTTTTATCAGAGGTACACTTAAACTGTGAAAGACGGAATAAAATGACCGTTTTTACAGCCATTTTTCCCTGCTGTGCAGGGGTTTGGCTTTTTCTTGAGGCAATGTTTTATGGCCGGATGCCCTTCCTGACGCCAACCCTGGTCGCCTCTTACGACACACAGGGATATGGTACACCTATTCTAACCGGGGCATACACCGGGACCAGTAAACTGGCACTCATTTCGCCGACCTCGGAAGGATGACAGGCTGAGTCAACCCCCTGGTGTTAATTCAGCAGCCAACGGGGCTTGAACTCAGGACACTGGGATCCCAAGCCGCCACCCTAACCACTAAGCCAACACCAGGTTTCCTGTGAAAGACGGAATCTAAAACAAAAATTCTGAAAATCACATTGTATGATTTTTAAATAATTAATTTTCATTTTATTGCATGAAATAAGTATTTGATCAGTTACCAACCAGTAAGAATTCCGGCTCTCACAGACCTGTCAGTTTTGTCTTTAAGAAGCCCTCCCATTCTCCACTCATTACCTGCATTAACTGCACCAGTTTGAACTCGTTATCTGCATAAAAGACAGCTGTCCGCACTCAATCAGACTCCAACCTCACCAAAATGGGCAAGACCAGAGAGCTGTCTAATAAAGGACATCAGAGACAAAATTGTAGACTTGCACAAGGCTGGGATGGCTACAGGACAATAGGCAAGCAGCTTGGTGAGAAGGCAACAACTGTTGGCGCAATTATCAGAAAATGGAAGAAGTTCAAGATAACAGTCAATCTCCCTTGGTCTGGGGCTCCATGCAAGATCTCACCTCGTGGAGCCTCAATGATTATGAGAGGTGAGGGATCAGCCCAGAACTACATGGCAGGACCTGGTCAATGACCTGAAGAGAGCTGGGACCACAGTATCAAAGAAAACCATAATTAACGCACTATGCCGTCATGAATTAAAATCCTGCAGCGCACACAAGGTCCCTCTGCTCAAGCCAGCGCATGTCCAGGCCCGTCTGAAGTTTGCCAATGACCATCTGGACGATCCAGAGGAGGAATGGGAGAAGGTCATGTGGTCTGATGAGACCAAAATAGAGCTTTTTGGTTTAAACTCCACTCGCCGTGTTTGGAGGAAGAAAAAGGATGAGTGCAACCCCCAGAACACCATCTCAACCGTGAAGCATGGTGGTGGAAACATCATTCTTTGGGGATGCTTTTCTGCAAAGGGGACAGGACGACTGCACCGTATTGAGGGAAGGATGGATGGGGCCATGTATCGCGAGATCTTGGCCAACAACCTCCTTCCCTCAACAAGAGCATTGAAGATGGGGCGTGGCTGGGTCTTCCAGCATGACAACGACCCGAAACACACAGCCAGGGCAACTAAGGAGTGGCTCCGAAAGAAGCATCTCAAGGTCCTGGAGTGGCCGAGCCAGTCTCCAGACCTGAACCCAATGGAAAATCTTTGGAGGGAGCTGAAAGTCTGTGTTACCCAGCGACAGCCCCGAAACCTGAAGGATCTGGAGAAGATCTGTATGGAAGAGTGGGCCAAAATCCCTGCTGCAGTCTGTGCAAACCTGGTTAAGAACTACAGGAAACGTCTGATCTCTGTAATTGCAAACAAAGGTTTCTGTACCAAATATTAAGTTCTGTTTTTCTGATGTATCAAATACTTATTTCATGCAATAAAATGCAAATTAATTATTTAAAAATCATACAATGTGATTTTCAGGATTTTTGTTTAAGATTCCGTCTTTCACAGTTGAAGTGTACCTATGATGAAAACTACAGACTTCTACGTGCTTTGTAAGTGGGAAAACCTGCAAAATCGGCAGTGTATCAAATACTTGTTCTCCCCACTGTATATATATGTATATGTATGTATGTATATAGGGTGTCTCAAAAAGAATACAAATTTCAAAATGCTTCGTTTGATCTAAAAAAAAAAAACAGTAATTTTGTCACTAATGCTTCATTTCTTGTTGCAGAGACCCTGAAGTTTATTTTGATACCAAGCAAGCGCCAGAAAAATGCCAAGACTGACCATACAGCAACGGACGAAAATTGTTGAACTTTGGCACCAGACGAAAAGTGTCATACAGGTGTAACGTCTTTACTCGAGACATTTCGGTATCCACTTGCGCCATGCACCAAACTTTCAGACAATAAAGTGCACCATCGCAAAGTTTACCAATGTGGGAACCATCTGTGACCTTCACAAGGGTCACAGTGGTCGGAAGAGAACAGGTCGTAGTGAAGAAAATGTGGAAATGGTGAGACAGGCGGTCGTTCAGAGTCCAAAAAAAACGATTCGACGACTTTCTGCCAAGACAAACATTCATAAGAGCACCGTTCAGAGGATTCTTCACCAAGACATTCATGCCTTTCCATACAAAATTCAAACGGAAACGGTGCTTACTGATCAACAGATACGCAAATGACTAGACTTTGCAAATTGCTTCTCAGGAAAGTTGGAGGAAGATGCAGACTTCCTCAAAAAACTTCACATGACGGACGAATGCCATGCTCACTTGTCCGGGGAGGTAAACAAGCAAAACTGGGGAACTGAAAATCCTGGTAATGCATCAACTGAACTGGTGCCTCGATCTATTCTCAGTCACCATGTGGGTGGCGGTTGGTTGGTCTGGGATAATTGGTCCATACTTCTTTGAAGATGACCAGGGACGCACTTGCACGGTAAACCAGAGGAACTATCGCAAAATGATTTAGGAATTCTATCTTCCTGAACGACGTACTCAGGCCCGTAGGAGAAACAACCTGATCCAGATGAGAACCTAGTGGTTCCAGCAGGATGGGGGCACCGCCCCATACAGCCAGGGAAACAAGGCGTTTTCTCAACCAACATTTTGAGGGCCGCTTTATCTCCCTCTACGAAGACGTTGAGTGGCCACCGTATTCCCCTGACCTTAATCCTCCAGACTTCTTCTTGTGGGGGTATCTCAAGGACAGGATCTATGGAAACCCTAGGCCTCAGACTCTTGATCAGCTGAAGGAAAACATCCACCGAGAAATCCAGAACATTCCTCAGGAAACGTTTCCCAAAGTGATGGAGAACATGACAACGCGTTTGCAGGCAGTGATCAGACAACGTGGAGCTTACGTCAAACATGTGGTCCAAAAGAAAACAACGATTCTACACCAAAATTTAAATTTTGGTGGCAATTTTGACATTGGTACAATAAACTTCAACCTTTCAGCTTTCTATCCAGCTATATATCTTTTTAAAAAATATATGTATTGACCATCCTCTTTGCAGATGAAAAGTTGTATATTTTTTTTGGGACACCCTGTATACACTACTGGTCAAAGGTTTTAGAACATCCCCATTTTTCCAGTTTTTACTGAAATTTAGCAGTTTAATGTTTCAATGTACTTTGAAATTAAAGCAAAGAACAAATAAACAATTGCAGATGAAAAATAAATCATGGAATCGTTTGGTTGAACAAAATTTAATCTAAATTTTTGACTCATAAAAGTAGCCACCTTTTGCAGATATATCAGCCGAACATACTCGTGGCATTCTTTCTGCAATGGAACTCAAATATTGGATGTAAAGTTCTTCCTAACGCTGTTGCAGAAGTTCCGACAAATGTGTTGCACTTGTAGGTTGCTTTCTTTTCACCCTTCTTTCCAGTTCATCCCAAACCAGCTCGATGGGGTTGAAGTCTGGAGACTGTTCTGGCCATTCCATGATTTGAAGACTTCCATCTTGTTCTTATTCTTCGAAGGTAGTTCTGACATAGCCTGGTGGTATGTTTTGGGTCGTTATCTTGCTGTAGGATGAACCCCTGACCAACTAGGTGTAGACCAGAGGGTATTGCGTGGTGCTGCAAAATGCTGTGGTAGCTATTTTGGTTCAGGGTGCCAATCACTCTGTGCAAGTCACCGACTCTGGATCCAGCAAAAGAGCCCCAAGATCATCACGCTTCCTCCTCCATGTTTGACAGTTGGTGTCACATACTGAGGAACCATCCTTTCGTCTACTTCACAGTGTACAAAAACTCTGCGTAATGAACCGAAGATTTCAAATTTTGATTAATTGGTCCAGAAGACCTTTTTCCAGTTTTCAGTCGTCCACTGACGGTGCTTCATGGCCCATGCAAGCCTCTTTTTCTTATTTTGCCATCTTAGCAGAGGCTTTCTTACTGCCACTCGACCTGTCATACCTGCAGCTCGAAGTCTTCGCTTCACAGTTGAAACTGAGACTTCCTTACTTCGACCAGTGCAAAGCTGTGCTTGAAGCTGCTGTCCTGTGAGCCACCTATCACGCAAGCTGTTGACTCTCAGGAACTTGTCTTCTGATTGTGTTGTGGATTTGGGTCTGCCAAACCACTTCCTGTCAGAGTTTCCTCAAGGTTCCAAGTGCCTTTTGATGGTGTAGGAAACTGCACTCACTGACACCTTGGCTTCTTTGAAATTTCTCGAAAGGAAAGACCTACACTTTTAGGGGTTACAAAAAAAAATTGTATATCTTGTCGAGGCTCGTGTGAGAGCTAACACACAATGCACAGCACAGGGGGCATGAGACAAAAGGGGCGGGAGTGGGAAGGACAAAACAGTGGGGAACAGAGACATTAGGAGATCTGTGGAAGGGAGAGGGATGAGGTGGGGAACATGGGGAATACAAGATGGACATTACAGGGACTTTCAGGATGGAAAGCAGGGAATTTGAAGGAGGTGGGCTTGGGTGGATTATCGGGGGTAGAAAAGATCGAGGATTTGGATGGGGATGACAAGAGGTGGTGGTGAACAGCTGTTTTGAAGGCCTGGAGGGAAGAATGGGATTGAATAGAGTGAAGGAGTTTATTCCAAATGCGGGAGAAAAAGAGTGAAGGTGAGGAGTGATTCGTGATTTTGGTAGTTTTACCAGAAGGGGGTTGTTGGCGGACCTTGAGCGCCCTGCGGAAATGTGGTGGGGACAAATCGCAGAGAGAGCAGGGGGGTGGGGCGAGGCTGGAGAGGAGATGGTAGAAGACAGACTACCAACCAGCCTGCGGTGAGAGAGTGAGAGGACCAAAGACTCAGCCTCATTGCCGGAGATGCCAATGATCCGAAATGCCTTGGTTTCCACAGCGTGAAGCCAAGAAAGGTGGGAGGCAGGAGCACCAGCCCAGAGGAGAGAGCAGTACCCCATCAGGCTGTAAGTGGTCAGGAGCTCAGGTGGGCCGCGGAAGGACTTTGCACGACAGAGGACTTCCAGTCGGCGACTGGCTTTGGAGGCCAGGTTGGAAATGTGGCTTTCCCAGGAAACATCATTGCAGATCGTGAGACACAGAAGCTTGAAAAAAAAGTACTTCTTCCAGAGGATTGTTGAGAAAGTGGATTGGGGGGGGGGGGGGTTCTAAACGGTCCTTTCGGAGAGACATAATGAGAGTGTGAGATTTGTCCGGATTGAGAGACATGTTCCACGTATTGGACCAGTTTGTGATTTTATCGAGATCTGCAGTGAGCGAAGAAGCTGCTGCTTGCCGGTCTGAGGGATGACCGATGATACAGCAGAAGGTGGAGTCATCAGCAAAGACATACATAGGATTTTCCAGAGAGTCGGAGAGATTATTGATGAAAACCAGAAAAAGAACAGGGCCCAGAACGCTACCTTGAGGAACTCCAGCCTGGACAGGAAGAGGGGATGAAAACTCCATTTAGGGCCACACATTGATTGGGGCAGGAGAGGAAGTCTGCGAGCCATGAGTGGGGATTGCCTTGGATACCATAGGAAGAGAGTTTGGTGAGCAGGGCAGGGTGCCAGACTGTGTCAAAAGCATGTGATATGTCTGGGGATATGGCTCGGATTTCATGTCTGACATTGAGGACCTCCATCCATTGTTGGGAGAGCAGAAGCAACATATCCAGGGTAGAGTGACCTGGTGTGAAACCAAATTGATGATCGGAAATCAAGCCATTGGAGAAGAGGAAGGATTTAATGTCAGAAGCGATGATGGATTCCATTACCTTGCTGATGGTTGGGAGAAGGCTGATTGGTCTGTAGTTGCAGGGATCTGCTTTTACACCTTTTTTCTGCAGAGTGGTAATTTTTGCTGATTTCCAAGCTGATGGCAGATGACCTTGAGTGAAGGAGAGGGTGAATAGAACAGAGAGAGGGTGATCAAGAGCAGAAGAGCAAGTTTTTCGGACACGTTAGCTGATGCCGTCTGGACCAGTTGCAGAATCTGAGTCGAGGTTTGACAGAACCTCTCCACCTTGTCAGGAGAGAAGGACACATAGTCCAGGGACAGTTGGGTGCGACTGGGTAAGGTGGGTAGAGAAAGCGATGGGTTTTGTACACAAGATTTAGTTGCAAACACCGAGTTTAGGCATTCAGCCTTTTCATGTGCGGTATCAGCAGTGTGGCCATTTGAGGTAAGGGAGGGGATGGAGGGGGAACGTACACCAAAAACAGATTTGATTACATGCCACCAGGATTTTGAGGAGGGAGAGAGGTTTGAAAGTTCAGACATGAGCTAAGAAAGATGTTGTTTTCTGGCTCTCCTGAGGGTAGATCCACACTTGTTCCGAGCTTTATGGAAGTGTTGTAGAATTTTGAAGTTAACGTTTTAACTGACTCGATGTAAATCCTGTTACTCAAATGAAAGCCACAATTAATTCCCTGTCCACAACGGAAAGTACATTCCATCAGATAATTTTATTAACATAGTACTATGGAGTACAACCCACTGAGATGGCATACATCCACAATGATTTGCACTAAACTAAGCTTACATTTTTCTGGCATTTATATGCTTTTGTGGGAGTGGAGGGGGCTGATAATATATATATAATCATTAGGATAAAAGAACTCCAACTGCAATACGTGTCTTCTCCGTGAAAGAATCATGGCAAAAGTTGCAATGTTATCAACCAGGTCACCTTGTTCCATAGCGAGACATTCCTTTTATCAAAATTTAAGTCAAAAGACTCTTGGCACAAGGAAGCATAACTGTCAGCCAATTTGACTTGTAACATAAAAAAATTAAATTTATAAAGCACTAGCAACAATTGTAATTGAGAGTACATTAATATAATTATTTTCTCCCACAGAAGGAACTGAGATTACTCTCAGTTGGGTTTGCTTTCCATGAGGCAAAGGAAAGTTGTTTCAGGACAACTGCCTCGCCACAAGCTTCAGTGAACAAAGGGTGGGAGGAAGGGTAGGACAACTGAAGACGAGAGGGGATAAATCTGTGCATGAGGGAAAGCAAGTTTCTTTGAAAGAATTCTCAGGATGAGTTGATGTTGGAGAAAGTAGCGATAGGAGACCACTCCATAAGTTTGATGGCTGCTTGGAGACCCTGCCAGTCGGCTTGAGTGAAATGCCAGACTCGACGGCGGTGAGGTGGTTCTCTGATGACAGCCAGAGAGATGTCCACTTTGACAAGGACGTGGTCAGCAGAACCGATTGGAGCAGAGGAAGAGCAGCAGATATTGTCAGGGAAATTTGTCAAAATCAGATCCAGAAGAGATGGAGTACCATTGGTTGAGATCCCGGTCGGGAAGTTGACCGAATGAGTCAGTCCCAATGAGTCGCAGAAAGCTTTTGCTGAAGTGCCATGACAGGCGAGAGAGGAACCCACACCTAGCCAACAACATGATGACAATTGAAGTCGCCACATATGAAGAAGAGAGAGATTGGATGAGAAGATAGAAGTTGGTCCATGTTTTTGGATAGTGAGGTGTAGATGGATGGAGTGTATGCCCCAGTTAGAATAGGTGTACCATATCCCTGTGTGTCGTAAGAGGCGACCAGGGTTGCGTCAGGAAGGGCATCCGGCGTAAAAACCGATGCCAAATCATTATGCGGACAACAAAACGAATTTCCATACCGGATCGGTCGAGGCCCGGGTTACCAACGACCGCCACCGGTACCGGTGGTCAGCAGGGTACCAGTGGAAATTGTGCTACTGCTGGGCGAAGGCGAAGGAGACTGGGAAGGCGAGTCCGGAGGCAGTAGGAGAGGGGGAAGGGTAGAAGTGTGCAGGTGAGAGTTGGAACTCTGAATGTTGGGAGGATGACTGGCAAAGGGCGAGAGTTGGCTGATATGATGGAGAGAAGAAAGGTGGACATACTGTGTGTACAAGAGACCAAGTGGATGGGGAGTAAGGCTAGGAGCATTGGAGGTGGTTTCAAACTGTTCTACCATGGTGTGGATGGGAGGAGAAATGGTGTCGGGGTAATCCTGAAGGAAGATTATGTCAATAGGGTATTGGAGGTGAGGAGAGTGTCTGACCGAGTGATGAGTGTGAAGTTGGAAATTGAAGGGGTGATGATGAATGTCATCAGTGCATATGCCCCACATATGGGGTGTGAGATGGAGTATAAAGAAGATTTCTGGAGTGAGTTAGATGAAGTGGTGGAGAGTGTATCCAAGGATGAAAGAGTGGTGATTGGAGCAGATTTCAATGGGTATGTTGGGGAAGGGAATAAAGAGGATGAGGAGGTGATGGGTAGGTACGGTCTCAACAAGAGAAATGTGGAAGGGCAAATGGTGGTAGAGTTTGCAAAAAGAATGGAAATGGCAGTGGTAAATACGTATTTCAAGAAGAAGGAGGAACACAGGGTGACATACAAGAGTGGAGGAAAGTGCACACAGGTGGATTACATCTTGAGCAGGAGATGCACCCTGAAAGAGATTAGTGACTGTAAAGTGGTGGCACGGGAGAGTGTAGCTCGACAGCATCGATTGGTGGTCTGTAGGATGACTTTAGAGGTGAGGTTGAGGAAGAGGGTGAGGGCTGAACCAAGGACCAGATGGTGGAAGCTGAAGGAGGAAGACTGTTGCGTGAAATTTAGGGAGGAGGTGAGACAGGCGTGGGATGATTGGGCACCGACAGCAGAAGTGGTGAGGGAGATAGCTAGGAAGGTACTTGGTGTGACATCTGGACAGAGAAAGGAAGATAAGGAGACTTGGTGGTTGAATGAGGAAGTACAGGAAAGTATAAGGAAGAAGGGGTTGGCGAAAAAGAAGTGGGATAGTCAGAGAGATGAAGAAAGTAGGCAGGAGTACAAGGAGTGGCGGTGAAAGGCAAAAAGAGAGGTGGCAAAGGCCAAGGAAAAGGCATATGATGAGCTGTATGAGAAGTTGGATACAAAAGAAGGGGAAAAGGATTTATACCGATTGGCAAGACAGAGGGACCGAGCTGGGAAGGATGTGCTGCAGGTTAGGGTGATAAAGGACGTAAATGGGAATCTGCTGACGAGCGAGGAGAGTGTGTTGAGAAGGTGGATGGAGTACTTTGAGAAGCTGATGAATGAAGAAAATGAGAGAGAGAGAAGGTTGGAAGAGGTGGAGATAGTGAATCTGGAAGTGGGGTGGATCAGTAAGGATGAAGTGAGGACTGCTATGAAGAAGATGAAAAGTGGAAAGGCGGTTGGCCCAGATGGTATACCAGTGGAGGCATGGAAGTGCTTAGGAGAGATGGCAGTGGGGTTGTTAACCAGATTGTTTAATAAAGTCTTGGAAAGTGAGAGGATGCTGGAGGAGTGGAGATTAAGTGTACTGGTTCCGATTTTCAAGAATAAGGGTGATGTGCAGAGCTGTGGAAATTACAGAGGGATAAAGTTGTTAAGCCACACCATGAAGTTGTGGGAAAGAGTAGTGAAGCTAGGTTGAGAGGAGAGGTGACGATCTGTGAGCAGCAATATGGGTTTATGCCAGGAAAGAGCACCACTGATGCGATGTTTGCTTTGAGAATGTTGATGGAGAAGTATAGGGAAGGCCAGAAGGAGTTACATTGTGTGTTTGTGGATTGAGAAAAAGCTTTTGATAGGGTGCCAAGAGAGGAGTTGTGGCATTATATGAGGAAGTCGGGAGTGGTGGAGAAGTATGTGAGGATCGTGCAGGATATGTATGAGGACAGTGTGACAGCGGTGAGGTGTGCGGTAGGAATGACGGACCGGTTTAAGGTAAAAGTGGGATTTCACCAAGGATCGACTCTGAGCCCTTTCCTGTTTGCAATGGTGATGGACAGGTTGATGGACGAGATCAGACTGGAGTCTTCATGGACTATGATGTTCGCGGATGACATCATGATCTGTAGGGAGCAGGCTGAGGCGAGCCTCGAGAGGTGGAGGTACGCCCTGGAGAGAAGGGGAATGATAGTCAGTCGGAGTAAGACGGAGTACATGTGCATAAATGAGAGGGAGGGTGGTGGCATGGTGCGGTTGCAAGGAGTTGAGGTGGGGAAGGTAGATGGGTTTAAATACTTGGGATCAACTGTCCAAAGTAACGGAGAGTATGGGAGAGAAGTGAAAAAGAGAGTGCAGGCAGGATGGAGTGGGTGGAGAAGAATTTCAGGAGTGATTTGTGACAGAAGGGTAGCTGCAAGAGTGAAGGGGAAAGTTTATAAGACGGTAGTGAGACCAGCTATGTTGTATGGTTTGGAGGCGGTGGCACTAACAAAAAGACAGGAAGCGGAGCTGGAGGTGGCAGAGTTAAAGATGCTGCGATTCTCGTTGGGAGTGACTAGGATGGATAGGATAAGGAATGAGTATATTAGAGGCACAGCGCAGGTAGGACGGTTTGGAGACAAAGTGAGAGAGGCGAGATCGAGATGGTTTGGACATGTACTCAGGAGGGAAGTGGAGTATATCGGGAGAAGGATGTTGAAGATGGAGCCGCCAGGCAGGAGGAGAAGAGGAAGGCCAAAGAAGAGGTTCATGGATACGGTGAGGGCGGACATGCGGGTGGTTGGAGTGTCAATGGAAGATGTGGAAGATAGAGCGAAATGGAGATGGTTGATTCGCTGTGGCGACCCCTAATGGGAGCGAGCCGAAAGAAGGAGAAGAAGAAGAAGAAGGTGTAGATGGAGTCATCACTGTTAGGTGCACGGTACAGTACACATATAAACATGAGGTGGGAGTGGAGGGGAAGCCGTAGCCAGAGGTATTCCTGGGGGTGTGGGGGAGTGAGGAATAGAGTCTCTGATGAAGAGAGCAACTCCTCCACTAGGACGAGGCTCAGGTCTGTCATACCGGAGGAGGGAGTAACCAGGGAGAGATACTTGGGAGTCAGACACGTCTTGGAGGAGGAAAGTTTCTGTTAGGCAGATTATGTCTGGTTTGTCAGTGGCTACCTGTGTGGAAAGATCTGAAAGGTTTGAGCGAAGGCCCCGGATATTTGAGGTCCACACTGTTAATAAAGAGGGAGGGGAGGAGGCTTTGGGTGCACGGGGTGGGAAGGGAGGAGAAGGGTTGGACAAGGGACAAGGGGGGGGAGGTAAGGAGGGTTGTTGAAAGATTGTGGGGGATTGCAGAATAGCTCGGGGAGGGGCTGGATGAGGAGGAGAAAAGGCTCTGTGGTGCTGGGGGAGGGGGGGGCAAGAGAGGGGGAAGAAGACAGTTGAGGATTTGAGGAGGTGGAGTGAAGAGATGGAGGTGAGAGGGCAGTGGAAGGAGGCAGCTTTGTGGATGAGAGTGGTGGGCAACTTTGAGAAGGATGAGTGAGGGGGGGGTGAATGGTGGGAGAAAGGTGAGGGGGAGTTTTTGACAGAGGTGAGAAGGAGGCTTGGAGGGAGAAGAGTGTGATGTTGCTTTGAGAGTGAGGGGAGAGAGGGGTGAGATGGCACTCAAATTGGGAAAAAAGAATGGTTGATGGAAAGCGAACATTCATAGCAAACTGGGGTTTTTTTTAAAGTTTTAGGTTGGAGAGACGATTAAACATGTTTCTTGATGGATGCAATAAAGGCATTCAGAGAATAAAGAGAAGAAATGCTGTAACAGTTGGATTTTTTTTGGCAAGGTATGAAGGAGAGGTCGAATTGAGAGCAGTCGTTTAAATAGTAGAAGAGTAGTGCATTATGATACAGTAAAGAGTACCACATGTGTGAAAGAGGAAGATGAAGCATTATAAGAGATCGTTTTTATTATTAGTATTATTATTATTATTACGAGTGTGTGCCCATACGTGCGTGGCCTTACGTAATTCTTCTTCTTCTCCTTTCGGCTGCTCCCGTTAGGGGTCGCCACAGCGGATCATCCGATCCGCATAGTGATTTGGCACATGTTTTACGCCGGATGCCCTTCCTGACGCAACCCTGGTCGCCTCTTACGACACACAGGGATATGGTACACCTATTTAACCGGGGTATACGTAATTGTGATGTCATATCAAACGAAGAAGAATTGTGACGTCAGTCGTGCAAAAAAAGAAGAAGAAGAATTGTGACATCAATAGTGATGTCATCGCACCGTGTCCTGTCATTGGTTGGTAAATAAATGGCCGTAACTTGGGAACCGCTCGTCCTAACCGCTTGGAGCCGGTCTAGCTAAGCTAACCCTTCCCCCGAGCTAGTGTCATCCTGTGCCCTGGCCAGGGGGTCTTCCACCCCTTGCCCGGAAATCCTGTTCACCCGAAAGCGAGGCTTGCTTTTTTTTTTTATTGCGCAGCACCAGCGCGGCAACTCGCAACCTGCGCACCAGCGCGGCAACTCGCAACCTGCGCACCAGCGCGGCAACTCGCAACCTGCGCACCAGCGCGGCAACTCGCAACCTGCGCACCAGCGCGGCAACTCGCAACCTGCGCACCAGCGCGGCAACTCGCAACCTGCGCACCAGCGCGGCAACTCGCAACCTGCGCACCAGCGCGGCAACTCGCAACCTGCGCACCAGCGCGGCAACTCGCAACCTGCGCACCAGCGCGGCAATTCGCAACCTGCGCACCAGCGCGGCAATTCACAGCCGCGCACCTTTGGCGTGACGTCATGGCAGCTGTTCGCGTCCCTAGTCCCTCTTGGATGGTACCATCCGGCAGGGATTCACCCTCCTGCCGGATTCCAACCATACACCCAGCCATGACGTCACCCAGCGCATAAAAAAAACACAAGCCCCACGTCTCGAGGGGTTCCCCATGCAAACACATGTGCTCTGCCCGTTGGAGCTTAACACACACGCCCGCGTTGAGAAACCTTCTGGTCCAAATCCGAAATCCTGCCTAAACTTTGTCCGTCCGCGGGATCAGCAACATCCACCGCTGGCGTTTCCGGACCGGGCTTCACTCCCGCAAGCGAGCACGTGGCGGCCTCGTGCATTGCACAGCATGGACCGCGCGCTCGCTACTGGGTGAACCCGGCGCGGTGCTCAAAACATCTACAGCCGCAACTTGGCTTTTGTCCCTTATCTGTCGCAGTCATTGTCGCCATTCGACACACGCGCTCAAACTCCCGCGTGTCACGAGACTCGCACCTCACCATTACACTCACCCTGGGAGACGCGGCTGCATGCTCACGCATGCCGACCGACATCTCCCTTACATACCGCTCTCTTACACACACTGTCTCTCACACGGACCCTTTCACTCACACACGCGGTGACTCACACGTGGTGCCTCATCCACACACGGCGTGCTGGGAAGCACGCACTTCGGCACACTTGCCACCACAGCACTCACACACGGGGCTTCTGGCACACGCGGGGCTTCACCCATACACGCGGTCGCACTCACACACACCGGGACAACACTTGTAACCACACACACCGGGACACTCACGCTGGGGACTCGCGCTACCACCAGGGATTTGAGGGCCTCTATATCCCCCAAGCTCGGCGTGCACCTGTCCACAGCACTCGTCCCCTCGAACTCGCTAAGCACAACCGAACCCACCTGGTCGTGATTCGCCTCAAGGGGGCATACTCCCTCCCCTCGTTCCTGGAGGAGGCCATCCAGCTGCTCGCACCGGGTCCCTACACGGTCTGCCAGCTCACCCCCATTGTCCTCCACTAACTGTGTGTGTGTGTGTGTGTGTGTGTGTGTGTGTGTGTGTGTGTGTGTGTGTGTGTGTGTGTGTGTGTGTGTGTGTGTGTGTGTGTGTGTGTGTGTGTGTGTGTGTGTGTGTGTGTGTGTGTGTGTGTGCTCGTCTTCAACCCCGTCCAATTCACCCTCTATCTCCCACGTCTCTGCTATTTCCGTCTTCCCTTGTTATCTCCCTTGTGCACGTCTCCGTCACCCCAATTAGTTTTTCCCTCTCGGTCACCATCACTGGTGCTCTCCGTCACCTTCACAAGTCTCGTCCAACACGTCCCCCAAATTATTTTACCCTCATCCGCCTCCATTGCGGGCCTGACAACCGTTGCACTCCCTCCCAGCTCGTTCGTCCCAGCACGTGGTGGCGCCATTTTCTCGCTCGCGGTCCGCGTTTCGCTCCTCGCCATTGCCATAATGCCTGCCTGCAGGCCTATGCCCATGCTCTGCATCTCACCCCGCATATCTTTCATTTCTTCCTTCATTCGTTGCGCATTCGTATCCATCTCGTTTTTCAGCATGGCGAATAGCTGGGCGATGTCGAGTGCACTCGGCTGAGCCGATTCGGCGAGGATCGGGGGGTTTTGGCGGAGAGGAGGAGGGGAGGTGTCGTACACCGCGGCCGCCGCTGCACCCATTTCGGGCTCTGGGTTCAGTTGGGGGTATTCGTGTTCCTGCACAACCAACATTTCCTGCTCGGGGTTTTCATCCTGGACCATGGATTCTACCAATTCTACATCCATTTCTCCTACCCCCGGCTCCCGCTCGCCTCGAGACTCCATCTTATTTCTCGTAAGGGGGTTAATTTGGCCTGCTCGTAATTTGGAGTGAATCGGGGGTCGCTCCTCTCACCCCTAACTGATTCCCGTGAATTTAGCTTGGAGGCGGGAGGGATTCGAATCCCACTTCCGGACACCAGTGTTGCGAATTTGCGCCCTCCGGCGTGCGATCAGCCACGTAACTCGAATCGCGACACGTCGCCTACCGGACGGACAATTCTGTCGTGATCCTCTCGGAACAACGCCGGGAGCTAGTCACGGGTGGGGGTTTAACCCCACCACGACCGTGCCAATTGCCCACCCGCGCAGGATGGGGTTGCTCGCCAAATTCGATCTACCTCAGTACCTGCGCGGATGGTCGACTGGGCGATCGTACCATGCCACAGGCCGACTCTGGAAACAAACCGCTTAAGCGGTCCGTTCCGTGCTACAGTGATAATCGAGTGGTGTTATCGTCGGCCTTGACGGTTCTGATTAATTACCGGGCGTATTAAGCCCACTACGAACCCCTTTCCGTGATGCAAGATGGAGGGTCAATAGAGAAAAGACAAAGCGAAACGGGCACAGTTCAACAAGCAAGCATTTTATTCACATGCACACACAGACAAGCACGTAAGGCACGTATTTACAGCAATACACAATCAAAATGCGCATAAAGCAATTAAAACAAAAACAATGCAGAGCTACAACCGAATACGCGTACACATGGCAACACTTAAACAGTTCTACTTTACGAGACACGGTGCCACAAGATCCATACAAAAACCTCAAAGAAAAGAAAGAAAGAAGTCGCGACTTCCCTTTGGCTGGTGAGTCCCTCTTCCGCGACCATCAGCGTGGTCGCGCCTGGCCCCGACCTCTCTCGCGGCTGGCGAACCCTCTCCGGCACTCCCCGTCCGGACGCACAGGTCCACCTCGCAACGGGCGCCGCCACGTCTCCCGTCCGTGCCTTCGTGACTGGGCCACTTGCCAAGGCACGGGTACACGACCTCTTCCTGAAGACCAACTCTCCACAAAAACCAACCGAACCACCAGCCAAGACGAAGAGGAAGAAAAAGCGCTCCTTGCGCCCACCCATGTCCGTCTTTTATCGCCCAGGGCTCCGCCCTTCGCCCCGCCCCGTTCTCGGCTCCACCTTCCTTCGAGAGGGTTCCCGAAAAAGGGCGTTCCCTCACGCTTTCCCTCCACCCCGCTCTGTCCGGGGGCCGAGGGAGTCAGTTTTTGGCTCAGAGCCAGAGAATTATTCCCCCAAAAAGAGGCCCCACCTTTACATGACCTCTGACCTTTGACCTGCATCGCTCTTCCTCCACTCCAAAGCACGGGGAAGTCAGATGGGAA
Source organism: Eptatretus burgeri (assembly GCF_056783735.1). Classification (NCBI taxonomy): domain Eukaryota; kingdom Metazoa; phylum Chordata; class Myxini; order Myxiniformes; family Myxinidae; genus Eptatretus; species Eptatretus burgeri. The sequence continues at coordinate 104,237,760 of NC_140969.1, forward strand.
AAACAGGCGGGAAAAGCCCACCGAGCATCCTTGTTGGTTTTTGTTTGTTCCTCTGCGGAGATCTTAACCGCATGGAGCCTGTTGAATGGCGAGTGGCAAAGATGTGATAGCGTAGATGGTGGAGATGGCGTGGTTGCAGTGTGGTTGCCGCTGTGATGGGGATGGCGTGGTTGTTGAAATGTTGTGTGTTTGAAATAAAAGATAGAAAAAGAAAAATGCCTAACTCAAAGGATGGCAGCCCAAATGGATCACATAAATTCCCTCTATACAACGGGTTTGGGCTAACTACACATGTACTTAGAGATATCTCACCTACGGGCCCTTTATGGTGTAATGTGAATTTCCACAGCCGTGACTATATATATATATATATATATATATATATATATATATATATATATATATATATATATATATATATATATATATATATATATATATATATATATATATATATATATATATATATATATATATATGTATATATATATATATATGTATAAAACCAACTGTTGCAAGCGTGACATCTTTGAATTCAAGGTGTGAATGCATGTTTGCAGAATATTTGAAGTATGTTCTCCAAGTTGTTGAGGCCAATTTTCACGTGCTGCATTTATTTTGCATCAAGAATGGCGAAAATACCTTGTAACTCCATTGCTATACGATTGTACAATCTTCTTCTCTGTCGAACAACCTTTAAAGGTCAAAAAGGATTTTTTTTTCCTTCACCAGTATTGATGTTGGTGGATGATTGGAGAATATGCATAAATAGAGCAATTGTTTATATTTTTTCTTGCACCTTGATAAATGTGAAATATCTTTATTACATATGCAAATATGACAATTTTTGAATCTTTCTCCCCAAACATGCTCTTTTACCTTTCCATGTCCCTTTACTCTTATCTCCAACCAAACTGATTTTCCTTTGCTTGCTCACTCTTACATTTTGCCACTCCATCCCATATCAGATTATCCTTCCTTCCTTTTCCTTTGTTTGACGTTTAAGGGACACGAACCTGCTCTTTCTTGCTTCAGTAACAACAAATTCGATACGACCAGCAGTGATATTTCCCCAGCCTTTACTGTATTGAACATCGTGCATTGCTTTAGCGAACGATAAGTTGAGGGGACACATTTAAGTTGTGTATTCGCCGAAAAGTCCAACACATAAATGTGTTTTCTCTGTTTCGAACAACGTATGACATGTAACAAAGACATTGGTTCTCGTGTTTTGCATCATTCTAACTGCAGGTGATTTCGTGCAGAATAAATTCAAGAGAGAGATGCGAGTCCATCCGTGGAGAATTGACAAAGCTTGCAGTAAGTCCTTGAGTCTATTCATCCCTCATCTTTGCCAAGCCTTTCTTCTTCTGTTCTTTTGAGATTAATCATTACAAACCCTTCTGAGATCAATCTGACTTGGTTTATAGAAAACGAACACCTTCGAGAGAATGTGTTGATACAGCAGGTCATACCGAATGTTGAAATGTATGTAAATGCTATGGTAACATGATTACTTACCATTTATGACTTGGGGGGGGGGGGGGGGGACACCATTTAATCTATAATGCTTAAAAATTAACAAAATGCTTTGTTGTCGATATCCTCTTGAAAGTGGAAGAATTGTTT
>NC_140969.1:104251888-104296888 GCF_056783735.1 Eptatretus burgeri
TGATGGTTTAGTTTTGGCCGCACAATATATTTGTTTGGAACTTCCTTGTGCTCCAGCACTTGTGGTTTTGAAAAACAGACTTTAACATTGTTGCTTCTTTTGTTGCTATTTTTGCTGCTGTTAATTATATATTTAATGTTTTTCAGTGGAGCGCAAGCAGATAGATTTTGAGTATTTTGCACAACTACTTGCAAAAGAGGAGGAAGAGCGTAACCGCCCGAAGAAACGTAAAAAGCGTTCACGCAAATGTAAGTAAAATATTTTGACAGAGAATGATTTTTTTTTAATTTTTTTTAATTTAATTTTTTGGGCTTTTTCCATTTGATTCATCCAGTGAACTCGTATTGGAGCTCTATATACATCACAATCAGCATGTGAAAACAAGGGACAGTGATGCATTTTACATGGATTCACAAGAACATTTGGAGAAAATTAATAAATTAAGAGTATATGGGATTTTAACTTTATTTAGCCTCAACTTTAAATATCCCTGAGTTCAGATTGGCATTTTGTTTTTTTGTTTTATTTTTCTGTTTGAGTGAAACTGCGGTGCATTGGGACATTCCTTCTAGCAGGGTAATTAATAACACATTGGTACTTGATATCATTGACCAAGAACAGGAGTGAGAGGCGGTCTCATGCATGCAAGTTTCCCTAATCAGTGGCGAGTGTTTGTGCGCATGCGTGCAGTCATAAACATAAACGCCGATACTTCTTTTTTTGGAACCTGCACAATCATATATGTATGTATGTATGTATGTATGTATATATATATATATATATATATATATATATATATATATATATATATATATATATATATATATATATATATTTTTTTTTTTTGAAGATAAAATAAGATCGATCACTGGGAAGAAAGTTTTAATAAAGTTATGTTTCGATCCCATCAGAGACAGGATTAAAAAACAGATACGGTGTAATTTATACATAACGTTGAGAGATTAATCATCCTGATTAATAACACCTGGATTGACGTCACTTTGTCAATTAACGAATTGCTTCTTCGATACGTTCTGTGAAAGTGCTCGGGGTGATTGTCACATGCAGTGTGTTTACAGACGTTTGAGCTGTTGACATAATGCTTGATATGCAGGGTGTAAATCAATATGTCTATTAATTGAATTGTCATTTGAATACCAGGCCTCTTGCAGCTGTCTCGACATTCGGTTGTCCGCTTATCCGATCACCTCAACCTCAGTGAACATGAATTGATGATCTTGTCCGATCACCTCAACCTCAGTGAACATGAATTGATGGTCTTGTCTGATGCTGTGCCTTGTGATGTGGGAGAGCGGATCCTTTCTATGTACGGCTAACTGGAATTCATGTGTCGCCTTGTTTTTAGTCTCTTTGAGGTCTCTCCAATACACTGGACCCCTGCACACTTTGTTCTACAATTCTTCTACAATGAAGAATAGGGGGATGAATCAAGCCCCTGCACACTTTGCACTAACTCGGTTGAGCTCGCCCCACCCAATAGTTCTGGCACAAATGTTCTGCTGGTCCGGACCCCCCCCCCCTCTCGCCATACTGCCAATGTGCCATGCCAATCCGCATGTCCGTTGATGGAGCATTCACGGCACGGGTTTTGGTGGGACCACTTGGCGAAGGGGTCCGGTGACAAAGCCAGATAACTTGAATACAGCGAATGGAATGCGAGGCGAAGGTGTGCATAAGCATAAGCAGAAGGAGATAGGTAGGTGCAAGAGGAAATGAAAGTGAAATGTGTGAGAGAATGACAGTGAAAGGCATAAGAGAAGAGAAATGAAAGGGCAGATGAAGCTGGACGGACAAGAGCCCAGACTGCTGACTCTCCTTTCAACTATCTCCAGACTCAAGCAGACTGGACAGTCGACTCTCATAGATTGATGTGCTCCACCTTTTATCCACGGCTCATTCTCTCCCATTGGTGGAATATCGGCTCGGGGGAGGGGGGTGGGGCACCCTCTTCTCTGCAATTAATTAGCGCAATCGGGATCGGCTCTCTGAGGATCCGGGATGTGGAATGCTGCCAGAAAATGTTTTGGCATGCTGTCCCCCTCAAGATGATTGATGTGTCATCTGTTGCGGACTTCTTGAGAGGAAATGCATGGAGCCGGTTCAAGGCGGTTTGGGGAGTTTTGAAAGAGAAGGCCAACGTCTCAGGTCAGGTATGGGAGCATGTGCCAGAACAGCGCGTCGCTGCGTCCACTTTCCGCCGGTACTCCAGGGGCCTCCGTCTGGCCGTCCCCCAGGCAGATGCCAGGCCCATCCCCATCTCCTTGAGATGATGGTCAACCTGCTGTAACCATGAGGCACGTGGTCGGCCCACTGGCCTCCTCCACTCATGAGACTCCCTCGCTGAGAGAATCTGGTGAGCAGGATCAGCGTCAGGAAAACGAGCCACATGTCCATACAGCCGCAGCTGACGCTCACGGACTATGCAGGTAACAAATCTCATCCGAGTCTCTCTCAGCAACCGCTCGTTGGACACAAAATCCGACCAGCGATAGCCAAGGATTCTCCGAAGAGACCTGGTACCAAAGGAATTAAGTCTCCGTCTCAGATCCTTGGTCAAAGTCCAAGTCTCGCACCCATAGAGCAAGACTGGAAGTACCAAGGACCTGAAGACTCGGACTTTCGTCCTCCCGCACAGGTACCGGCAACGCCACACCCCATGATCCAGTGAATCCATGACTCCCCAGGCCCGACCCAGACGTCTATTGACCTCCGGCTCACAACCTGCGGAGACATGAATATCACTGCCAAGGTAAGTGAATCTATCCACGACCTCAACATCCTCACCACAAACAGACACAGACAGGACAGCAGCATCCAAGATGTCACCGAAAGCCTGGATCTTTGTTTTGACCCAAGAAACTGTAATCCCAACGGCTCCGACTCCTCATTCAGTACCTCGAGGGCCCCCAAGAGGATGTCTAAAGTCTCCGCAAAGATGACTGCATCATCTGCAAAATCAAGGTCCGAGATCTTGACATTGCCAAACGATGCACCGCAACTTGATCTCTCCGACATCCTCCCAAAATCCAGTCCATACAAGTGCTGAAAAGTGTGGGGCAAGTACACATCCCTGACGAACTCCAGTAACAACTGGAAATAAGTCAGAGGCGGTACCACCACACTTCACAGCACTCTCAGTACCAGAGTAGAGTTCAGACATCAGATCGATCAGTTTCGGTGGCACCCCACGAAGACCAAGAATCCTCCAGAGGACATCCCGATTCACTGAATCGAACGCTTTACAGAGATCAACATAGGCTGCAAGCAGCCCCTGCCGAAACTCTCGTCTGCGTTCGGTGAGTACACGAAGTGCAAGGATACGGTCAATCGTTGACCTCTTTGGTGTAAAGCCTGACTGCTCTGGACGCTGGTGCTCAAGCAGATGGTGGCGAACCCTATCAAGAATTATCCGAGCAAAGACCTTGCCCGGCACTGAGAGCAGCGGTCACCCTCGGTAGTTGTTGCAGTCTTGGCGATCACCCTTCCTTTCCAGAGAGGGACAACAAGGCCCCTCTTCCAGTCAGTTGGGATGATGCCTGTGTTCCAGGCAGAGCACAAAACTGCATGCAACGACGCGAGTGCAGCATTTCCACCAGCCTTGAGAAGTTCGGCATGGATGCCACAGATCCCTGGAGCTTTGCCCCGTTTCAACTGGTTCACCGCAGCCCGTGTTTCCACAAGCGATGGTGGACCACAGTTGATTCGAGGGTCAGCAACAGGGATTGTAACACCCTTGACGTCCAACTCGACAGCTGGGGGATCAGCCTGGTACAACCGTCAAGTAACCGGCCCAGCGGGCCTTCACTTCAGACTCCTCTGTCAAGAGCCTACCACTCTCTGCTCGAACTGCAGTGCTCCGAGGGATGGGCTTGGATGAACGTAATGCGCGAATTCCCTGTAAGCGGGACGAGAATCACCTGTCCACAGGTGATGCTCTACCCCTCACAGATTCCTCGCACATAGGCCTCCTTGTCCACCCTCAGTGCACGTACAGTTTTACGCCTCAGCTCCCTGAACAGCTCGGCTCTGCCATTCAGCCTGGCCCTGCGACTCTGGTCAATGGTATCCAGTGTCCCTTGAGAGACAAAATTCTTCTTTGCCCTGCGGTGAACTCCAAGGCATCCACCGGCAACATCAAGGACGGTGGTCTTGAAGGTGTTCCACAACTCTTCAGGACCCCCAAAGCACCCAGACTCCCCCCAAGTGTCCACTCAGCCTGTTCGCAAACTCCTCAGCTACTCTCTCATCCCTGAGCTTGGCAACATCCAGCCTAGGCTGGGATGGTACCATTCTCCAGGATTTAAGGTGCAGCTTTAGAGTTGCTACAACAAGCCTGTGGTCAGTATTGAGGAACTGAGCACTCCGGTAGACCCTGCAGTTCTGGATCATCCTCCAGCGACCGCCAATGAGGACATGGTCAATCTCCTTTGCCACACCGCCAGCGTTGGAATACCAAGTCCAGCGATGAGCTTGCGGGCGCTGAAACCATGACCCAGCCACCCTAAGTCCATGACTTCTTGCAAAGTCAAGGAACTTAGTGCTATTCTGGTTCATAGTTCCTGACCCATGGGGACCAACACACACCTCATAACCATCCCTATCAGTTCCAGTCGATGCATTGAAATCCCCCAAGACTAGAAGTGTATCTCGTCTGGGGCACTGGTCAACCACAGACTCGAGTGTGGCGTAGAATGCATCCTTCACGGTGAGATCACTCGCCTCAGTCGGAGCGTAAATAGAGACCAGGGAAATGACACCTAAGGAGTGACGAATCCTTAATCTCATAATACGCTCGTTGACCGGTGTTACCTCAATTATCATTGGGGTCAGCTTATTGGACACAGCTACAGCAACTCCTTGGGTATGGTAACCATCAGAGCGACCAGACCAGTAGTAGGTGTAACCACCCACCATTATCTCGCCGCAATCCGGTCTCCGAACCTCAGAGAGAGCTGCAATCCCGATGTCCAAACGCTTGAGCTCAGATGATAACAGAGACAGGTGATCATCCTCTCTTAGGGATAGGACATTCCAGGCACCCACCCGAAGGGACCGCCTCAGGTTAACCCAAGGAGACCGCCGTCTGGTGGACGACACCAGCACCACTCCGACACACTCTCCCGCAATCTGACCCAGGATGTTACCCCGTGGTTTCCTCCCTATCAAAGATTGGGGGTCCCGAAGGCTTTGCCCCAATCCCATCATCCGGTGAGCTGCCCTGCGAAGGGAAGCTGCACAGGAGGTACTCCCACGGAGTGGGTTTTCAGATTTTTTTGCGTTTTTGCGTTTTGCGGAATGAAGCGTTTTACGGTGGCTGGAGTGCAAATCCTGCCACCAACCTCCTAATAAGAAGTAACCCAACTGCAGGAGGACGTCCGCAGACACAGTTGGGCACTAGATATGGATGGCCGTTGGCTCACAAGGAGCTCCTCCGCCCTTTGACAGGTTTTGTTTTTAATCCTGCTGGGTGTCCATATCCAAACACCCTCCTCACCAGAAAACCTGGTGGGGGAGACGGTTTAGTCGCCGACAACCCGACCATGGAACAGGTTAGTACAGGTTTACATGGTACCTGTAGCAGGTCACAGATCGAACCTGACCTGACTAAGCCAACGTCTGCTGAGGTTTTAATGGATTAAAAAGTGGGAAAATTGTGTTTGCACTGTGAGGTGCAAGTAATATGGCTGCAGATGACAATGTGGAAGTAGGAAATTAACATGTATTTGACACCTAATATTCCAGCCATAAAAAAACATTGCCTCAAGAAAAAGCCCAACCCCTGCACAGCAGGGAAAAATGGCTGTAAAAACGGTCATTTTTTTTTTTTGGACACCTAATATATACACTCGCAACACAGATCTGCTTCCATGAACACAGTACACGTAACTAAATAAAATACTGTAAAATAACTCGAATTATACTATGAGAGTGGCTCTTGCCCACTCGAAGCCAGAACCGTAACAAAATATATATATATATATATATATATATATATATATATATATATATATATATATATATATATATATATATATATTTATTGTTACGGTGGTGGAAATTCACAGAATACCATTCAGATTCCCCAGAGATCAGTTATTTCGATAAGTACATGTTTCAGGTTAGGTTCCCCCACCGATGTGTAAAGGGAATTGTTTGTGTGCCGGGCTGTGCATCTTTGAGTTAGCCGTTATTCTTTTTCTATCTTTTATTTTAAACAAACAACATCTCCTCAACAACAAACTCTCCAACCACTCTGCCACCACCACAACGCCAACAACTCTACAACCACGCCATCTCCACCACAACGCCAACAACTCTACAACCACGCCATCCCCACCACAATGCCAACAAACTCTACAACCACGCCATCCCCACCACAACGTCAACAACTCCACAACCACGTCATCCCCACCACAGCGCCATCAACATCGCGACACAATCACGCCCGCCTCAGTAACGGCGGCAAGATGCCGTCGACGCGGACACGCCGCGCCACGATAGGAGCCACATTCTCCAGCGTCTGTGTGCAAATCAGCCGTGAAGACGGCTGATTACCATAATCAGATCAAAACGGACTTTGCCGTGAAGGGAACTGGCCAATCAGAGGTGAAAGGAGCGGAGCCAGCCTGGGGCGAAGGTTCAAGGGTGAAAGGGGGAAGTGCCGGCTCCGGGTGGCGAAACGTACAGCGGCTTCACCCCTCGGGGCTATAAAAAGGCGCGTTGGGACGCCGAGAGATCAGATCGTTGGCGGGCGAGGGGATCGTTGGCGGGCAAGCAGTTCGTTGGTGGTTCGTCGAGGAGAGCGGAGCGCGAAGAGTCGGGCGCGCCACCAGCCCCAACCAACCAAGCCAGCGGTTCGACGAGGAGAGCGGAGCGTGGGGAGTCGGGTACGCCGCCAGGCCCCCGACCGACCAAGTCGCCATTTGGGCCGCTGCCACGTTGGCAACGGGCCAGCGAGACAAAGACCACCGAGTCGCCACCAAGGGGCGGCAAGGTAACCAGCCTGGTCTCTCAGAGCCCTCGGTCAACCAGGCTCCTGAGTTGGAAATAAAGGCTCGTGAGCCCTTTTCTTTCCTTGGGTTTTTGTGTAAGAGTCTGTGGCGCCTTGTCTTCCCTTAAGTAGAACTGCCATAAGTACGTGCTTGTATAGAAACATAGAACTCTGCTTTTGGCTTTGCTCGTGTCTTGTCCCCATCCCCCCGTTGACTGCTTACGTGTTGAAAATAAATGCCCATTGTTCAAATGTTCACCTGCTCGTTTGCGTCATTTTCTTTGTATTGACTGCCTCGGCACGTATCGGGAATTAACTGGCTAATTAAGCCGATAGAAGAGATAATCTGGTCTGATGGGACTTGCTCAGCTATGCACACTGAACAGGCACGCTTAAGCGGCTTGTGTCCGTACAAGTTCCCGTCGAGGTATCAACGCTCGGTATTTCTGTCTGCGCGAATAGTTAGGTATATCGACAATTCAGTGATTGACCCTATAGTGCGTGGACAGAGTATTGACTAGTTTATGGTGCGTTAAGGCATCCGTGGCTGGTTTCTGGGGTTGGTCCGGAAAGCCACGACTGGATTGCGGACTTCGGTGGGCGCACGACCGCGATTTGGCTGAAGCGGTCGTCCACACGCCGAACACGGCGGAAATGTACAACAATATATATATATATATATATATATATATATATATATATATATATATATATATATATATATATATATATATGTATACATACACGCATTGTATATTAATGTACATCCTTCATTTGTAAAGATTGATGTTGATTATTTCACAAACAGTTCAGATTTAAGACGAAAAATGCACATTGTGGTTAAAGATGTTCATCTGATTTGAAGTGCATGTTATTTTGCTGTAACTTTTGATTAAAAACGTACATTTAGAAATTTAAATGCAATAATAATACCATTCCTTTCACACTGTCAAAGTGCATAGTGCTGCCACAGCAGTTTCATTTGCAAGGAGTACAGTCCTGGATGTGTCGCCACTCCGACGCAGGTTTCCCCTGAATGGTTATTACCCCAGTACACTGGTAATCAGTTCACCGACTTCAGAAGGATGACAGGCTGAGTCAACCCTATGTGGTGTTGATTCAACTGCCACCAGGATTTTGAACTCGGGACCCTAAGTTCCAAAGCCAGCTGCCTTTACTAGGCCAACCCCAGGTTTACATTTAAATGTACAACCAAATAAATGTCGTTTTTCATCAAAGTGCTGATTCAGTGTGTGCATCTCACCATTGTTAAACCTGGCCTGCTTGGCATTCTCATTTGAGCACTTAGCTCATGTCGAGTGGGATTCAAGTTTCAAATCCCATCTACTGTGTTGCTTTGTCCATTGTCCACTAAAGCTTTTCTAATGCACATAAAAGTACAATGATGTTTTCCTTTGCTGTTGCCTTGCATGGCCTTGCAGGCTGTTGCCTTGCATTGCATGTTGTTGCTTTGCTGTTTGTACAAGTTCCCCCATCAGTGTTGGATTGCTGTTTAAAATATTCAAGAAATCTTAAAATCCCATCTTGTCATCCATTCTGTCAAAAGATGACATTATTCTTCAATGAAGATTTATAAAAGTATCATTGTGATCAACAAATACTTATCTGGAGACATGAACTTGTTAACACCAGATTAGAAAGCTGTTATTTTATGCCTTGAGTTGTGTACTAAGTAGTGTGTGCATTCTATACTCGTACTGGCATACACAACCATCCTTGAGCATGTTGTGGAACGTCGGCCGAGCTCCTCACTCTTTTTCTGTGTAATAAAGTGATTGTATGAATTGCAGACGGTGTTCCAAAAAGTCTGTTTTCTTGTATGAGATAAATAATTGGAGTTTTATAATGATCTTTAAGGTCTTCTTGGCTGATTTGATTGTTTGTTTTTTGTTTTTTTTACAGCATTTTCTGCATCCAAGTGTGACCCTGAAAATAGAGAGGAAGAACTTGGGGAATGTGTCTCAACTTCCAGAGGCCGCGGCAGAGGTCGAGGCCAAACTTCTCAGACACGGAAGAGGGGTGGGAGACGTAAGGGTGTTTTAGAAAATGAGAAAAATTATCAAAAGAAGAGGACGAGTCATCGTAAAGGAGCGAGCCGATCTTCCAAAGATGACGCTGCCTTTACACAAGAGAAGACCGGCTCAATGGAATGTCCCGATGATGAGCATTTGAGTAGCTTTTCCTCTTTCAATGATAATGTTGATCAATCAAATCGGGCAGAACATGAGGAGGAAGGGAAGGAGAAGAAAGGGTCAGGTAAGCGAGGTAGACGAAAAAAAGGTCCACAGGGGACTCAGAGAATAAATGAAAGCAGAAATTCAAATGAGGATAATTCTGTTTTGCTTCCTGAGGAATTGGCTGTCGATGGTGCTCAACAAGAAGCCGATCATGAAAAACCTTCACAAAGGAAAAAAAGAAAAGGAGCAAAAAAGACAGAGTTGAAAAGTCAATTGGATCAGATGTGTCTAGAAACCTGTGAGAAAGGGCAAGAGGTAGAACTGGAAAATGTTATCGATATTGAAGGTAGTAATGGGTGTGAAGTCCACAATGCGATTATGGAGGAGAGACGTGTCGTAGACAACTCCACAGAGTTTGAAAATAGGGGCTTATGTACTCAGATAGGTGATTCTATATCTGGAGTCCCAATACAAAGTCTTGCAAAAGATGGGAAAGTCCTCGGAGAGGTTCCAGCTGAAACAAATGATAAAATAGAAGTCTCGATTCAATCAGTTGGAGTTTGTACAGAAAACACGACTGATAACAAGACTGTTAACATGACAGAGGCACATGGAGATGGAGATGCTGATGCTGTGCAAAAACAGCATAGTTCTAATAAGAGGAAACGGAAAAGAAAATCGGATGATGATGTTGATGACTATGATGATGGAGGGCATGGAACGGATATATTTTTCAATGTGATCTGTGTGGAAACCACAATTGAAATGAGAACCAAAGACGTCGACATACAATTGCAAAAGAAAACAAAACAAAAAGCCAGCAAAATTGAATCGAGAAAAAGTTTAGATGATGAAAATATCGACGTGCCCTTTGAACAGTTAGAAAGTCAAAATGAATCTGGTCATAAGTGTTCAGCCTTCGGTGGGACCGACTCTGATGGGGACACGGGGATGTTTATAATGGGTAATTGCAGCTCAAGCCAAGGAGGTAACCTTGGAAATATGATTGTTAATCAGGATTTGAATGACTGCAATGTAATGGAAGACACAGGAGATGGGGATGGGTTGGAACTGCAGCCAGTGCTGAAAGAGCAGCAACAACAGAAACCAGATTGTCCTGGATTAATGTCGGAGAACCTGGGGCCTGTGCCACAGTACATACAGTCTGTGGCAGAACATTCCAGACTAAAAGAATCTGAATCGAAGAGGAATTTCGCACAAAAGATCGATGAGCAGGTGGTGGAACCTGAGAAGGAACAAAGTTTCAATTTTGATTTTGAAAAGACAGGAATACAGAAACCAATTGAAAGTTCTGTATTGGGGCTTCCAGAGAGTCCATGCCCTGAAATGCCCCCGTTAGAAGATGAGCTCATGTGTACAGACTTTTTGGAGAATAAATTGCTATCGAGGCCAAATCTAATGCCTGCAGAGGAATGTGATTTTGGTCTCAAAGAGGCATCTGAGTTTGTAAACGGCTCAGGGTTTGTTATAGAGGAACCAAGAATAAAAGTGAAATCATGCAGTGATGAGAAATTACTGTTGTCTCAACAACTTGTTCTAACAGAGGAAAAGGAGCTTATAGATAGGTTGAAGGTTCTATCATCAAAGGAATTGGTAGAAAGCCAGAAGCTAGCTCACAGAGCAAGTACAGAGCTGAAACAATTGTCTTTGGATGTCCAAGAACAGTTGAGGTCGGAGCTTGGAGAAAGGTCAGTAAAAGGTTTGGTGGAGAACGATGAATCATGGCTCACAAATAAGCAGAAGCCAATGGAGGTTTCGGCAGATAGGCCATCGCAAGCTCACGGGCTCCAGCAGAAAGAATATGCTCGTGTTGAGAAGCAATTGCTTCCCCTGGAGAATCCAGTTCAGGTGAGCAAGACAGCGTTTGTGGGAAAACCTGTGCAACATGAAAGCTCCATGTCGGTGGAAGATTCAGTAATGTCAGGACAAGTTGATGGAATCCACCACAAGGATGATATGGAATCAACGTTGACGGTGAAAAAAGTGAATTCCATCGTTTCAGAGGAAATGGATGATATTGGGAAGGCTGACGATGAGAAAAAAAGAGGAATGCTGAAAATATTTGAAAAAGAGAGTGGAATTAAAATGAAAGAAGGAATTGCAGAGATTAAAGGTAAAAGTTTATTATTTTTTTTTTTTTTTGTTACGGTTTGCTTCACTTCAGTCTCACTTTTGTCTCAAATGCCAAGTAATGTAGCCAAGACTTTTGCTTTTGCAAAATATTACAGATAGTTACTATCGCTGAGTTGGTAGAATGGCCTTGAGGTACACATTCTCTCCTCTGAGCCATCTCGCCTGAGTTTGAATGTTGGGCCAGCTATAAACTGTCATTCTGGTGTCTCAGAGTTGGTGGACATTAAAGATCCCACGGTGTCCTTCACAAAAAGTAGGCGAGATATCGCTGGTACTCTGAACAAATTCATCATAATTTGCTCAACTGTGACCTCTGGAGGCCACCTCGCAGCATGAATCGAGCCTTGAGGGCAAGAGTTCGATCGGCCACAATCAGAAGAAATAGCATCTCTGCAGACACGTTTCGCCCTTGTTAGAGCTCATCAATACAGTACAGCGTAATTTAGATTTCCTCCTTCATTGGAAATCTGGATGCTTGCTCAGAAATTTTTTTTCTTTCTCCTGTTGTCATTAGACAATTACTCTGAAATCTACCCTTCTCAAAACGCCACACAAACGTTTACCTTCTCCTGCGAATGAAATACAACATTGTCTCAATTCCACAAAAAATGACCATCAGTCCATGACTTTGTATCACTTGTTTTGTCGAGCTAATGAAAAGATGTACTCCACAACCATCTGGATATACACACTATTTTATCAGCAGTCATTCACAGTGCACTTGAGGATGTTGAATGATCAGGGTAACTTGCAGCGTATTCAGTTGAATTACAAATCATGTAAAAGCCAAGACGACTTCAAAGAAGGTAGATGGAGGTTGTTTTCACCCGTCGTGTCTGTCTGTCTCTGTGTTTGTTACTTGCGAAAATCAAAGATTTTTCAAGTATATTGGTTGGTCTTGTGCGTTTGTCTGTCTGTCTGTCGTTTGTTTGTTTGTCAATTGCCTACAAGTCACAATTTTAAACCAATCTTCACAAAACTTTACCACTTGGTAAAGTTTGTCATGAGCAAGAAGCCTATTTTTGAGGTGAAAAGGTCAACAACTTTGTCGGATTTCTAAAATCCTCAATTTTCATCTAATTGACTTGAAGTTTGAGCAGGATTTGAAAATCAGGTCAATGACTTAAATCACCAATTATTTTTGAGCTCAACATAGGCCTCATTTCTAAAATCGTCATTTTTCATCCGATTGCCTTTTACTTTTTCTTTTTTCGTATACACTGTCGAGGCTCATACATGAGAGCTAAAAAGTTGAAAATTAAACAGAAATTGCAGAGTGCATTACTGAATAGGGAAACCAACTCTTTTTGAGATTAAAAGGTCAACTCAAGGTCAAACTTCTAAAAAATAATCAATTTTCATCTGATTGACCTTTGCTTTGAGATTGTCAGTTCAAATCTTTATGAAATGGACAATTTAATGAATCCATGGCAACCATTGTTGAGGGGGGTGGATTTTGCAAGTATCGTGTTCTGCACGACGTCTTTTTCTTGTTCGTTTGTTTGGCTGTTGGCAAGATATCTCAAAAAGTTATGAACAGATTCAGACGAAATTTTGTGGACAGGTTGGGTGTGTGACCTGGATAAACTGATTAGATTTTTGTGAAGATCAGGATCTGGAGACAGATACTAGAATTAAAAAAATATTTATCTTGTGATTCTTAACCATTATGAGATGGGACCAAAAACTATATATAGCATGATATCTCAAAAAGGTATGGACAGAATCGGATGAAACTTGGTGGACAAGTTGGATGTATGACAAGGACCAATTGATTCAATTTTGGTGAAGATCCAGATCCAGATGAGAATTTTTTAAGTGATTGATCACCATTGAGAAAAAGGGACAAAAGCTATCTACTGTATGGCATATCATCTCAAAAAGTTGTGGATGAGTTGTGATGGCTGGGTGGATGAGTTTGTTTGGTGACAACAACAAGCCCATTCGATTTTGTTTCAGGTCAGCAGATTTGGCCTATCGGTGTGATACAAAACATAACTGTTCAGTATGGCGGAGGTATGTGATCAACGTTTGTACCAAGTGCCGTTCTAGTTTGAACGAGAATGGTCAGTATTCTCATTCCAAATAGAACGGCACTGATGGGCAAGTCATTATAATCTATTTGGCTGTTGTTTTATCAGTCCATATGACTCTATCACATACCAAACTACTTCACCTAATTTCATCCAAATTCGTCCATAACTTTGACATATCATGGTATATTATCATTTTTGGCTCCATCTCTCAATGGTGAAGAATCAATTTATAAAAAAAAAAAATTGTTTCCAGATTCGGATCTTCACCAAAATCGAATCAATTCGTCCTTGTCACACACCCAACTGTCCACCAAGTTTTGTCCGAATCCGTCCAGAACCTTTTGAGATATCCTGCTCATAAAGAGACTAGCAAATGGATGAAAACAACCTCCATCCACTTTCAGTGACCGAGCAAATGAAAACGGCCTCAGAATTGTTCAGATTCTGACACCACCCTTATAGACATATATGTAATCAAACCTCGTGTTAAACTTGTGACATTACTTGGACTCCAGTGATGAGTCAAAAATGATGGATTTGGTCATCGTTGCTACACTAATCAGACATTTGTGTGCATTTTGAACAGCTCAGCACATTTATGAGCACATGATTCTCAATGTACTCTCATGTCAATCACAATGTCCTTATTATCAGAGGTCATTCAAAGAAATGAAGCTTTGCCTGAAATTGACATGGTTGTGGAAGGATTGTTGGGGATGGATGACAATGGAAATCGATCTGAAATTGCTGGAGATAATCGATTTGAAATTGCTGGAGATCTTCCCTCCAACAATGCAGCTTCATCCAATGACCCCAATATACAAATGGAAAGCTTCCCAACTGAAGTTAATGGTTCATTGTTGCATTCAGCCAGGTAAGGTTGAATGGCTATATGTAAAACCATCATGAAGTTGTTTGAGATGATCTATATCATGTGTATGTAAGTTGGGGGAATGCAGGGCTAATTGGAACAACATAAGTGAGAATGAGAGGGTTGGGAAGGAGGAATGATGAAAGGGGAGGTAAGTATGATGTCTAGAGAGAGGGCAAGTAACATTTTCCACCATTGGAGAGATTGCACCCATTTTGTGAGCAATAATTTGAATGTTGATTCTCATTGATCATTGATAGCTCCTTCTCATCAGCTTTTTTTTTCCAGTTGTATAATGTGTATGCCTGGTGTTGGCTTAATGGTTAAGGTAGTGGGCTTGGGATCCTAGGGTCCTGAGTTCAAATCCCGCTCAGCTGTTGAATTAACACCAGGTGGGGTTGACTCTGCCTGTCATCCTTCCGAGGTCGGCAAAATGAGTGCCAGCATGCTGGTATACTGTGTCGGAGTGGCGACCCGTCCAGGATTGTTCCCAATAGCCAAGGAGACTGCTTCGGCGGCACCAACGCTCTGCACAGAGTATGGTCCTAATGGATGGATAATGTGTCGTATTGTGATCTTGGCTTGGTTATAATAGCTGAATTAGCAGTGTCAAGACATCCTTTTAATCACACGATCAAATGCAATTCCTTTGTTGATCATGTCGTATGCATATTGGGCAGGGAGACAATAACAAGTTGGGTGCACAAGTTATCATTTTTGGAAATGCGACAAAACTGCCGATGCAGTGCCCCCTGTAGGTTATGGGAAGAATTTGGAATTTGTTCATGGTGCCAAAAAAACCACTTGTTTACTCTGTTTAAAGACGATGGAGAATTATGAACATCAGCTGAGGCTAGCAGATGCGATGCCCAGGTTCACGTCCATCCGAGGGACGGCATACTTGTTGCTCAACACGTGATGCCCACGACGGCTCAAATGCAAGTGCGCTATCTCTGGGAACTATCACGGCATCAACTGCAATCATCTGAACTAACCTCGTTGCTGTCAATGATGTTTGACGACAAAATCAATACGATTAGAACGAAGCATATTATTTCTTTAAGGCTGCTTCCAAAACCATGCCTGGCATGGTGTTATCTCATTACCGTTTCATGGACTTTAGATTATCCTGAAGTGAAGCTCGACTTGTGTGTACATATGTATGTACTAGTGTGGATAAGCTCGCTTCGCTCGCCTCTCCACACTTGATGCAAAGATTGATGTCACAGATTTGCTGTGTTGGCATGATTTACACCAATCATAATACAAACATTTCTTTTCTTCAAATTTGTTTGTAATATTGGTGATATATTGATTTTGAAATTTCATTTGTGATATATGAAGGTCCAAGTGGTCTTAACTGGTTAAGGGTCTAAGCTGTCTAATCTGTCTGAAGGGTGTAAGGGGTCTAAATGGTCTTGGGGGTCTTTAGGGGCTTTGGGATCTTTTCAGCCTTCTGGGTCTTCAGAATCTTTTGGGTCTTCAGAATCTTTTGGGTCTTCAGGGTCTTTTTGGGTCTTCGGGGTCTTCAGGGTCTTTTGGGGTCTTTGGTGGCATTTGTGTCTTTTGAGTCTTTTGGCTCTTTGGGGTCTTTTATGTCTTCATGATCTTTTTGGTGTCTTAGGGAATTAATGTTCAAACAGGACATGATTCATAGGCATATAGTCTTCATGGACTGACAGACAGCTTCACGGTGTCACCACCTCACTGACGTATTTTTTTCGATATATATATATATATATATATATATATATATATATATATATATATATGTATATATATATGTATATATATGTATGTATATATATATATATATATTTTTTTTTTCCTTGTGTATATATATGTATATGTATATATTGTTAAGGATTCAGCGATGGAGGGATTCTCAACCCACTCCGGCCGTCTCCGGGGTTTATAACGCCGGCTGGCTCGGCACAGGCCTCGGGTCACACGTCTTCATTCGCGATACCAACGTAATCCTGGACCTTACCAATTGGGGAAATAGAACCCTGGTTACAGACTGGTTTTGTCAGATGCCGAGCGTTTTCTGCCAGTCTGTAACCATTTTGGTTTTATATACCAATCGAACGGATCGTTCCTCGACGCGACACAAATTAATCCATAGTGGCAACTTCATACGAACCAACCAGATTTATTGGGGAACATCGGGGAACACAACACAAGCAAAATATTGTGATGTCCATGGGACTTGAACAGTCCCGCCAACGTAGAATGAGCCGAAACGATGGAGGAGGTTTATTTTTTTATAACCCAAAGATGGCGGTTTTAATCGCTCTACAGCAAACGGGACGAGGAAGGTGGCACGAGTCGCTTTTCACTGAGTTAATAATGTTAATTTCTCTAACCAGAAATAATAATAAGACTCGGCAAGAGGAGGGATCCGGGGCGATTCGACGGGATGGTGGTGTGGGTTCGGGCGTGGACAAAACACAAACAATTCCAATGGATATACAAATCTCAAACCCTCTAAGGCGCCAGGTACACACACACACACACACACACACACACACACACACACACACACACACACACACACACACACACACACACACACACACACACACACACACACACACACACACACACACACACACACACACACACACACACACACACCGTAGCTGGTCCTGGTGGTCAGGCTGGCCTGTGGTGTCGACGCAACAGTCCCTGGATTGGCGCCGGACGAGCTGGCGTCGACCTCCTGGTCTAGGCCCAAGACCACTCACAGCCGCCAGGGAGCCAGTTCTGGCGCCAAGATGCGAGCAGGAGAGGGAGGCAGGTCCGCCCGCCGTTCGGTCCCGTACTCCGAGCCAGCAGAACTCCAGAGCCAACCGAGGTGAGGAACGAGGCACAGCAAGGCCACGAGACACGACGAATCGAGGAACGAACCAGCGCAATAAGATAGCACGCTCCGAGACCCATAGCCTCGACAAGACGCTTTCTTTTTATGACTCCTCTTCCACTTCTTTTCCCGAACAGAACCTTTTTTATACTCGAGTCCTCGTCACTTCCAATCCAGCCGTTTTATTGGCCCTCCGCCGTCGCCTTCCGCCAATCGTGATCAAGGGGCGGAGCCATCCGCAGCACTGTCCTGTTACGTCACGGCAAGCCTCCAGGGAATACTAAAAGGGTTTACGCAGACACACTTACCCTAACCCGTCTCCCTATCTAATTACGTGACAATTATCATTTCCCCCTTAAAGAAATGGACATTTACTAGACAACTTATCACCACTGAATTGCTACTTATTACATCGAGATCCTGGTAAACTCGAACAGCATGGCATACCTAATTAAATTAAACATCCTAATTACCCTTTGAATGCATACCCCCCCCCCTCAGATGTAACACTGCCCCCTCCTCTGGTACCGCAGCTCCTGCAAGGTATATCACAGGCGCTACCGTACCAGCCTTAACACTTACTGACTCATACCTAATTAACCTAACGAAATAAAGTAGGAGGGGCAATGGGCAGCGAGCCGCAGCTAATTTACCTGTCCTGCCTAATGTACTACTCCCTTATGGCCTTATCCTCGCCTAAACAATCATTCATTTTTTATTTTCATTTTATTTTATCACATGAGAGCACTGAGCGAAGTTGCACTCCATCCTCTGGATCATCGCTCCTGTCCAACACTCTTCCAGTGATCTGGGGAGGGGAAACAAAAGGTTCCACAAAAACACAACACTTATACTTTACATTCCTACTCTAAGCCTTAACGACACTATTCACGGGATATTTACACTTGACAGCCTCCCCCAGTGGATGCTAATAGACCCAGCGTTACCTGGGGAGCCAATTTTCAAATTTGCTTGACCCCAAAATTATGCGGACATCATGCCCTTGCTGCACATGTCAAGTTGTGCGGGATCGAGTGGGATTCACACATCTTCACAACACTCACACCATGGTCATCATCACATTTCTAGGTCATGGTCCCCATTTTAATGATGCAGGCTGAATCCCGTCATGGCCGTGGGGTGGGTTCCCACAAGATGAAGGGGGCATCTCAGGTGCAACCATGCCCACAGGTAAGCTTTAGTCCAACCCGGACGTTTCTCCGCCCCGCTCCCTTTGATTCCCACCCCTTGGTAGCCATCAGCTCTCACCCCATACAACATACAACACTTCCGGTTCCGGTTTTAGAGCAGCGAGACGTCTCCTTTGGGGCTCCCTGTTGACGTTCTCAAAGCTAAGTTTCCGGTTGTTATTTGTCCCGTTTTAACTGTTTAATTTTCTCACCTACATGTTACTGTGTGTTGCTAGTTCGGTTTTGTTTCAAAAATCGTGCTATTTTGTGAGTATTTTTGTCGACGTTCTTACCTGTGCTTGAGGCCTAGGCCTAGGCTTGAGGCCTACTGGTTCCACTCGGTGTTCGATCGTTTTTTTTGTTTGTTTGTTTTTTCTCCCCATTACCTTCAATTTCTATCCTCCCCATTACCTTCAATTTTGATCCTCCCCACTTTCCAAACATCCCCCATTCTCCCAACTAATCTCTTTCTTATCTCAAAAAAAATAAAAATAAAAATAAAAAAAAATTAAAAAAAAACCCTACAACAACAACAACACGCTCACCTTCTCCCGATTCTGCTTCTTCTTCTTCCTCTTAACTTCCTCCTCGTCTTCTTCCTCGATTTTTTTTTTTTTTTTTTTTTTTTTTTTTAACACTTCCATGACCTAATCTGTTGAACTCTCTCATACATTATTTTTAACTACAAAAACGATCTTATAATGCTTCATCTTCCTCTCTCACACATGTGGTACTCTTTACTGTTTCACAATGCACTACTCTTCTGCTATTTTAACAGACTGCTCTCATTTCGACCTCTCCTTCATTCCTTGCCTAAAAAATCCAACTATTACAGCGCTTCTTCTCTCCATTCTCTGAATTTGCCTTCATTGCATCCATCAAGAATTGTGTTAAATCGCATCTCTGACCTAAAACTTTTAAAAACCACAGTTTGCCATGGATGCTCGCTTTCCATCAAACATTCTTTTTTTCCAACTTCAGTGCCAACTCACCCCCCTCACCCCTCACTCTCACTCTCAAAGCAACCATCCCACTCTTCTCCCTCCAAGCCCCCCTCTCACCTCTCTCAAAAATCGCCCCCTCACCTTTCTCCCACCTTTCATCCCCCTCACTCTTCCTTCTCAAAGTTGCCCCCCCTCTCATCCACCAACCTGCGTCCCTCCACTGCCCTCTCACCTCCATCTCTTCACTCCACCTCCTCAAATCCTCAACTGCCTTCTTCCTTGTCTCTTGTCCCCCCCTCTCCCCCAGCACCACAGAGCCTTTTCTCCTCCTCATTTGGCCCCCTCCCCTCGCTGTTCTGCAATACCCCACACTCCTTCAGCAACCCTCCTTACCTGCCCCCCTCATCCCTTGTCCTACCCTTCCCCTCCCCCTCCACCTCTTGCACCCAAAGCCTCCTACCCTTCCTCTTCATTAAAAGTGTGGACCTCAAATATCCGGGGCCTTCGCTCAAACCTTTCAGATCTTTCCATACAGGTTGCCACTGACAAACCAGACATTATCTGCCGAACAGAAACTTTCCTCTCCCAAGACGTGTCTGACTCCCAAGTATCTCTCCCTGGCTACTCCCTCTTACGGTATGACAGACCTGAGCCTCGTCCTGGTGGAGGTGTTGCTCTCTTCATCAAAGACTCTATTCCTCACTCTCCATGCACTGCTCTCACTCCCCCACACCCCCAGGAATACCTCTGGCTTCGGCTTCCCCTTCACTCCCACCTCATGTTTATATGTGTACTGTACCGTCCACCGAACAGTGATGACTCCATCTACACCTCACTATCCGAAAACATGGACCATCTTCTATCTTCTCATCCAAACTCTCTCTTCCTCTTATGTGGTGACTTCAATTGTCATCACGCCAGTTGGCTCGGTGTGGGTACCTCTCTCACCTGCCATGGCACCTCAGCAAAAGCTTTCTGCGAATCATTGGGACTGACTCAATCGGTCAACTTCCCGACCCGGATCTCAACCAATGGTACTCCATCTCTTCTGGATCTGATTTTGACAAATTTCCCTGACAATATATGCTGCTCTTCCTTCTCTCCAATTGGTTCTTCTGACCACGTCCTTGTCAAAGTGGACATCTCTCTGGCTGTTATCAGAAAACCACCTCACCGCCGTCGAGTCTGGCATTTCACTCAAGCTGACTGGCAGGGTCTCCGAGCAGCCATCAAACTGACAGACTGGTCTCCTATCACTACTTTCTCAAACATCAACTCATCCTGGGAATTCTTTCAAAGAAACTTGCTCTCCCTCATGCACAGATTTATCCCCTCTAGTGTTCAGTTGTCTTACCCTTCCTCCCGCCCTTGGTTTACTGAAGCTTGTGGCGAGGCAGTTGTCCTGAAACAACTTGCCTTTGCCTCATGGAAAGCAAACCCAACTGAGGGCAATCTCAGTTCTTTCCACAAAGCTCGGAACAAGTGTGTATCTACCCTCAGGAGAGCCAGAAAACAACATCTTTCTCATCTCAAGTCTGAACTCTCAAACCTCTCTCCCTCCTCAAAATCCTGGTGGCGTTTAATCAAATCTGTTTCTGGTGTATGTTCCCCCTCCATCCCCTCCCTTACCTCAAATGGCCGCACTGCTGATTCCACACGTGATAAAGCTGAATGTCTAAACTCGGTGTTTGCAGCTAAATCTTGTGTCCTAAACCCATCACTATCTCTACCCACTTTACCCAGTCGCACCCAACTGTCCCTGGACTCTGTATCCTTTTCTCCTGACAAGGTGGAGAGCTTGCTTTCAAACCTCGAGTCAGATTCTGCAACCGGTCCAGACGGCATCAGCCCACGTGTCCTCAAAGCCTGCTCTTCTGCTCTTGCTCACCCACTCTCTGTTCTATTCACCCTCTCATTTGCCCAAGGTCATCTGCCATCTGCTTGGAAATCTGCTAACATCACTGCCCTGCATAAAAAGGTGCAAAAACAGATCCCTGTAACTACAGACCAATCAGCCTTCTCCCAATCATCAGCAAGGTGATGGAATCCATCATCGCCTCAGATATGAAATCCTTCCTCTTCTCCAATGGCTTGATTTCCAATCATCAATTTGGTTTCAGACCAGGTCACTCTACCCTGGATATGCTGCTTCTGCTCTCCAATCAATGGATGGAGGTCCTCAATGCCAGACAGGAAATCCGAGCCGTATCCCTGGACATATCACGTGCTTTTGACACAGTCTGGCACCCTGCCCTACTCACCAAACTCTCTTCCCATGGTATTCAAGGCCATCTCCACTCATGGCTCGCAGACTTCCTCTCCTGTCGCAGTCAACGTGTGGCCCTAAATGGAGTTCTTTCATCCCCTCTTCCTGTGCAGGCTGGAGTTCCTCAAGGTAGCGTTCTGGGCCCTGTTCTTTTTCTGGTTTTCATCAATGATCTCTCGGACTCTCTGGAAAATCTTCTATTTCTCTTTGCCGACGACTCCACCCTCTGCCGTACCATCTGTCATCCCTCAGACCGACAAGCAGCAGCTTCTTCACTCACTGCAGATCTGGATAAAATCACAAACTGGTCCAACACGTGGAACATGTCTTTCAATCCAGACAAATCTCACACTCTCACTATGTCTCTTCGAAAGGACCGTTTACAAAACCCCCCCATCCACTTTCTCAACAATCCTCTGGAAGAAGTCTTTTCTTTCAAGCTTCTAGGTCTCACTATCTGCCATGACCTTTCCTGGGAAAGTCACATTTCCAACCTCGCCTCAAAAGCCAGTCGCCGACTGGGAATCCTCCGTCGTGCTAAGTCCTTCCTCGGCCCTCTTGAGCTCCTGACCACTTACAAAGCTTTTGTCCATAGCCTGATGGAGTACTGCTCTCCCCTCTGGGCTGGTGCTCCTGCCTCCCACCTTTCTCGGCTTCACGCTGTCGAAACCAGGGCATTTAAGATCATCGGCATCTCCCGCAATGAAGCTGAGTCTTTGGGCCTCTCACTCAATCACCGCAGGTTGGTCGGTGGTCTTTCTGTCTTCTACCGACTCCTCTCCAGCCTTGCCCCCTGCTCTCTCTGCGATTTGTCCCCACCACATTTCCACAGGGCGCTCAAGGTCCGCCAACAACCCCTTCTGGTAAAACTACCAAAATTACGAATCACTGCTCATCTTCACTCTTTCATTCCTCTTTTTCCCCCCTTTGGAATAAACTTCCTCACTCTATTCTTTCCCATTCTTCCCTCCAGGCTTTCAAAACAGCTGTTCACCACCACCTCTTATCTTCCCCCATCCAAATCCTCGATCTTTTCTACCCCCGATAATCCACCCAAGCCCACTTCCTTCATTTCTCCTGCTTTCCTTCCTGAAAGTCCCTGAAATGTCCATCTTCTCTTCGCCATGTTCCCCGTCCCATCCCCATCCCTCTCCCTTCCACAGTTCACCTAATGTGTCTGTTCCCCACTGTTTTGTCCCTTCCACTCCCGCCCCTCTTGTCTCATGCCTCCTTGCTGTGAGTTGTGTGTTAGCTCTCATACGAGCCTCAACCAAGGTATACAAAAAAAAAAAAAAAACACACTGGAAGGGGTCTCACTGGCTCCTCTGGCCTTCCTGGGTCGCCAAGGTCCTACCCGCATTGGTCGCCCAACCAGACCCTCTCCCAGTTTCCTCCAGACACTGTCACCGTTAGCCACCAGGGGTGAATCTCCTTGAAGGGGGTCGCAATTCCCGCTCACCGTGAGCTTCACCAATCCCTGTGGACAAGCACATCATCCCCACCCACAAAACCCACATGACTCCCCCCACTCCATCGGCCTTACATGTGACACCTGCATTTCTAACACTTCACCGAGCATGACCTTCCCTGTTACCACACCATGTCCAATAAAAAAAATCAATGTGTGCACCATACATTTCACTTCTTAACTTGAAACAACTCGCACAGCACTTTTCCTCACCCGATCCACGCACCAGCCATTGGACAGCCACTCGTGCCCGCTTGGTTACCAATTACCCACTGTCCCGATTGTCACTCTAAAACCCAGCAGAACTTACAAACCCATGCCAATTTTCCCACAATTCACTATTTTCACCAAAGGAGGGCACTTCGCCACAATATCACCAGCCGAGCATGGCCCTATATGCTCAGCCCGATCTAGTCTCCCCGACGCCCGACAGTGATTTCCGGACTCGACCTATGTAAGCGCACCACGGATAGACCTGGCAGTTTAGCAGGAGGATTCATCCTCTCCGGGCTTGAAAGTCTATTGGAGGGTCCCTCCATCGCCGGGTACCGGCAATATCGTTGCACGTGTCCTCTTCGCCCGCACCGGAAACAACTCCCCATAAAAAGCCCCCGTGGGTATCTGTGTAATGTCTCTTCCGGTTCTGGACCCCCTTGGCCATAATCAAATTGCTCTATTGGCTGGGCTGGACCCCGCCGCTTTGGCGCACCAACTACCGAATTACCCCTTATCCAACTTGACAGTTTCTGGCAAATTTCCTGAAACATTTGGGTAATGCCAATTTCTCCCGGCCCCCCTCCCTGATCCCGAATCTCCGCCTGTCGGATCGTCACCGATGGCCTCTCTGGTACCCGACCCGGCCGCCTCCACGAGGCCAGCCTGGCTGCGCACTCAGCCGCTCGGAGAACTGTGGGTGGATCCTGTAACTCCACTAGCGCTCGGACCTCAGGGTCCGGAAGAGCAGCTAAAAATTTCTCTAGTGCCAGTCTGTCCCATGCCTCCACTGTTAGGTCCCAATACGCAAGCCTATCTGATTGGTAAATGTCCTGTGCCAGCTCCTGCACTGTCTCACCCGGCTTTAATCTGCGGTGCTGGAGCTGGGTCCGCACCAGATCACAGTTTGCTGCAAACCCAAACCGACGGCTCAACGCCTCGCAAATGTGGGAGCTGGTCAACATCCCTCCGCGATCACGTTTAACACATCTGCGGCTGGTCCCCGCAACGTTGCCACCAAATTCCCTGTACGTTCCCGCTCATTCCACCCATTTAGTCGGGAAATACACTCAAATTGCGTCAGAAAAGCTTCAAGGCTCCCTGACCCCTCAAAATTTACCAGGGGGATCACTTTTCCGGTGGCCTGCTTCCCAGTTTCTCCCTTGTCCGAATCCAGCCCAGGGATCAAACACCCTTGTGGCTGCGTATCCAATTTCGGAGCCCACTGTGGCCAAAGATGTTTTGTGGTGAGGGTCTCATGGGTCAATTTTGCCTCCTGTTCCAAACGTTGAATCGACCGATTCAGCTCTTCGCGCAGGATCTTTTGGGCCCGCACAACCTCCTCCAAGGCTCTGTCGCGAGTTTGTAGCTGCTCCTCAACCAACCCGGACACTCTACTTCCAAAAGACTGCTCTACCAGGCCTTTATCCAAGTCTTCATCTTGGCTCATAATTTTATCTTGTTCGTCCAAACGAGCCTCCAATCCTTTTACCTCCTCCGCAAAATTCATCCCTTGCTTCCTCAGCTCTCCCCACTCTTCTACTTGCAGCTGCATACGAGCATCCACACAGGCATGATGACGTTCCAGGCCTTCATTCACTTTATCAACCCGAATGTTCGTTGCATCAATTTTATCTACCAATGTTTTTCATATATTTTCCCCCTCCAATGTAATTTCTCCCTTTGTTTCCTCCAACCTATCCTCAAATTTACTTTGTATTTCCCCCAATTGAACATCCACACACTCCTGCATCTCACTTTTCATTTTCTCCATCTTTTCCCCCAATTCATCCCTCGTTAAATCAATCCGTGCACCCAGCTGTTCCCCCATTACCCCCAATTGATCTGTCATTTGTGCCCTCTGTGTCACGAATTGATTTGCCATTTGTGCCGTCATTTCCGCCCTCTGTGCTGTAATTGCACTCATTAAACGTTCCAACATTGTCCAGATGGACATCGCGCCGGTTTCCGGTGCTGCCGGCTCCATTACGGGCAATGAAGCACGGTCCACGCTCGGAATGGGGGGGGGGGGTTTCGATCCTACCCCCGTCTCTCCCTTCTTCCCCCGACTCGCTGCCAGACACGTGGCCTTCCTCCTCAAACATCTGCACATCCGCCATGGTGCAGAAATCCCGTTTGCCGCCAATTAAGTTTAATTTGAAAACTCCCGCCAAAATTTTCCCGCGCTCGCGCGCTTTTCTGTAGTAATTTCATATTCCAATTCGTGGCGAGATTTTAACCCTGGTATATTCTCCCGATACCAAATATAATATAGAGGGGTTCGAACATCCAACACCCTCACACCAATGTGACGTCCATGGGACTTGAACAGTCCCGCCAACGTAGAATGAGCCGAAACCTATGGAGGCGGTTTATTTTTTATAACCCAAAGATGGCGGTTTTAATCGCTCCACAGCAAACTGGACGAGGAAGGTGGCACGAGTCGCTTTTCACTGAGTTAATAATGTTTATTTCTCTAACAGAAATAATAATAAGACTCGGCAAGAGGAGGGATCCGGGGCGATTCGACGGGATGGTGGTGTGGGTTCGGGCGTGGGGAAAACACAAACAATTCCGATGGATATAAAAATCTCAAACCCTCCAAGGCGCCAGGTACACACACACACACACACACACACACACACACACACACACACACACACACACACACACACACACACACACACACACACACACACACACACACACACACACACACACACACACACACACACACAGTAGCTGGTCCTGGTGGTCAGGCTGGCTCGTGGTGTAGACGCAGCAGTCCCTGGATTGGCGCCGGATGAGCTGGCGTTGCGCTCGTCAGGGGCAGGAGACACCGTGGTGCTGTCGACCTCCTGGTGTCGGCCCAAGTCTGCTCACAGCCGCCAGGGAGCCAGTTCTGGCACCAAGATGCGAGCAGGAGAGGGAGGCAGGTCCGCCCGCCGTTCGGCCCCGTACTCCGAGCCAGCACAACCCCAGAGCCAACCGAGGTGAGGCACAAGGCACAGCAAGGCCACGAGACACGACGAATCGAGGAACGAACCAGCGCAATAAGAGAGCACGCTCCGAGACCCACAGCATCGACAACACGGTTTCTTTTTATGACTCCTCCTCAGAGGTAACAATATATATATATATATATATATATATATATATATATATATATATATATATATATATATATATATATATATATATATATATATATATATACATATTGTTGCGGATTCGCGCCCGCCGGCGTGCGAACGGCCACGTAACTCGAATCGCGGCACGTCGCCCACCGGACGGACAATCCCGTCGTGACCCTCTCGGACTAACGCCGGGAACTAGTCACGGGTGGGCCTTTCGGCCTCACCACGATCGTCCCAATCGGCCCCCCGCGTGGGATAGGGTTGCTCGCCAAATTCGACCTACCTAAGTACCCACACGGAGGGTAGACCGGGCGATCGCACCTCGCCGCAGGTCGACTTCGGACACGGGCCACTTTAAGCGACCCGTTCCGCACTATCGGGATAACCGAGCGGTGTTATCGTCAACCTGGACGGTTCGATTAATTATCGGGCGTTTTAGCCCACGACCAACCCTTTACGTGAAGTAAGATGGAGATTCAATAAAGGAAAAGACGAAGCGAAACGGGAAAACAGTTCAACATAAAGCACATTTATTTCGCGATGAACGGAAAGCACACATATACAATTACACCAAAAGCAAATGTAAAAGAAGAAGAAACACACAATAATGCACAAAAAGCAAATGTAAAAGCAAAACACAATGCAGAGCTAACCGACTACCGAGCACACGGCAACACTGATACAGTTTTACTTCACAGACGGCGCCGACAACACATATACTCAAAGCAAAAGAAAAGGACCACCCTCAAGGATGATGGGGGCAGACGGGCCTGGGGCCGAGACCGCGTTGGGCCTACCCGTCTGATGAGCCGCAAAATGGCGGTGGCGCCCCGACTCCACGGGCCTCGCGGACAGTGTCTGGAATGGGGTGGGAATGGGGCCCCCTTCTCGCACTATCTCAGCGCGGGGGGGGGGAAACAGGAGGGGGTTGTTGATGCTCGGGGGAAGGAGGATATCTCCCTGGCTCGGGTCCCGCGACGAGCGTCTCCACCACGACCTCGGTCGCGTTACTGGCCTCTCCTCTCCGCAGCTCCCCGACTGACACGAGCACCCCCTCGACTGCCTTCGCCGCCGCCACCTCTCCAACTCTCCACAGCTCCGTCCAACTGCCTTCTCCGACTCCTCTCTTGACTGGCTCTTCCCAACTCAACTCCGAACTCAACTTGACTCACTCCTACTACGAGCGAACGCGGCCCTTTATAGCCCCCGTGGCTTCGCTCCTTCGCCTTCGACCCTTTACCTTCGACCCTTCACCTCTGGCTGGCTCCCCATTTGACCGAGGAAAAGTGGGCGTGAATGCTTTTTGATCCACGAATCTGCATATAGCGACCACACTCCGACGCACCTGGAGGCGGGGCCAAATCGCCCCACGCTCGCCGATAGGACGGAACAGAAGTGGGCGTGAGTCGTTTTTGATCCGTTTTTTTCGGAAAGGCTGTGCCTCTGCACCTGCTGCTCGGTGCGCGCCCTGCACGAGTCCAGTATCGGTGCCCACAGGCGGCGCGGGAATGGTGGTGATGCGATGGTTGCGAGGGCGAGTTGTGACGGTAAAGGTCGTGGCTGTTGTTGTGAAGTGGCGTTGTGGTTGGTGGTTGTTGTGTGATGGCTGTTGAGACGTGGTTGGTGGTGGTAGTAATGGCGGCTGGTCCAAAATAAAGATAGTAAAAGAAAAACGGCTATCTAGAGGGGTCGCAGCCCGAATGAATGACATTTATTCCCTCTAAACAACAGGTTTGGGCCTAACTACACATATACTTACAGAGATATCTCACCTAAGGGACCTGAATGGTGGTTTGCGAATTTCGTCAACCACAACACTACCCCCTCCCCTTTTTACAGACTCGTCCCGAGTCATCAAATTTTCGTGTGCCATCATGTGTAGTTTTCCCCTAGTACATTTTACCTACGGATCCCTGAGTGCGACATTCATGGTATTCGTGTCCCCAAAATAAATAACCTGAGGGCTGAGTAACTAACTAAACAAACCCACTCACACGGACGACTTAAATAAAATTGCCGGCGCTAAGACAGACATGCCGGGGGCGCACTCATATTTACAGTACATCTTAACCTTAACTTACAAATTTTACACTAAACCATGGCCCAGGATCACTGAACTCTGCAAAAAGAAAGCAGTTAGCAGGGAGCCAGGCTGCTCGCATGCAGTCTCTGGCTCAAACAATGCAGGTGACAGGGAACGTGGCCGGCTGCTCACACGCAGTCCAAGGCCTTCCCTTTTGAACTGAACGCAGTGAACCACAACGGTGCATGGGCTGCACAAACGCAGTCTCCGTGCCAGCTCAAGTGGCACACGCAATGAACACAACGGATGGATGGATGGACACAAACATGGTGCACGGGCCGCCACTGCAGGCCCGTGTTGTAGCTGCCAACAGGGCAGTTCTCGCAGCTTGCAAACTGTTGCTTTCTGATCCTGGCGCACATGGCAATGAACAGGGGGGGAGGGCAAAGCAAAAATTGAACGGGGCTGGTGAACAGGGGCAGTGGGCATGGCATGGCAAAGGTGATCAGGCAAACACAGCCTGCAGAACAAGGCCGCTGCAGGCAAACACAGCCGGCAGACGAACTGGCCGGCACAGGCCTTGCAAAAAAAACAGCTGCAGACGATCCGGCCGGCACAGGCCTTGCAGCACAGCAGCTGCAGACGATCCAGCTGGCACAGGCCTTGCAGCAAAACAACAGCTGCCGATGAAGTGGGCCGGCCTTTGCCTTGCAGCAACGCAGCCAGCAGATGAAGCTGGCCAGCCTTTGCCGTTCAGTGGAGGTTGGTGGAGGGAGTGCGGTGGTGCTGGCCACTCGGAAGGCGGGCTCGGACCTACCCTACGGTCTCCCTCCCAACCTATCGCCTTTGCCTGTCACTGTCTATACCCACTCCCTTAATTTGTCAAACCCCAATTTAGCCCCAACTTATTTTTTTATTTTTACTTCCCCACTATCAATCGTCCCCTAACCCCCTTTATCGTCTTTGTTCGGCTAACCTATCCTGTCACCTAGCCTACTCCCAACCCCTACGTTCCCTTCCCGGAGGGGAACAAGGGAGAGCTAGCGTCCTGTGCCGAGGCCCAATTCAAGCCTCAGGATGGCCTCCCCAGACTTCAGCGATCTATACCCAAAGTGGGTCCAGCGGCACACAACGAGAGCGAGGGGATGGATGGTGCGGAGGGGTACACTTCCTAATCTACCCTAACCATTTAACTGTTAAACTACCCCGGGGCTTTCAATAAGCGCCTCTCGCTTAAACTATTGGTTCTAACAACCCAGATTCCCGTCGCCTGTGTTGGTGTCCTCACAATTTCGGGCCTCGCCCCCCAATTTTCTCTCCGTGCCCTCACACGGTCTCATGGCTGAGACACGTGGCTCCCTTTGGCAGGCACGACCCTCTGCCGATTCTCCCGCTATGGCACCCCCGGGCACTACACTGCCTCCGAGCCTACCAGCTCCCTAAACACCGGGGAGTGCCCCCCATGGCACCTCCCCTGAAACGCACACGTGGCAGGCTGGCTTCCCAGGCCCCTTTCCGAGGGTCACCCGTGCCCACAACACTGCCCACACGGCTAATGGCGCCCCGGTCCCCCGCACCAAGCAGGCGCACCCGTGCCCACTACGCTATCCCGGCCCCCCATGGGCCCTTGGCCTACCACGGCCGACTAGCCTGGTGCCCGGGGTACCCACTCAGCGATACTCACCTTTCGCAGCCACGCTCCCAGCCCGTCAACAGGGCTCCTGCACCCCTCCAAACGGGTTTCGAGCCTACACCCCCACCAACAGCAAAACGACCTCCATTTTTCAATTTAACTAACCCCCCTAACTCACTCTACACTGACCCCGGGGTCCCTTGGGCGGGAGTCACTCCTCCCCCCAATCACTCATCGCACCATGCAGTCCCCATTCGCTCCATACACACAGACCCGCTGGCCTCACTCACTCACCAAGTACTCACCTCACAACTCTTCAACACACACACCGCTGAACTCTGCCATCCTCCTAACTACTTCCCCTAACTAACTCGTGCTCCCACGTCGTCCCTTAAACTACAGCACGTTCCTTTTAACACTACGTAGCTAAGCTATGTCCCCACTACACATTCACTGTCTGTCACTGTCTTCTAAATCAAAAAATCATTTTATTTCCCAACCTAAATCTGGCTGCAATCCCTCTAACTAATCCATTCCACGGGCCCCATGAGGACTTACCCCTGCCCCATGGAGCCGGTCTAGCTAAGCTAACCCTTCCCCCTAACTAGTTTCCATCCTGTGCCCTGGTCAAGGGGGTCTTCCACCCCTTGCCCAGGAATCCTGTGCACCCGAAAGTGAGGCTTGCTTTTTTTTTTTTTCTTTACATGCGCAGCACCAGCGCGGCAACTCACAGCTTGGGCACTTTGCACCTGTCCGTGACGTCATGCAGCTGCACGTGGACCTCGTCCCTCCTTGGACGGTACCATCCGGCAGGGATACCCCTCCTGCCGGATTCCAACCCCACGTGCAGCCATGACGTCACCGTGCGCATAAAAAAAACACAAGCCCCACGTCTCGAGGGGTTCCCCACGCGAACACATGTGCTTTGCCCGTTGGAGCTTAACACACACGATCGCGTGGAGAACCCGTCCGGTTCAAATCCGTAATCCTGCCTAAACTTTGTCCGTCCACGGGATCGGCAAATCCACCGCTGGCGTTTCCGGACCGGGGCTTCACTCTCGCAAGCGAGCACGTGGGGGCCTCGTGCGTTGCACAGCACGGACCTCGTGCTCACTGCTGGGTGAACCCGGCACGGTCCCCGAAACAACTACAGCCGCTACTCGGCTTTCTTTCTTCTGTCGCCGTCGTCGTCGCCATTCAACACACGCACTCCCGTGTGTTACGACGCTAACACACCTCACCATTAAACTCACACCGGGAGACGCGGCTGCATGTTCACACATGCCCACCAACATCTCCCTTACATACCGCTCTCTCACACACACGGTCTCCCTTGCACTCGGCCGTTCACTCACGCATGCCGCCTCCCTCGCACACGTGGCTCCACGCACTCGCGGCCTTTCACTCACTCGTGCTGCTCCATTCATACTGGCCGTTTCACTCACACACACGGCCTCTTCCACTTGCGGTGCCCCTTTTACACACGGCGTGCTGGGAAGCACGCACTCCGGCACACTCGCCACCACACCACTCACACACGGGGTCGCTTCCACACACGGGGTCTTTGTCACCCACCCGGTCGCTCTCACACACGCCCTTGCACCCACGCTATGCATGCGTTTCAGCACGCATTTCGCCACACTCGTGAACACACACCTCGACACCACACACACCGGGACAACCACACTGGGGATTCGTGTCCCCACAAGGGTCTCCGGGGCCTCTATACCCCCCAAGCTCGGCGTGCACCCGTCCACAGCACTCCTCCCCTCGAACTCGCAAAGCACGACCGAACCCACATGGTCGTGACTTGCCTCAAGGGGGCATACTCCCTCCCCTCGTTCCTGGAGGAGGCTATCCCGCTGCTCGCACCGGGTCCCGACACGCTCCGCGAGCTCAACCTCATCGTCCTCCACTACCTCTGTGTGTGTGTGTGTGTGTGTGTGCGTCTCTAACCCCGTCATTATCATGCAGTCTCTCCTCTATCATTCCCATCTCCCGTGTCTCTGTACATTTATTCGTTTCTGTTGTCCCCTCGTGTCTATTAGTCTCTGCTTCTTTCTGGCGTCTTTCCCTTATCTTTATGTAGGTCAACCTTGCTTTCTCTTTAAGTCGCTCCCGTCCTTCCCTGTTTTTCACTCCTTGCTCTTTCACGATCTCCGCGTACCTCATCCTTGCTTTCCGTATTAATTGTTCTTTTCTCTCCCTCCCAATTACTTTCACCTCGTCTCTTGTCTCCCGAATTATTTTTTCCTTACCCGCCTCCACCGCGGGCCCGACAGCCGTTGCACTCCCTCCCAGCTCGTTCGCTCCCACACGTGGAGTCGCCATTTTGAGCTCCCTGGCCACTGCCTTCATGCTCGCCTGCAGGCTTCGGCCCATGTTCTGCGTCTCACCCCGCAGCTTTTTCGTTTCTTCCTTCATTTGCTGTGTATTCGCATCCATTTTCGTTTTCACTTCGTTCATTTGCTTGTTCATGCCTTTTATTTTGTTTTTCATTTCATTTGTGTTTGTATCCATTTTTGCCAGCATGGCGAATAGCTGGGCCATGTCGGGTGCGCTGAGGTGAGCCGATTCGGCCAGGATCGGGAGGTTTTGGCGGAGGGGGGGTGGGGAGGTGTCGTACACCGCGGCCGCCGCCGCACCTATTTCGGGCTCTGGGTTCAGTTGGACGAGTTCGTGTTCCTGCACAACCAACATTTCCTGCACGGGGATTTCATCCTGGACCATGGATCCTACATTACTACACATATACATTTCTAATACCCCCGGCTCCCGCTCGCCTTGAGACGCCATCTTATTTCTCGTAAAGGGTTAATTTAAATCGCTCGTAATTTGGAGGGAATCGGGGTCGCTTCTCTCACCCCTGGACCGATTCCCGTGAATTTAGTTGGAGACAGGAGAGCCCGTTTTCCCGTTCTCCGATACCAGTGCCGCGAGGAGGGCGATGAGTTTATATCGCACGACCTGACACCAGTGTTGCGGATTCGCGCCCGCCGGCGTGCGAACGGCCACGTAACTCGAATCGCGGCACGTCGCCCACCGGACGGACAATCCCGTCGTGACCCTCTCGGACTAACGCCGGGAACTAGTCACGGGTGGGCCTTTCGGCCTCACCACGATCGTGCCAATCGGCCCCCCGCGTGGGATAGGGTTGCTCGCCAAATTCGACCTACCTAAGTACCCACACGGAGGGTAGACGGGGCGATCGCACATCGCCGCAGGTCGACTTCGGACACGGGCCACTTTAAGCGACCCGTTCCGTACTAGCGGGATTAACCGAGCGGTGTTATCGTCAACCTGGACGGTTCGATTAATTATCGGGCGTTTTAGCCCACGACCAACCCTTTACGTGAAGTAAGATGGAGATTCAATAAAGGAAAAGACGAAGCGAAACGGGAAAACAGTTCAACATAAAGCACATTTATTTCGCGATGAACGGAAAGCACACATATACAATTACACCAAAAGCAAATGTAAAAGAAGAAGAAACACACAATAATGCACAAAAAGCAAATGTAAAAGCAAAACACAATGCAGAGCTAACCGACTACCGAGCACACGGCAACACTTATACAGTTTTACTTCACAGACGGCGCCGACAACACATATACTCAAAGCAAAAGAAAAGGACCACCCTCAAGGATGATGGGGGCAGACGGGCCTGGGGCCGAGACCGCGTCGGGCCTACCCGTCTGATGAGCCGCAAAATGGCGGTGGCGCCCCGACTCCGCGGGCCTCGCGGACAGTGTCTGGAATGGGGTGGGAACGGGGCCCCCTTCTCGCACTATCTCAGCGCGGGGGGAAACAGGAGGGGGTTGTTGATGCTCGGGGGAAGGAGGATATCTCCCTGGCTCGGGTCCCGCGACGAGCGTCTCCACCACGACCTCGGTCGCGTTACCGGCCTCTCCTCTCCGCAGCTCCCCGACTCTGACACGAGCACCCCCTCGACTGCCTTCACCGCCGCCACCTCTCCAACTCTCCACAGCTCCGTCCAACTGCCTTCTCCGACTCCTCTCTTGACTGGCTCTTCCCAACTCAACTCCGAACTCAACTTGACTCACTCCTACTACGAGCGAACGCGGCCCTTTATAGCCCCCGTGGCTTCTCTCCTTCGCCTTCGACCCTTTACCTTCGACCCTTCACCTCTGGCTGGCTCCCCATTGGACCGAGGAAAAGTGGGCGTGAATGCTTTTTGATCCACGAATCTGCATATAGCGACCACACTCCGACGCACCTGGAGGCGGGGCCAAATCGCCCCACGCTCGCCGATAGGACGGAACAGAAGTGGGCGTGAGTCGTTTTTGATCCGTTTTCTTCGGAAAGGCTGTGCCTCTGCACCCGCTGCTCGGTGCGCGCCCTGCACGAGTCCAGGATCGGTGCCCACAAGCGGCGCGGGAATGGTGGTGATGCGATGGTTGCGAGGGCGAGTTGTGACTGTAAAGGTCGTGGCTGTTGTTGTGAAGCGGCGTTGTGGTTGGTGGTTGTTGTGTGATGGCTGTTGAGACGTGGTTGGTGGTGGTAGTAATGGCGGCTGTTCCAAAATAAAGATAGTAAAAGAAAAACGGCTATCTAGAGGGGTCGCAGCCCGAATGAATGACATTTATTCCCTTTAAACAACAGGTTTGGGCCTAACTACACATATACTTAGAGATATCTCACCTAAGGGACCTGAATGGTGGTTTGCGAATTTCGTCAACCACAACAATATATATATATATATATATATATATATATATATATATATATATATATATATATATATATATATATATATATATATATATATATATATATATATATATATATATATATATATATATATATATATATATATATATATATATATATATATATATATATATATATATATATATATATATATATATATATATATATATATATATATATATATATATATATATATATATATATATATATATATATATATATATATATATATATATATATATATATATATATATATACATATACATATACATATACATATACATATATATATATATATATATATATATATATATATATATATATATATATATACATATATATACATATATATATATATATATATATATATATATATATATATATATATATATACATATATATACATATATATATATATATATATATATATATATATATATATATATATATATATATATATATATATATATATATATATATATATATATATATATATATATACATATATACATATATATATATATATATATATATATATATATATATATATATATATATATATATACATATATATACATATATATATATATACAGTCAACCCCCGCTTTATCGCGGTTCACCTATCGCTCCCCCGGTTCATCGCGGGTTTTCCCTTGGAACGTAACTAATTTTTTTCTGCGGATTCCCCCGGTACGTCGCGGTAATAATATATAAAATAAAAATTATTCAAGCAATAAATTATAACGTGTGGTGTTCGACCGGTCACATAACGCATGAGACAAAGTTTCGCTTGTGAACTTCGAATATTTTCTACGTTTTTTTTCTCCAAGCCCCACGATGCCGCCCAAACGCCCTGCACCTTCTAAAGCTTCTGGCAAGAAACCGAAGCGCCAGAGGAAGGTCCTGGGACGCTCCAGGAGAAGGTGAAGGTGCTCGATATGCTTCGGGAAGGATTTAGGTTTGCCGCTGTTGGACGAGCTCGTACCCAGCACCTCAAAACCGACCAGACCAGACGAGTCGATCTCCGGCACCTCAAACCCAAACCGACCAGACCAGACGAGTCGATTATTTTATTTTATTTTATTTTGGGGGGGGGGGCATCCATTCATCGCGGATTTTCACTTAGCACGGGGAGGTTTGGAACGTAACCCCCGCGAGAAATGAGGGATTACTGTATGTATATTGCTACGTCTGTGGGGGGGGGGTATGCATTCAAAGGGTAATTAGGTATGCCATGCTGTTCGAGTTGTACCAGGATCTCGATGTAATAAATCGCAATTCAGTGGTGATAAGTTGTCTCGTAAATGTCCATTTCTTTAAGGGGGAAATGATAATTGTCACGTAATAAGATAGGGAGACGGGTTAGGGTAAGTGTGTATGCGTATTCCCTGTAGGCTTGCCGTGACGTGGCAGGGCAGTGCTGTGGATGGCTCCGCCCCGTGATCACGATTGGCGGAAGGCGACGGTGGAGGGACAATAAAACGGCTCGATTGGAAGTGACGAGGACTCGAGTATGAAAAAGGTTCTGTTCGGGAAAAGAAGAAAAAGAGGAGTCATAAAAAGAAAGTGTCTTGTCGAGGCTGTGGGTCTCGGAGCGTGCTCTCTTATTGCGCTGGTTCGTTCCTCGATTCGTCGTGTCTCGTGGCCTTACTGTGCCTCGTGCCTCACCTCGGTTGGCTCTGGGGTTCTGCTGGCTCGGAGTACGAGGCCGAACGGCGGGCGGACCTGCCTCCCTCTCCTGCTCGCATCTTGGCGCCAGAACTGGCTCCCTGGCGGCTGAGCGGACTTGGGCCGACACCAGGAGGTCGACAGCACCACGGTGTCTCCTGCCCCTGACGAGCGCAACGCCAGCTCATCCGGCGCCAACCCAGGGACTGCTGCATCTACACCACGGGCCAGCCTGACCACCAGGACCAGCTACGTTGTGTGTGTGTGTGTGTGTGTGTGTGTGTGTGTGTGTGTGTGTGTGTGTGTGTGTGTGTGTGTGTGTGTGTGTGTGTGTGTGTGTGTGTGTGTGTGTGTGTGTGTGTGTGTGTGTGTGTGTGTGTGTACCTAGCGCCTTAGAGGGTTTGAGATTTGTATATCCATTGGAATTGTTTCTGTTTTCCCCACGCCCGAACCCACACCACCATCCCGTCGAATCGCCCCGGATCCCTCCTCTTGCCGAGTCTTATTATTATTTCTGTTGGAGAAATAAACATTATTAACTCAGTGAAAAGCGACCCGTGCCACCTTCCTCGTCCCGTTTGCTGTGGAGCGATTAAAACCGCCATCTTTGTGTTATAAAAAATAAACCTCCTCCATCGTTTCGGCTCATTCTACGTTGGTGGGACTGTTCAAGTCCCGTGGACGTCACATTGGTGTCAGGGTGTTGGATGTTCGAGCCCCTCTAAATTATTATATATTTGGTATCGGGAGAATATACCAGGATTAAAATCTCTCCACGAATTAGAATATAAAATTACTACAGAAAAGCGCGCGAGCGTGGGAAAATTTTGGCGGGAGTTTTCAAATTAAATTTAATTGGCGGCAAACAGGATTTCTGCACCATGGCGGATGTGCAGGTGTTTGAGGAGGAAGGCCACGTGTCTGGCAGCGAGTCGGGGGAAGAACGGAGAGACGGGGGTAGGATCGAAACCTCCCCCATTCCGAGCGTGGACCGAGCTTCATTGCCCGTAATGGAGCCGGCAGCACCGGAAACCGGCGCGATCTCGATCTGGACAATGTTGGAACGTTTAATGAGTGCAATTACAGCACAGAGGGCAGAAATGACGGCACAAATGGCAAATCAATTCGTGACACAGAGGGCAGAAATGACGGCACAAATGGCAAATCAATTTGTGACACAGAGGGCAGAAATGACAGATCAATTTGGGGTAATGGGGGAACAGTTGGGTGCACGGATTGATTTAATGAGGGATGAATTGGGGGAAAAGATGGAGAAAATGAAAACTGAGATGCAGGAGTGTGTGGATGTTCAATTGGGGGAAATACAAAGTAAATTCGAGGATAGATTGGAGGAAACAAAGGTAGAAATTACATTGGAGGGGGAAAATATATGAAAAACATTGATAGATAAAATTGATGCAACGAACATTCGGGTTGATAAAGTGGATGAAGGCCTGGAACGTCATCGTGCCTGTGTGGATGCTCGTATGCAGCTGCAAGTAGAAGAGTGGGGAGAGCTGAGGAAGCAAGGGATGAATTTGGCGGAGGAGGTAAAAGGATTGGAGCCTCGTTTGGACGAACAAGATAAAATTATGAGCCAAGATGAAGACTTGGATAAAGGCCTGGTAGAGCAGTCTTTTGTAAGTAGAGTGTCCCGGTTGGTTGAGGAGCAGCTACAAACTCGCGACGGAGCCTTGGAGGAGGTTGTGCGGGCCCAGAAGATCCTGCGGGAAGAGGTGAATCGGTCCATTCAACGTTTGGAACAGGAGGCAAAATTGACCCATGAGACCCTCACCACAAAACATCTTTGGCCACAGTGGGCTCCGAAATTGGATACGCAGCCACAAGGGTGTTTGATCCCTGGGCTGGATTCGGACAAGGGAGAAACTGGGAAGCGGGCCACCGGAAAAGTGATCCCCCTGGTAAATTTTGACGGGTCAGGGAGCGTTGAAGCTTTTCTGACGCAATTTGAGTGCATTTCCCGACTAAACGGGTGGAATGAGCGGGAACGTACAGGGAATTTGGTGGCAACGTTGCGGGGACCAGCCGCAGATGTGTTAAACGTGATCGCGGAGGGGATGTTGACCAGCTCCCACATTTGCGAGGCGTTGAGCCGTCGGTTTGGGTTCGCAGCAAACTGTGATCTGGTGCGGGCCCAGCTCCAGCACTGCAGATTAAAGTCGGGCGAGACCGTGCAGGAGCTGGCACAGGACATTTACCAATCAGTTAGGATCGCGTATCGGGACCTCACAGTGGAGGCGTGGGACAGACTGGCACTCGAGAAATTTTTAGCTGCTCTTCCGGACCCTGAGGTCCGCGCACTAGTGGAGCTACAGGATCCACCCACCGTGCACCGAGCGGCCGAGTGCGCGGCCAGGCTGGCCTCGTGGAGTCGGCCGGGTCGGGTGCCCGAGAGGCCATCGGTGACGATCCGACAGGCGGAGATTCGGGATCAGGGAGGGGGGCTGGGAGAAATTGGCATTACCCAAATGCTTCAGGAGATGAATCCTCCTGCTGAACCGCCAGGTCTATCCGAGGTGCCCTTTCATGGGTCGAGTCCGGAGATCACTGTCGGGGGTCGGGGAGACTAGATCGGGCTGAGCATATAGGGCCATGCTCGGCTGCTGAGATTGTGGCGAAGTGCCTCCTTTGGTGAAAAAAGTGAATTGTGGGAAAATTGGCATGGGTTTGTAAGTTCTGCTGGGTTTTAGAGTGACAATAGGGACAGTGGGCAATTGGTAACAAAGCGGGCACGAGTGGCTGTCCAATGGCTGGTGCGTGGATCGGGTGAGAAGTGCTGTGTGAGTTGCTTCAAGTTAAGAAGTGAATTGTATGGTGCACACATTGATTTTTTTTATTGGACATGGTGTGGTAACAGGGAAGGTCATGGTCGGTGAAGTGTTAGAAATGCAGGTGTCACATGTAAGGCCGATGGGGTGGGGGGAATCATGTGGGTTTTGTGGGTGGGGATGATGTGCTTGTCCGCAGGGATTGCTGAAGCTCACGGTGAGCGGGAATTGCGACCCCCTTCAAGGAGATTCACCCCTGGTGGCTAACGGTGATAGTGTCTGGAGGCAACTGGGAAAGGGTCTGGTTGGGCGACCAAGGCGGGTAGGACCTTGGCGACCCAGGAAGGCCAGAGGAGCCAGTGAGACCCCTTCCAGTGTGTTGTACGGGGTGGGAGCTGATGGCTACCAGGGGGTGGGAATCAAAGGGAGCGGGCGGAGAAACGTCCGGGTTGGACTAAAGCTTACCTGTGGGCATAGTTGCACCTGAGATTCCCCCATCATCTTGTGGGAACCCACCCCACGGCCATGACGGGATTCAGCCTGCATCATTAAAATGGGGACCATGACCTAGAAATGTGATGATGACCATGGTGTGAGTGTTGTGAAGATGTGAGTCCCACTCGATCCCGCACAACTTGACATGTGCAGCAAGGGCATGATGTCCGCATAATTTTGGGGCAAGAAAATTTGAAAATTGGCTCCCCAGGTAACGCTGGGTCTATTAGCATCCACTGGGGGATGCGGTCAAGTGTAAATATTCCATGAATAGTGTCGTTAAGGCTTAGAGTAGGAATGTAAAGTATAAGTGTTGTGTTTTTGTGGAACCTTTTGTTTCCCCTCCCCAGATCACTGGAAGAGTGTTGGACAGGAGCGATGATCCAGAGGATGGAGTGCAACTTCGCTCAGTGCTCTCATGTGATAAAATAAAAAAATAAAAAAAATAAAAAAAATGAATGATTGTTTAGGCGAGGATAAGGCCATAAGGGGGTAGTACATTAGGCAGGATAGGTAAATTAGCTGCGGCTCGCTGCCCATTGCCCCTCCTACTTTATTTTGTTAGGTTAAATAGGTGTGAGTCAGTAAGTGTTAAGGCTGGTACGGTAGCAGCTGTGATATACCTTGCAGGAGCTGCGGAACCAGAGGAGGGGGCAGTGTTACGTTTGAGGGGGGGGGTATGCATTCAAAGGGTAATTAGGATGTTTAATTAGGTATGCCATGCTGTTCGAGTTCACCAGGATCTCGATGTAATAAGTAGCAATTCAGTGGTGATAAGTTGTCTAGTAAATGTCCATTTCTTTAAGGGGGAAATGATAATTGTCACGTAATTAGATAGGGAGACGGGTTAGGGTAAGTGTGTATGCGTATTCCCTTTTAGTATTCCCTGTAGGCTTGCCGTGACGTGGCAGGGCAGTGCTGCGGATGGCTCTGCCCTGTGATCACGATTGGCGGAAGGCAACGGCGGAGGGCCAATAAAACGGCTCGATTGGAAGTGACGAGGACTCGAGTATAAAAAGGTTCTGTTCAGGAAAAGAAGAAAAAGAGGAGTCATAAAAAGAAAGTGTCTTGTCGAGGCTGTGGGTCTCGGAGCGTGCTCTCTTATTGCGCTGGTTCGTTCCTCGATTTGTCGTGTCTCGTGGCCTTACTGTGCCTCGTGCCTCACCTCGGTTGGCTCTGGGGTTCTGCTGGCTCGGAGTACGAGGCCGAACGGCGGGCGGACCTGCCTCCCTCTCCTGCTCGCATCTTGGCGCCAGAACTGGCTCCCTGGCAGCTGAGCGGACTTGGGCCGACACCAGGAGGTCGACAGCACCACGGTGTCTCCTGCCCCTGACGAGCGCAACGCCAGCTCATCCGGCGCCAACCCAGGGACTGCTGCATCTACACCACGGGCCAGCCTGACCACCAGGACCAGCTACGTTGTGTGTGTGTGTGTGTGTGTGTGTGTGTGTGTGTGTGTGTGTGTGTGTGTGTGTGTGTGTGTGTGTGTGTGTGTGTGTGTGTGTGTGTGTGTGTGTGTGTGTGTGTGTGTGTGTGTGTGTGTGTGTGTGTGTGTGTGTGTGTGTACCTAGCGCCTTAGAGGGTTTGAGATTTGTATATCTATTGGAATTGTTTCTGTTTTCCCCACGCCCGAACCCACACCACCATCCCGTCGAATCGCCCCGGATCCCTCCTCTTGCCGAGTCTTATTATTATTTCTGTTGGAGAAATAAACATTATTAACTCAGTGAAAAGCGACCCGTGCCACCTTCCTCGTCCCGTTTGCTGTGGAGCGATTAAAACCGCCATCTTTGTGTTATAAAAAATAAACCTCCTCCATCGTTTCGGCTCATTCTACGTTGGTGGGACTGTTCAAGTCCCGTGGACGTCACATTGGTGTCAGGGTGTTGGATGTTCGAGCCCCTCTAAATTATTATATATTTGGTATCGGGAGAATATACCAGGATTAAAATCTCTCCACGAATTAGAATATAAAATTACTACAGAAAAGCGCGCGAGCGTGGGAAAATTTTGGCGGGAGTTTTCAAATTAAATTTAATTGGCGGCAAACAGGATTTCTGCACCATGGCGGATGTGCAGGTGTTTGAGGAGGAAGGCCACGTGTCTGGCAGCGAGTCGGGGGAAGAACGGAGAGACGGGGGTAGGATCGAAACCTCCCCCATTCCGAGCGTGGACCGAGCTTCATTGCCCGTAATGGAGCCGGCAGCACCGGAAACCGGCGCGATCTCGATCTGGACAATGTTGGAACGTTTAATGAGTGCAATTACAGCACAGAGGGCAGAAATGACGGCACAAATGGCAAATCAATTCGTGACACAGAGGGCAGAAATGACGGCACAAATGGCAAATCAATTTGTGACACAGAGGGCAGAAATGACAGATCAATTGGGGGTAATGGGGGAACAGTTGGGTGCACGGATTGATTTAATGAGGGATGAATTGGGGGAAAAGATGGAGAAAATGAAAACTGAGATGCAGGAGTGTGTGGATGTTCAATTGGGGGAAATACAAAGTAAATTCGAGGATAGATTGGAGGAAACAAAGGTAGAAATTACATTGGAGGGGGAAAATATATGAAAAACATTGATAGATAAAATTGATGCAACGAACATTCGGGTTGATAAAGTGGATGAAGGCCTGGAACGTCATCGTGCCTGTGTGGATGCTCGTATGCAGCTGCAAGTAGAAGAGTGGGGAGAGCTGAGGAAGCAAGGGATGAATTTGGCGGAGGAGGTAAAAGGATTGGAGCCTCGTTTGGACGAACAAGATAAAATTATGAGCCAAGATGAAGACTTGGATAAAGGCCTGGTAGAGCAGTCTTTTGTAAGTAGAGTGTCCCGGTTGGTTGAGGAGCAGCTACAAACTCGCGACGGAGCCTTGGAGGAGGTTGTGCGGGCCCAGAAGATCCTGCGGGAAGAGGTGAATCGGTCCATTCAACGTTTGGAACAGGAGGCAAAATCGACCCATGAGACCCTCACCACAAAACATCTTTGGCCACAGTGGGCTCCGAAATTGGATACGCAGCCACAAGGGTGTTTGATCCCTGGGCTGGATTCGGACAAGGGAGAAACTGGGAAGCGGGCCACCGGAAAAGTGATCCCCCTGGTAAATTTTGACGGGTCAGGGAGCGTTGAAGCTTTTCTGACGCAATTTGAGTGCATTTCCCGACTAAACGGGTGGAATGAGCGGGAACGTACAGGGAATTTGGTGGCAACGTTGCGGGGACCAGCCGCAGATGTGTTAAACGTGATCGCGGAGGGGATGTTGACCAGCTCCCACATTTGCGAGGCGTTGAGCCGTCGGTTTGGGTTCGCAGCAAACTGTGATCTGGTGCGGGCCCAGCTCCAGCACTGCAGATTAAAGTCGGGCGAGACCGTGCAGGAGCTGGCACAGGACATTTACCAATCAGTTAGGATCGCGTATCGGGACCTCACAGTGGAGGCGTGGGACAGACTGGCACTCGAGAAATTTTTAGCTGCTCTTCCGGACCCTGAGGTCCGCGCACTAGTGGAGCTACAGGATCCACCCACCGTGCACCGAGCGGCCGAGTGCGCGGCCAGGCTGGCCTCGTGGAGTCGGCCGGGTCGGGTGCCCGAGAGGCCATCGGTGACGATCCGACAGGCGGAGATTCGGGATCA
The DNA here is from genome assembly GCF_056783735.1 of Eptatretus burgeri. Classification (NCBI taxonomy): domain Eukaryota; kingdom Metazoa; phylum Chordata; class Myxini; order Myxiniformes; family Myxinidae; genus Eptatretus; species Eptatretus burgeri. The sequence continues at coordinate 104,295,218 of NC_140969.1, forward strand.
GGGAGGGGGGCTGGGAGAAATTGGCATTACCCAAATGCTTCAGGAGATGAATCCTCCTGCTGAACCGCCAGGTCTATCCGAGGTGCCCTTTCATGGGTCGAGTCCGGAGATCACTGTCGGGGGTCGGGGAGACTAGATCGGGCTGAGCATATAGGGCCATGCTCGGCTGCTGAGATTGTGGCGAAGTGCCTCCTTTGGTGAAAAAAGTGAATTGTGGGAAAATTGGCATGGGTTTGTAAGTTCTGCTGGGTTTTAGAGTGACAATAGGGACAGTGGGCAATTGGTAACAAAGCGGGCACGAGTGGCTGTCCAATGGCTGGTGCGTGGATCGGGTGAGAAGTGCTGTGTGAGTTGCTTCAAGTTAAGAAGTGAATTGTATGGTGCACACATTGATTTTTTTTATTGGACATGGTGTGGTAACAGGGAAGGTCATGGTCGGTGAAGTGTTAGAAATGCAGGTGTCACATGTAAGGCCGATGGGGTGGGGGGAATCATGTGGGTTTTGTGGGTGGGGATGATGTGCTTGTCCGCAGGGATTGCTGAAGCTCACGGTGAGCGGGAATTGCGACCCCCTTCAAGGAGATTCACCCCTGGTGGCTAACGGTGATAGTGTCTGGAGGCAACTGGGAAAGGGTCTGGTTGGGCGACCAAGGCGGGTAGGACCTTGGCGACCCAGGAAGGCCAGAGGAGCCAGTGAGACCCCTTCCAGTGTGTTGTACGGGGTGAGAGCTGATGGCTACCAGGGGGGTGGGAATCAAAGGGAGCGGGGCGGAGAAACGTCCGGGTTGGACTAAAGCTTACCTGTGGGCATAGTTGCACCTGAGATTCCCCCATCATCTTGTGGGAACCCACCCCACGGCCATGACGGGATTCAGCCTGCATCATTAAAATGGGGACCATGACCTAGAAATGTGATGATGACCATGGTGTGAGTGTTGTGAAGATGTGAGTCCCACTCGATCCCGCACAACTTGACATGTGCAGCAAGGGCATGATGTCCGCATAATTTTGGGGCAAGAAAATTTGAAAATTGGCTCCCCAGGTAACGCTGGGTCTATTAGCATCCACTGGGGGATGCGGTCAAGTGTAAATATTCCGTGAATAGTGTCGTTAAGGCTTAGAGTAGGAATGTAAAGTATAAGTGTTGTGTTTTTGTGGAACCTTTTGTTTCCCCTCCCCAGATCACTGGAAGAGTGTTGGACAGGAGCGATGATCCAGAGGATGGAGTGCAACTTCGCTCAGTGCTCTCATGTGATAAAATAAAAAAATAAAAAAAATGAATGATTGTTTAGGCGAGGATAAGGCCATAAGGGGGTAGTACATTAGGCAGGATAGGTAAATTAGCTGCGGCTCGCTGCCCATTGCCCCTCCTACTTTATTTTGTTAGGTTAAATAGGTGTGAGTCAGTAAGTGTTAAGGCTGGTACGGTAGCAGCTGTGATATACCTTGCAGGAGCTGCGGAACCAGAGGAGGGGGCAGTGTTACGTTTGAGGGGGGGGGTATGCATTCAAAGGGTAATTAGGATGTTTAATTAGGTATGCCATGCTGTTCGAGTTCACCAGGATCTCGATGTAATAAGTAGCAATTCAGTGGTGATAAGTTGTCTAGTAAATGTCCATTTCTTTAAGGGGGAAATGATAATTGTCACGTAATTAGATAGGGAGACGGGTT
>NC_140969.1:104301888-104416888 GCF_056783735.1 Eptatretus burgeri
TCCAAAGATCAAATTGATGCAAATGTTTCTGCTACTCCACCGGAAGTGAAGAAAATGACACAAATCGACAATGCTGCTCATTCTGTGAGACAGTCAGAGGTCAGAGTCGGGCAAAACGAACATCTGTTTTTGAATGAAAGAACACAAGATGAGTTTTTCCTGGTCGGAACTTTTGAAGCGGCAATGACTGGCCATGAAAATAGAGTCGAGGAAAGAAATGAGGAGGTATGCGGTGATGAAGAGTCTGTTTTGAAGACTTGCAATGAAAATTTGCAACATTCATCGGAGCTTTGTGAAGGCTCGGTAGGTGAGCAGATTACTTCGCTCAAACATCTTATCATGGGTGTTGGGGAGCAGTCTAATGGATGCGATTACACTGACACCTTGCAAAAAGTGAACTTGACATCACCTGAAGAGGGATCTAGGCTGCATTTACCACTGCCTGTTTGTGCACCCAATCAGGGCACATGCATGAAGGGATGTATGAGCATTTGCCCCTCACATCCCCAAGAAGATTGTTACATCATCACCTTGGTGAACGTTCCACTTGGCGAAGATATTCCACAACACATGTCCCCTGTAGGTGACGTGCTGGATATCGTTTCCAGTGGAAATCAAAGTCTGACTGAACAGTTATCTGTAAAGAGTCACATGGAACATAGATATAATGTTGTGACGTCGAATCCAGAAGATGGGTCAAGTCTTCAGACTGCGAATGAAGATGAGTTGATGTTTCAGGAAGATGCCATAAAGCAAGCATCCAAAGCTGTACTTATCCCTGTGGTGGAGGCATCAGCAGCCAACGCGGTGGAGGCGTCAGTTACACCATTTCAAGATAAAATGTTCCAAACTGATGAAAAAGAATGTTTTCCTCAAATACAAGAAGTGCACACATTGATGGAAGGGGGTATTGATAAAAGTAACATATTTGTTTCGCCCCCGGTGGAGGAAGAAGCATGTGGTAATGCTTCTGACGATATCATCCAGGAAGAAACGTACGGAGAAGTTCAAGAGGTGGTGGAAATGGAAATGCCACCTTTAGAAGAAAGTCGTGAATATGAGAAGAAAAGAGGACATTTTATGAATCTCCAAATGCTTCAGGAAAGAAACTTTTGTCATGTATATGGGACACAAATGGAGCCAGTTGATACATTCGCAGGACGACAAGTTTGCACTTTAAATGAGCATGAAGGAGTGTATCCAATCGTCCTGGGTTTACAATCTGAGGGACATTCCAGTACAAATTGTCTTGTTCAGAATCCGACTCCAACAGAGGCACACGATGTGGCTCTTCATCGGGCATCACTGCCCTCCATGCTTGAACCGCATCTTCACGGGTCACGAGCTGTCCGAAGCAACGAACAGTTTCCTGTCATGGTTCGGAATAGGATTCCAACCGAGGATTCCCACGTGTTGCCTTCGCGACAAAGATCACCCAGACTTGCATCCAAATCGATTTCGCAACCATTTTCTGCCGCCACAAGAAGAAAAAGGAAAATTGAGGAAAAGGAGTCGAAGCAATGCTGTTGGAGGAAGCAAAAGAAGAAATGACTGCAAACTGAACCAGAGGATAGTGGTTCTCCACAAGTGGAGAAGGTGACTGTTGGGTTAAATATTGAGCAAGGGTCCTGTGGCATAGTCATTAAAGATCAATTTAATGTGGCTTAAAGATAAACTTGCAAACACAGATTATATCTTTGTTTATGATGATGTCATACGTTTTCTTTGCCAATCATGTATTTTCAGCCCAACATTCCTGGACTACCAGGAATGGCAATGATGAAATGGTTGCAATCCTTAAACTCACTCGATTTGTTCTCCAGGATGGCCGAGCAGTCAAAAGAAAACCTGTGGCATCCAGATCCGGTCCGTCCCTCACCTGAAGATCCAACTGATTTACAACTTGAATTTTGAAGACATTTTTACACAAGTGTGATACTATAGTTTCTGTTTCCAATTTCTGACCGAGTTAGCCAATTATACCACATGGACGATGGCTAGTCACCTTGCCAGTTGATCCGAGAGTTTGCCAGATTCTGTCTGGCATCGTTGCCTACCTGGGAGAGCCACACATGTGACTGCAAACGTAAATGACCTTCTCAAACTCTCCTCCTCCACTCTTTATCCTTCATTTTGTTTTTACTTCCTGCATTATTTAAGCTCAAAGCACGAATGTGTATCCTGTAATGTAGGTGTAGTGATTTCATGCATGTAGGTAAGTGATTTCTATAATTTGCAATAAGCAGTTGCCTTGAGAAGCTCCAACATGTTCAGTGAATTTGAACATGCATTTCATGAGTGTGACAATCGCTCTCGATGACGGACTTCACTTGTGGCCTTATTTATTTATCTTTATCGTCAAAAAGAAAGGTGTTCAGTAATGTTTACCTGCTTTGTTAATTTTGTTTATTTTTGTGCCTTACATGCCTCAGGCTGATGAAGTGTGATACTCAGAGTAATAAAGAAAGCACTTCGAAGGAATAAATCACACCAAAGAAAAATAAATTGCTTTTTGCTGCTTCATGTTTGTTCCTTTATTCCTGAAAAAGGTAAGACAACATTTTGCTAATTTGTTTTCACTCAGTTTTCTCAACTCTGAGATGAGCTCCAAAACCTGTCATACCATACTGGATTTGTCTTGTCTAATTGTTGTCATTTGTTCCCTGCACTGTGAATCGATTCCTGTATCTTCTTGGCTGTACTTGGTCATGTTGTATCGATTTTGATTGCTCGTCTCGGCCTCGATTAGGCCATGTGCTCATAAGTCTTGAGCTTTGCACGCTCCTCCATCCGTCGTTGTCCTGTGCTGTTCCTTCTCTTTGTGTCCAACTGTAGTCTCACTCTGGGTACCAACGATGTCCCAACAATGGCGCGGCCTTTCTCACCGCACTCAGTGGGGCATTTTCTAAGGATGGATGTCTCCTCCCCATGGATGCCAACCAATAGGGATTTTCCATGCTCTTATCCTTTTAAATGCTGAACCTCAAGCAAGGAAGCAGCACGTACCATTTAAAAATATTCTTTGGTATGACTTGGCCAGGGTTTGAACAGCCGACCTCCCAGACTCGGAGCGAATGCTCCAACCATTACATTGCTAACTCCAACCGTTACATCATCATTGCATTATTCACTATAAAAAGTCTTTCAACGCAATATAAAGTTTATAATCTCTACTTTCGCAATATCGATGTTGAAGCCAGCATGTTCAACTGAGGACAAGATGTCGTGGAACCCAAGGCCTCCGCAATCATTGGAATCTATTGCGATGAAGCCACTTCTCTATCGCTGACAGGTTCGTGGTCTTTCTGTCTTCTTCCACCTCATTTCTAGACTTTCACTCTCTGCTCTGCCCTTTCCATGCTCCCCCCCCCAAGTATCTGCAGGACGCACGTGGGCCACCAGCAACGACCTCATAAAACTGCCTAAATCCAGAACCACTGTCCACCTCCACTCATTTATTCTTCTCTTTTCCTGCCTGTTGAACCACCTTCCATACTCTCTTCAATCTCATTCTTCTCTCCAGATCTTCAAGACAACTGTTCAACACAATCTCAGATCATCCCCCATCCAAAATCATGATCTTTTCACCCATTAAAACACCTCCCACCCTTCCCAAAATTTTGCTTTTGCATCCATATTGTCCACCCTTTGTGCTCTCCCTTAGCCCTCATTGTCACTTGCCTCCTTTGTTTGTCCATCTCCATCTACTTCTCCTTCTACCCTGCTTCCCCTTTGTTGTGTTGTGTCCCAATCTGTTCTGTGCCGTAACTCATCCACGAGCTTAGAACAGGTAATAAAGAATAAAAATTCCTGCCATACTTATTGTTTGTCCAAGTCTCCCTCTTTCTTGGTCTTAATGCTGCTGTTGGTGTCCCCACCCCTGCCCTTCCCTATCTTTTGTTAATTTTAGCCTGTTGTCTCTTGATCCATTCAGTGTACTCGCTCTGCTGTGAGCTTTGACGAGATATATATATATATATATATATATATATATATATATATATATATATATATATATATATATTAAAAAGAGATGAGTTTACATGTAATGCCATAAAATCCCGATGAGTAGAGTAATGACAGGAAATCTAAATTCGATACTTTTGACAATGGATGGAATCGACAGAACATTGATCGAGCTATGCAAACTGCCGTGGGAAGCAACGAGCAGCTTATGTTTCCGGTGTTGAACCACTCTTTTTATGATTATTATTATTTTATTTTTTTGCTGCTCCTCCGAAGGGTGCCCATGCAAGTTAACACACTTCGACCAACGTTCTATCGCTTGCACCCATTGTTTTAACTGTCAGCCAACACAGAGTGACACCAGCCTTCACAATTAAGACCAGTTTTCCATTCTATTTTTGACAGCGATCTTATCTAGCCACTCGCATCCCTTTTCTTGGATATTTTCCCTCATTCGTGCAAATTGACAAATGAGCTGAATGGCTTTTTGGGTTTTTGGAGAGTGATTTGTCTCCCTGTACCCACTCCATCCGTTTCTATAAAAGTACCATTCACATTTCGTAAAAACTTAGCAATGCACCCGAAATTATTTCCATGGTCAATCATTCAGCACCATTGAAATATCATTCCTTCATTCCCTACCATTGATTTACTATTTCCTTCTGACCTGCCATGTATACCATTGATTACCATACATAAACCATATAACACCAACATTTGCCACATTTTTACAAGGGATGCACCTGCCACTCACTCGAGCCTTATAAGGAAAAGGGAGCTGGGAAGGGGTGGAAGAAGGAGACTGGTGGTGTGTGGGACCCAACAAGGGGTATTGATGGCTCACGATGTGATTTCCAAAAATGTCTCCCTACCCTGAATAGCGGGTGGTGAAGAGATGGGAGGAGATCTCGAATATGGACAAGCGGCCCCTCCATCATTCCCCGCCCCAGCCCTCCTGCTTATCAGGGACTGCACAGGCCCAGAGCCAGCTCCTCCGGCTCCGTGGGTCATCGGTCTTGGTCTTGTCCTGCTCTATCTGTCGCCGTTCGTTTCTCTCGGCACCGCCGCCCTCACACCACAATCATGGAGGCCATCAAGAAGAAGATGCAGATGCTGAAGTTGGACAAGGAGAATGCGATTGACCGTGCGGAACAGGCTGAGGCTGATAAGAAGGCTGCCGAGGAGAAGACCAAACAGGTGCATTAAAAGAGTCAATTCAAAACTGGATGAGGAAGAAATGACATTTTGGTGAATTTATTATGATTGGGTTTACAAGGAATGTATTTAAGATAATTGAAGTGTAATGGATTAAAAAATGTTGGATTTGCAGTGATTATATATTCAATATGGGTTGTTTGGTTGACTCCAATGTTTCATTTTAAATTTCCAGAGAAAGTCCATTCTCCTTTATTCGTCATCTTCAGCTTGTGGCACCCTTACAAATAAATGGTTCATTTCCACAATGAGCCAGTGCAATCGAAACTAATAATAATCCATTTAACTTTCACATTTTGAACTTTGTGGGTGTTATTTGTGCCATGCTGTCTTTTGGCCTGTTCGTCACGATCTCCTCTTTCTCTGCCCAATGTTGTCCAATTGTTTTGCTTATTTCTCTGAATCTCTGCAATAGCCTTTCTCTTCTTCCTTTAACTTCCAGCAACTGCTTGCATCAATATCTCTATCTTTCCCATTATTAACCGAATCTTCTCGATTGTGTCCTAGCTTGAAGATGAGCTGCTTGCACTGCAAAAGAAGCTCAAGGGCACTGAAGATGAGCTTGACAAGTACTCTGAGGCACTTAAGGATGCTCAGGAAAAGTTGGAGGTCGCTGACAAGAAGGCCATGGATGTGAGTTGGGATATGCAGGACAAAGTATTAAATGTAAAACACAAAGCATTGTTTTTTCAGTTTAACACCCCAATTCACCAAACTGACAGGTAATGTCCTCGTTGAAATGTTCTATGACTTTGTTCAGGTAGTGAATGGATTGGGATGAGCTGTCTGCACTCATAAAGTGGTAACTACATGGGTCGTAGAGAATCCACCGTCCCCGGGGTGCTGGCATAGCTGGCGATCCAACTCCAAAGCCTGTCAACGAAGCAGGAGGGGGGACAATAGATAGGAATAGAAAGATGAGAGAAGTGGAGCCATCCAGGGGACAATGGCATCCATCCTAGCTATTGCCTGGATCTCTTGTTGACAGGAAAGGAAAATGATGGGCAAGAGTGACCCAGTGACAACGGTTGGGAATTCATGATAGAGATTGATTAGCCTTCGCACAGAGCTCCAGAAATGACAGCAGTACAACCTTGTGATCATGCATTGGATTGCTGCACAAATAAACAGTATACCTGTCAGGAAATGATACACCTTTGCCGTTTTCAGGCAACGATAAGAATGTGATCTGAACAACAACCAATATATATATATATATATATATATATATATATATATATATATATATATATATATATATATATATATATATGTATATATATAAACCAAAATTGATGAAAAGAAGCTTTCCATTTGTTCCATCTCGACAATTAATTTGATGTTTAAACAAGAATGGCACTCGGTAGAGCGCAGTGATAGAACAGATCTGCATCTTGTTCTTGTCACCTACCCATCTGTCCATAACTTTTTGAGATAGTCCTGCTCACAGACAGACAAACAAACAAACAGGTGTGAACATAACCTTCACGACAATTGAATCAGCTTGTTCTTGTCCCCTACCCAACTTATTCACCAAGTTTCATCCGAATCTGTCCATAACTTTTTGAAATATCATGCTATGTATCGTTTTTGGTCCTATCTCTCAATGTGGTGTAGAATCACTTAAAAAAACAATTCTCGGATCCGAATCCGGATCTTCACTGAAATCTAATCAATTTGTCCTCGTCATGCAACCTGTCCATCAAGTTTTGTCTAAATCAGTCAACAACTTTTTGAGATATCCTGCTCATAGACAGACAGACAGACAAACAGGGGTGAAAACAAGACCTCTGGCAACCTTTGGTGGCAGAGGGAAAAAATGCACAAAATATGTCACAATTTCTCCTTGGATTTGCAATGTGGTGGGAAAGGAAGGGCCAGTACAGGGGCTTCTTTATGTACAGCTCATAATTATAGGCAAGGAGATCGAGCGGGGAGTCTGGATTGTGCAGAGCCAGGTGGCTGGCATGCAGCTTGCGTCTCACTAGTCAAAGTATATTTATAGTGCAAAGCCATGTTTGGTAACTCGCCACCCTGGCTCCAATCTCACAGCACCTTGCGAGCAGGGAAGCACATTTCTGCTCTCGATTTGGACACTGAGCTCTTGCCATTGACACATCCACGGGTCAAACTGATGCACAACCTTAAAACTATCCTTAACCCCTGACATCATTGCTCCAAAGGCAACAAACATTTTGAGTCAACTTCCACATCTTCACTGTCATCATTTTAAAAGTCAATAAGCCTTGGGTTGATTTACGTAATAAATGACACAACACCAATTATTACCTCCACCACCAAATATGGATGGAGGTTATGTTCCACCCCTGTCTGTCTGTTTGATGAGACTTGGACAGTTTGGGTGTGTGACAAGGCCAAATTGATTAGATTTTGGTGAAGATACGAATCTGAATACTGGAATTTAAATGATCCTTCACCATTTTGAGATAGGGCCAAATACGATATATAGCACGATATTTTAAAAAGTTGTGGACTAATTTGGACGAAACTTGGTGGATAAGTTGGGTGTCTGAGGAGGACTAACTTTCTCGATTTCGGTGAAGATGTGGATACGGGAATTTTTAAAGTGATCCTTCGCCATTTTGAGTTGAGTTAGGGCCAAATACGATATATCGCACGATATTTTAAAAAGTTGTGGACTGATTCGGACGAAACTGCATGTACAGGTTGGGTGTCTGACGAGGATTAATTGATTCGATTTTGATAAAGATCTGAACACGGATACAGATACTAGAATTTTAAAAAAGTGATTCTTCACCATTTCAGAGCCGGAGCCAAAAACGATACCATCGCAGGATATCTCAAAACGTTGTTGATGGATGATGACAAAACTTGGTGCATGAGTTGGTTAGATGACAAGAACAACCCAATTAGATTTTGGTTAAGGTCCGAATCCAGATCCAATCTATCAGTGGGATACGAAGCATACACTGTTCAGCCTGCGGAGGTATGGGCTCTACCGAGTGCCGTTCTAGTACTTACTGTATTGTTGCTTTTTGGATTAAAAATGACGTCATTTTAAAAAAGAAAATGCCAGCTATAGGAGGCTTTGTGGCATTGTAATATCTCCGTTTGCAGCTTAAACCAATTTTTGAACCTAACGTTGTACTCTTAAGGGTTCTTCGATAAGTTACGAGGTGTTTCTCCATGATATGAAGTGAAATTCAAAACAGTCCTCCATATACATGCATTGTATGTACACATCGATTTGACCACCACATTATCTGACTTTTGGACACTTGTGCTCGCATTCAGTACCAATGGTATCCGTGACTTCTCATCCTCAAAGAGCAGACGGCAGTTTAATGAACTCTGAGAAGATGAGGTGCTACATCTCGAAGACTTGCTGATCAGGTTGCTATAGAAAGCTTTTCCACGATGTGGTATCGAGTTCCACATGCGTGGCTGAGGAGCCCTGTATGGCAAGGCATTCCTCCTGGGGGCAAGGCCTGGCTATTTAAATCGCACTAATACTCGAAAACCCTGTAACCATCGACATTGTACAGTAACCAGATTTCTTTAACCTAAAGTACCGACCAAGTTTGCTAAGACAAGAAAAGAAAACTAATACCTGTACTGTATAAGTTTAAATTCAGCCTCATGGGGAGAGGTAAAATATCCTTTATTTGAAACAGACTTTGGAGTCAGTTATTTATTTTATGAATTTTTTTTTATCCTTACGTGAAGCATTATGTGCTTTATTCAATGGATTTGGACCACTAGATCTCGCAACCAGGTGGTTGGACTGTATCTAACTATCAGTATAGATGTGGAACTTTTGCAGAGCGTCTTTCCATCAAAAATGACATCACACGTTAATGACGTCACTGCGAGATTATTCAATGCCCTCATCCTCATCATGTAGCATGCCCGACGCACAGCATTGGTGCTTCCGAAGTTGTTACTAATGAGGCTACATCCTGGTCAGATCACCACTACGACTCAGGAAGTCGGCAGAAGTACTTGTATTCGTTCAGGGTGCCGGTGATAGCTCGCTGACTCTTCATGAAGGACACCGTGCGATCTTTAACGTCCACCAACTAATACCGGCAGACAGGACTCCCGTTTAACATCCATACGAGGGACATATTTAAATCACCGGGATATGACTGTTCATTGCTGGGTCAGGATTCAAACCAAAGCTGGACAGCTTCGAGGCGAGTTTGCATACCTGTCAGGCCTGTAAATATCTGACATGCTGTAATTTCCAAGCGTGGATGAGGTCGTGGGCGCCCTTTAGCGGTCAATGTAAGGACAACACCCCAATCGTTAAACCGGCATTCATAACAAACCGAAGGCCCAGAGGAGCAGGATATTACACAATAACCTTAAATCCGCGAATTGCAGCAATCTTAACCCAACCATCATTTAACAGAGCACGGCACTTCAGAAACTTTTACCTGAAGTAGGTCACGCAGGTGTGAACTTGGCACATGAATGTCTCACAAAGGACAGAACGCCTTTCCCTCTCGATCCACGTTTGTGTCGTGTTACAAAACCGGCACAGCATGTCACGTGTCTACGCTGGAGGTAATGGGCAGGGTTACCCATGGGCTACCTGCGGTGTACCTGTCCGCAGGGCTGGAAGAGCCCGAAAACCTGCAGATTTGAGATGATGGTCAGCCTGGTCTGCTCCAAGGCTCAATGATTGTTCCAATGAGCTGCGACGGAGACTGGAACGCGAGTTTTTAGCAGAATGGCTGGGAGGCTAGAGAACGGGATCACGATATCCAGCGCGCTGGACGCGGTGCGCAGGCGGGTCATGGCGCTCCGGGATCAGGCCGAGGTGGCCGAGGACCACGTCCGGATGCTGACAGTCGACTTGGCGACAGAGCGGCAACTTCGAGAGAGAGTAAGTGACTGGGGACCGAACGAAGAGGAACCATGATAGTGGGTGCAGTAACGTTTCCGTCGCCAAGGAGTCCCAACGTCACGGGCAGTTTTACATGAATTTAAACCATGTGCTTATTGGTTCAACACCGGTCATGCACGCTCGAATCAATGCATACCTTGAACTGAGCCGTGAGCTCTCAGGAAGGCATGGGTGAACGTTGTGCGTGTTTAAAATTGCGATGAGTAAATATTAATAAAGGCTGTTGATAAATTCGCCATGTTACAATCCTGATGGCGACATAAGGATAAAAGGGAAGATCAGGTATCATTGTCACCACCACCCAAGTTGGCCAGACGTTGTTTTCATCTCTGTTTGTTTGCATGTTTGCCTGTCTGTCTATCTATGATTAAGATATCTCAAAAAGTTGTGGACAAGTTATGACAAAACTAGTTGGATGAGTTGGTTAGCTGAAAAGAGCAAGGGATTAGATTTTGATTCAGGTCCGAATCCAGATCCCACATAACAGTGGGATATAAAACATGACCTGTTGAACCTGTTGGAGGGTCAGTGCCTTCAGAAAGTATTCACACCACTCGACTTTTGTCACATTTTGTTGTGTTACAGCCTGAATGTAAAATGGATTAAATTTTTCAAAAAATTGTCACTGATCGACACAAATTACCCCGTAATGACAAATTGAAAACATGTTTTTCGAAATTATTACAAATTCATTAAAAATGACAATCTGAAATTGTTTGTGTCAATAAGTATTCAATCCCTTTGCTCTGACATTCCAAATTGAGCTCAGGTGTATCCAATTTCCCTTGATCATCCTTGAGATGTCGCTACAACTTGATTGGAATCCACTTGTGGCCAATTCAATTGATTGGACGTGATTTAGAAAGCAACACCTTTCTATACGAGGTCCCACAGTTGACAGTACATGTTAGAGCAGAACCTCAACGATGAAGTCCAAGGAACTGTCCGTATAACTCCGAGATAGACATGTGAGAAGGCATAGATCTGGGGAAGGGTAAAAAACAATTTCTAGAGTGTTGAAACTTCCTAAGAGCACAATGAGCTCCATCGTTAGGAAATGGAAAGAATATGGAATGACCCAGACTCTTCCTAGAGCTGGCCATCCAGCCAAACTGAGCAACCAGACAAGAAGGACCTTGGTCAGGGAGGTGACCAAGACCCAAATGACCACTCTGACAGAACTACAGACTTCCTTGGATGAGATGGGAGAACCTGCCGGAAGGACACCAATCTCTGCAGCACTTCACAAGCCAAGGCTTTATGGGAGAGTCGCCAGATAGAAGCCTCTCTTGAGAAAAATGCACATGACAGCACACCTGGAGTTTGCAAAAAGGCACGTGAAAGACTCAGAGAGCAGCAGGGACTGGGAGACTTGTAGGGATTGAGGGAACAATGAATGGAGCCAAATCCTTGAGGAGAACCTGCTTGAGAGTGCAAAAGGCCTTAGACCGTGGTAAAGATTTACATTCCAACAGATCAATGACCCCAAGCAAACAGCCAAAACAACAATTGTATGTCTTCAGAACAAGAATGTAAAAGTACTTGAGTGGTCCAGCCAAAGCCCAGACTTGAATCCCATTGAGAATCTGTGAAAGACTTGAAGATTGCTGTTCACCGACGCTCCCCATCCAACTTGACAGAGTTTAAGCAAACCTGCAAGGAAGAATGGGAGAAAATCCCCAAATCCAGATGTGCAAAACTGATACATACATACCCAAGAAGACTTAAAGCTGTAATTACTGCTAAAGGCACGTCTACAAAGTATTGACTTGGGGGGGGGGGGGGTTGAACACTCATTGATGCAAGACATTTCAGATTTTCATTTGTAATTGATTTCTAAATATTTCTCAAAACATGTTTTAAATTTGTCATTATGGGGTATTTTGTATAAATCTGTGAAAAAAAATTATATTTCATCCATTTTACATCGAGGCTGTAACAAAATTTGACGAAAGTCGAGCAGTGTGAATACTTTCTGAAAGCACTGTGTATTGTGCTCGTCCGAGAGCCGTTGTAGTTCCTAATTTGATGATAGAATGCATTCCCTACATATGAGTGCTCTTAAAAGATACATTTCACCTTCACCTGCGCTCACTGTAAACAGGTGAGCACAGGTTACAAAGAAACGTGCGTTCATTCGTTTTATCAACCCTGTGACCATGTCGGAGGTTTTGTTTCTTGTAAAACCGTTTTAGTTCATCATTAACCCGTTGACCCCACAGAGCACGTTTTGCACTTTGTGTTGTAATAGAAAAACAGGACACAGGGTTTATAAAATAAATAAATAAATAAACAAACAATCCGAAACAGACACCCATTCTACAAAAATACAGTAAAAATAAATAAACAAAATGAAGTCCAATGACTGAATAAAAAAACAGCAAATTTCAATTTTATGAACAATAATATTGTTATTAATAATAATAATAATAATGCGATTGACAATTGTATCTGCGTGTTTGTTAAAAGGCTGTTCTGATTGTACATGACAGGATGACATAAGTCATAAGAAGTGGAAAAACGTTTTTTTAACTCTGACTGTAAATGTGGAATAATCGGCAAATTTACAGTTACTAGTACGTGCATGGCCGTATGTGCGAAAAAAAAAACAAAAAAACTTTCAAACCGCGTTGCCAGAAACGTTGCCACGTTGCTATTGCCAGAAACAACAACCACGCAGGCCGTTCCTTCGCTCTCGCGTGGCCGTACGTGCAAACCAAAAAAAAAAAATCTTTCAAACAACCACACAGGCCGTTCCTTCGCTCTCGTAAACGATGACTGGATTGGGGCGTTGTGTTTATCTATAAATGCGCATAAGAAATCGAGAAATTATGAGAATACATTGTCATCACTATCAGGAAGTGGTGCGTGCCCTAACGGAATGTTCACATGCATTCCACTAATTATCGCTTGTATTGAAGTCACAACTGCTGTGATACTTACACACACAGAGTTAATTAAAATCCAAATTAAAATCAAGTTTACCTCCCTGTCTTTGCTTGCCATGACATTCGCTGTCATTGACCATTGCCACTCCTACGCCACGGTAACTAAGGCACCGATCCCCATCGTAACCGGCACGGAATGTGACGTCATCATCGGCCGGCCGCGCACTGGCCTGCGCAGCAACGTGTCCTTTCATTGGTTGGTAAATAAATGTCCATAACTTGGGAAGCACTTGTTCGATTAATATCAAACCTTGAAAAGGCACATCCACAGGGCCCCAGCAATATACTTGGCAAGTTTCAATTCGATCGGATCAGTGGTTGTCGAGAAACAGCGGACACACACACACACACACACACACACACACACACACACACACACACACACACACACACACACACACACAGCTGGAATTATAGATAATTTCTGGCATACTCGTGTGACGTCATCCGTTCACTGCTTTTGGACACAATGATTCCAAGAACGGCAAAAATGCTTCATGATTAAATTGACATGTGCAGGAGTGTACACGCTAGCCGTGCACACACTGAATGTGCAGGAGTGTACACGCTTGACGTGCACATCCTCAATGTGCAGGAGTGTACATGCTAGCCATGCAGGAGTGTACACGCTAGCCGTGCACACACTCAATGTGCAGGAGTGTACACGCTGGCCGTGCAGGAGTGTACACACTAGCCGTGCACACACTCAATGTGCAGGAGTGTACACGCTCTGTGCAGGAGTGTACATGCTAGCCGTGCATTCGCTCGACATGCAGGAGTGTACACGCTAGCCGTGCACACGCTCGACGTGCAGGAGTGTACATGCTAGCCGTGCAGGACTGTTCACGCTCGATGTGCAGGAGTGTACACGCTAGCCGTGCACACGCCTGATGTGCAGGAGTGTACACGCTAGCCGTGCACACACTCGATGTGCAGGACTATACATGCTGGCCATGCAGGAGTGTACATGCTCGACGTGCACACACTCAATGTGCAGGAGTGTACATGCTCGACGTGCACACACTTGATGTGCAGGAGTGTACACGCTCGACGTGCAGGAGTGTACACGCCAGCCGTGCAGACGCTCGACTTGCAGGAGTGTACACGCTAGCCGTGCACACGCTCGACATGCAGGAGTGTACACGCTAGTCATGCAGGAGTGTACATGCTCGATGTGCAGGAGTGTACACGCTAGTCGTGCACTGGCTCAATGTGCAGGAGTGTACACGCTCGATGTGCAGGAGTGTACACGCTGGCCGTGCACACGCTCAATGTGCAGAGTGTACATGCTGGCCATGCAGGACTGTACACGTGAGCCGTGCACACACTCAATGTGCAGGAGTGTACATGCTCGATGTGCAGGAGTGTACACGCTAGCCGTGCACACACTGAATGTGCAGGAGTGTACACGCTTGACGTGCACATCCTCAATGTGCAGGAGTGTACATGCTAGCCATGCAGGAGTGTACACGCTAGCCGTGCACACACTCAATGTGCAGGAGTGTACACGCTGGCCGTGCAGGAGTGTACACACTAGCCGTGCACACACTCAATGTGCAGGAGTGTACACGCTCTGTGCAGGAGTGTACATGCTAGCCGTGCATTCGCTCGACATGCAGGAGTGTACACGCTAGCCGTGCACACGCTCGACGTGCAGGAGTGTACATGCTAGCCGTGCAGGACTGTTCACGCTCGATGTGCAGGAGTGTACACGCTAGCCGTGCACACGCCTGATGTGCAGGAGTGTACACGCTAGCCGTGCACACACTCGATGTGCAGGACTATACATGCTGGCCATGCAGGAGTGTACATGCTCGACGTGCACACACTCAATGTGCAGGAGTGTACATGCTCGACGTGCACACACTTGATGTGCAGGAGTGTACACGCTCGACGTGCAGGAGTGTACACGCCAGCCGTGCAGACGCTCGACTTGCAGGAGTGTACACGCTAGCCGTGCACACGCTCGACATGCAGGAGTGTACACGCTAGTCATGCAGGAGTGTACATGCTCGATGTGCAGGAGTGTACACGCTAGTCGTGCACTGGCTCAATGTGCAGGAGTGTACACGCTCGATGTGCAGGAGTGTACACGCTGGCCGTGCACACGCTCAATGTGCAGAGTGTACATGCTGGCCATGCAGGACTGTACACGTGAGCCGTGCACACACTCAATGTGCAGGAGTGTACATGCTCGATGTGCAGGAGTGTACACGCTAGCCATGCACACACTCAATGTGCAGGAGTGGACACGCTGGCCGTGCACACACTCGACATGCCGGAGTGTACAAGCTGGCCGTGCAGAAGTGTACACGCTCGATGTGCAGGAGTGTACACGCTCGACATGCAGAAGTGTACATGCTAGCTGTGCAGGAGTGTATACGCTAGCCGTGCAGGAGTGTACATGCTAGCCGTGCACACGCTCGTTGTGCAGGAATGCACACGCTCGACGTGCAGCAGTGTACACGCTAGCCCTGCACACACTCAATGTGCAGGAGTGTGCACGCTAGCCCTGCACACGCTCGACATGCAGGAGTGTACATGCTGGCCATGCACACGCTCAACGTGCAGGAAAGCACACACTCAATGTGCAGGAGTGTACAGGCTAGCTGTGCACATGCTCGATGTGCAGCAATGTACACGCTAGCCGTGCAGGAGTGTACATGCAGGACGTGTCCACGCTTTACGTGCTGGAGTGTACACGTTAGCGGTGTACACACTCGATGTGCTGGAGTGGACACGCCGGCCGTGTACACGTTTGACGTGTTGGAGTGTACACGCCAGCTGTGTACATGCTCGACGTGCAGGAGTGTTCATGCTAGCCGTGTACATGCTCGCCTTGCAGGAGTGCACACGCGGGCCGTGTACACGCTCGACGTGTCGGAGTGTACACTCTAGGCGTGAAGGAGTGTCCATGCTCGCCGTGCGGGAGTGTCCATGCTCGCCGTGCGGGAGTGTACACGCTCGACGTGCAGGAGTGTACACGCTCGACGTGCGGGAGTGTACACGCTCGCCATGCGGGAGTGTACACGCTCGCCGTGCGGGAGTGTACACGCTCGATGTGCGGGAGTGTACACGCTCGACGTGCAGGAGTGTACACCTAGCCGTGCAGGAGTGTACACGCTCAACGTGCGGGAGTGTACATGCTCGACGTGCGGGAGTGTACACGCTAGCCGTGCGAGAGTGTACACGCTCGCCGTGCGGGAGTGTACACGCTTGACGTGCGGGAGTGGACACGCTAGCCGTGCGGGAGTGTACACGCTCGCCGTGCGGGAGTGTATACGCTCGCCGTGCGGGAGTGTACACGCTCGACGTGCGGGAGTGTACACGCTCGACGTGCGGGAGTGTACACGCTCGACGTGTGGGAGTGTACACGCTCGCCATGTGGGAGTGTACATGTTCGCCATGTGGGAGTGTACACGTTCGCCATGCGGGAGTGTACACGCTAGCCGTGCAGGAGCGTACACGCTCGCCATGCGGAAGTGTACATGCTCGCCATGTGGGAGTGTACATGTTCGCCATGCGGGAGTGTACACGCTCGACGTGTGGGAGTGTACATGCTCGCCATGTGGGAGTGTACATGTTCGCCATGCGGGAGTGTACACGCTCGACGTGTGGGAGTGTACATGCTCGCCATGCGGAAGTGTACATGCTCGCCATGTGGGAGTGTACATGTTCGCCATGCGGGAGTGTACATGTTCGCCATGCGGGAGTGTACATGTTCGCCATGCGGGAGTGTACACGCTCGACGTGTGGGAGTGTACATGCTCGCCATGTGGGAGTGTACATGTTCGCCATGCGGGAGTGTACACGCTCGACGTGTGGGAGTGTACATGCTCGCCATGCGGAAGTGTACATGCTCGCCATGTGGGAGTGTACATGTTCGCCATGCGGGAGTGTACACGCTCGACGTGTGGGAGTGTACATGCTCGCCATGTGGGAGTGTACACGCTCGACGTGTTTTGGATCATCGTGGGAAGTTTTCACATGATATTCATATTTCTGTTTGTCAGGTAAGGGTTGAACAATACAGGAAGTGGGGTAGAGATTACATGAAGGGATTTCATATTTTGTTGCATTATTTGGAAAATGATAACATTTGCAAGTATCCAGAACAGAAGTTGACAGTTGAGGTTAAAAATTATTTCCAACAATGAGAGAGAAATATCGGAAGTGCTGCATTGGTCAATGTGTGCAGTTTAACAAACACACCAACATGCTTAACATCGCATTATTGGACTTTTGATGACAACTATATTTATCCAAGATTGAGGCTCATGGAAGAGCCATCTAAAAGGGTAAAAGGGCAACGAACTGACAGTGGGACAGTGGTCTAACTGGATAACATTTGGATGCAATCAGCAAGGAAGTGAATGATAAAAACGAGGAGAGACGAGGGGAAGAAACTGTACCTCCAAGTAACAGTGTTGGGTTCGTTTGGGTTCATGAGGGTTGCAAAGATTCTGAGTATGGATGGTGATGATGTGAGATTGAGGTGCACCACCTCCTTGAAGCCCTGGTGGAAGAGTGGCATTGAGCAGCCTCAGGAAGACAGTTCCGCAAACAGCAGAAAAGAGGAATAAATGTGTACAGGTGCGCAGAAAATCCTGGATTTGTGAGTTTATCTAGGAGTGGTGTGTGTGTGGGGGGGGGGGGGGGTGGTTAATCAGATTACAAAAAAATGAAAAAGGAGCTGAGGAGGGTTTGGACACCTGAAAGAGCAGAGGGAGCGAGTCTGGAAGAGACGCGGTAACAAACATAGAGGCCACCGAATTCAGTCTGTGATGTTCGAGCAACAGACCTGCTTCGGACTCATGGTGGAAGATTGCGATAATGTTGAGAGTTTTAGATTCCACCAAATTCAGGAGAGACATGTGATGCTGGCGCACCATCCCACAGGGGAGAGCAGTACTCCATTGAGCTACTTGTTGGCAGTGAGTGGTTCCAATTTATTTTGGGATGACTTGGAATGGCAGAGGATTCCCAGACTGCAATTGTGGCTAATTGTGAGGCCTAGAATTTTGAACCTTCCATTTTATCGGCAACACAACAATTTCAGCTCAGTTGCTTTATTTTATTTTTTTTTAAACAGAAGTGATGATCTTTGATGAGTGCACGTCTGCCCATCTTGGTAACTGTTGTCCCGTTTTGTTGTTTGTGCATCGATAGGCTGAGGCCGACGTCGCATCACTGAACCGGCGCATCCAGCTGGTAGAGGAAGAATTGGACCGTGCCCAGGAGCGTCTAGCCACAGCGCTGCAGAAGTTGGAGGAAGCTGAGAAGGCGGCGGACGAGAGCGAGCGGTCAGTTTCTCTTCTGAGCACTCTTAGGAGAACAGCAGCTCTTCGTGTAGCAGAGATATTTCCGCATGCCATGTCACCATGATTTCTTTTTGAATCATCCCGAAAAAAAAAATACCTGGGCAAGTCATGCACGCTGAATGGAAGAACAGGCGAAATTGAGATGCAGTCGTGAAGTTGTGAATAAATGCGTTTTGGTTTATAATGGAGGGTAATTACAATACTGAAGCCACAAGTTTTGAATGACAGGTGTTTGTCAATTTAATCTAAAATTATTTATTAAAATCAGTCAACCATCATAAGGATACACAAAGAACTTTGGCACAGGAGGTGGCCATTTGGCCCATCACGCCTGTGTCAAGTTGACGTCAAACTTTTGTTTCTGACAATTGGTCTTTCTTGCCTCCTTAAGATGTGTTCTTGGGCTCAAAACATCATGGAAAGTTTTTTTTTCTTTTTCTGTTGTTGCAGAGGAATGAAGGTGATAGAAAACAGGGCCATGAAGGATGAGGAGAAGATGGAACTGCAGGAGATTCAGCTTAAGGAGGCAAAACACATTGCAGAAGAGGCTGACCGCAAATACGAAGAGGTGAGGCTTTCTTCTATTTACTTGTATTTTGGTTGTCTGTGCCTTATATCTACGCAAGCCTCTTCAGATTCCCTACTTCTTCGAACTTATTATCAAGCCTTTTCACAACACTTCCTTTTTAAAATCCCCACATCAAGCATCATGTTGAACCAACGGTTAAGATGGCTGTCTGAAGATCTTAGGGTCTTGAGTTTGAGCCACACTTGTGCTGTTAAATAACACCAGGTAGGTGAACTCAGCCCGTCGTCCTTCCGAGGTCGGCAAAAGGAGTACCAGCTTACTGGTAACAGGGGCATCAGCAGCACAGCCATGCTCCCAGCAATTTTGCAACCAACAGAGACAGACTGCAAATGAAACAATATAATCTCTACATTTACATGGCATTCCCTTCTTCTGTGCACACACACACACACACACACCTCTTCTCTTCTATTGACCTTAATTTAAATATCTGCTAAAAGAGTACCCCCTCAACAGTATACAGACGTCTCCAAAAGCTGTGCATTTGAAAGCTTCTTGTGGTATTGCTGATTATACTATGAAAGAGAAATCGCATGACCTAGACTGAATCATTAAAATACTGATTGAACAATACCCTCCCCCCTCCCCCTCTCTCCCTTTTCTACCATGAGTTGTAAATTTGTTTGTAGGGATATTTTTCCCTTCTCTACTGCTTATTATCTTACCAAAACGAAGTTTTTGCAAGATCTGTTACTTGGTAAGTTTTTTCGTTTGTTTGTCTGTAATCATTGGATTTTTCACCTTTATATCACTCTGTAGAGCACAATTCTCATCGGAAACTCTTGTGGGTACACATATCGTAGTATTATTACAATACACTTCAGCACACATAAAGGTCAAGGTCAAAGGTCAAGGTCACTTTGTGGTAAATCATGGAGGTCGATGAAACCCTTATTTTTTGAGTAATTTTAATCGAATCATCTCCAAACTTTATGGGAATGTAGTATATGGTCTGGCGCTCAGCTGATTAGTTTTTGGTGGCGATTGGCCTTGACCTTCATGGTTAGCGCCTGAGGTCAAACATATTTGACCCCAAGGTCAAATTTTCAAGTTTTAGGAACTATATCGTGTAGTACCTCAAATTGAACACCTCGATGAGTGCTTTCTAGATATGTCAAGCTTGAGACATTATGACGTCATTTGGTGACGTCATGAGGAAAAAGCATATTTTTCATGGTTACTCTGTAGAACGATTCTCATCGGAATCTCTCGTAGGCAGATATTCCTCAAGGAGTCACTCCTGGTGGATAGCAGCTCTGTTCACCTCAGTGTGACCTTAAAGAAGTCACACCTGGTCACCTTTTGGTAAGATACGGGTCACCCTGCGGGTGACATTGGTTTATCCCTTCTTTTGTAAGCTTGGTGTTGGCTTAGCGATTAGGGTGGCTGGCTTAGGACCCTACAATCCTCGGGTCCTGAGGTTGAGCCCCATTGGCTGCTGAATTAACACCAGGTGGGGTTGACTCAGCCTGTCATCCTTCCGAGATCAGCGAAATGAGTACCGGTGTACTGGTAGAGGAGCACCGCATCAGCGGCACAGCCACGCTCCAAGAAATGATAGCGACCCGGCAGCCAAAGCTGCCATACAGAAGAACAGAGATTCCCTCTTCCCCAACATAGCTTTCTTGCACTTTCACATAACTTTCACGTAATTCCTCAATCATTCTTTCCATCTTACTCTCCACAGCAACAACCCTGAATGTCTCCTACCCCATCTCACACATCTCAATTAATTGTTGTTGTTTTTTACTTTTTCAAGTTTTCATTTAAATCCCTGTTTTTTTAATCCTCATGCAATTTTAAATCAAACTCTTTCCTGAAAAGCGTAGGTTGCTCGCAAACTGGTCATCATTGAGAGTGAGCTGGAGCGCACGGAGGAGCGAGCAGAGCTCGGAGAAACGTAAGCAAACAACGACATGCGCTCACTGTACACATCGTTTCCTCATTTATCATTCCACCCCTTCCCTTATTGCACAAAGTTTATTTATCTTGTTCTTGTCTGTTTGACAATCTTCAGCAAATGCGCTGAGCTTGAGGAGGAATTGAAGACGGTCACGAACAACTTGAAGTCCCTAGAGGCTTCTGCTGACAAGGTAAAATGAGAGCATAAATGAGATGACAGGATGTAAAACAAGCTTGGCCAAAGAAAAATATCTTCAGTAAAGATCTAAAATTGGATCACTATGATTTAATACATGGAGGTGAAACTGACGAAACAAATTCCAAAGCTTGGGTGAATATGTCTTAAATCCTTTTCCATTAAACCATTAATTAGAAGAGGTCTGCCAAGGGAACAGATGTCACCATTAACCAGACACAAAGTGGATCCTGCCGCTCATTCTCTCCCCCTATAGGATAGCTCATACGGAAGTGTTATAGGTACCGGAACATTACATTCTCAACCTTCATAATTACAGTTCGTCCAGGTGGCGGCACCATCCACATGCTTCACAGCAGTAGATCGTAATTCACAGCATTGAAGGAGTTTATATTTTAAGTGTGGTTTTTAAAGTCAGGCTGAGGGTCTTGATCGAAATTATTTGAAGAAGAGGTTGCCCGTGTAGACTTACAAGTCTCGGATGATTAATCTAACAGCGGTGTTCTCGGCAGGTGCATGTTCAAAGATTCGGAGAGGGAAATGAAGTGCAGCAAATTAATATTGTCAATGCAAATTTAAATTACTTTCAGGTCAAAAGCTGCCACTCAATCACCACACCAAAGCAGCAGAAGAAAAAGCTGAAAAACGGCTTGTCTGAGTAATATAGATTGCTACAAAGATGTATCTTATCCTTAGTCATCACTGGAGGAAATCTGCCCTCCGGGGAGGGAGCACGCTTCTCGACCCACCTTCGGTGGGCAACGTACTGCGGCACATTTTTGGAAATGCACTTTATCATTTTTGTCATTTTGTAAAAAAATTTATTCATCACAACCGATCATACTCCGTATCATAATTTTGAGAAGGTTCCATTTATTTATCTTGTTCTCATCTGAAGCTGATTTGTAATACTGCCGACCACCAAAGGTGGCGCTATTTCCACGACATATATATATATATATATATATATATATATATATATATATATATATATATATATATATATATATATATATATATATATATATATATATATATATATATATATATATATATATATATATATATATATATATATATATATATATATATATATATATATATATATATATATATATATATATATATATATATATATATATATATATATATATATATATATATATATATATATATATATATATATATATATATCACACACACATGGCCATATACACATCTGCTCCATTATAGATGGATACTGTGTTGAACATTCTCTTCCTTTATTATGTCGATCGCTGTAATTATAAAAACAGAATTAACTTACCCATGGTGCAAGACTACTTCATTGATGGCTGATGTTTGGAGCAATGTTGAGCATAAGTCAACAAGCCGGTTTGTTACACAAGGCGAGTGTAGAAGACACTAGAGTTCCAATGGACTTGTTTTTCTGCCAAAATGCTGGATCTTTTTGGCAAAATTTTATCTCTTTTTATGACTTCTGTTGCTGATGTTGACAGCTAAATATCAGATAGAATGTGATCCTCGAGGCTCACCACCTGGTGCTTCAATAAACATTCTAAAAAGGTGATGGTGGAATCAACCCCACACTTCACCCACGCAGGCAATTTGGGCATTGGTCTTGGGAAGAACACCGCACCAGTTTTAGTCTGATCCAATTCTTTCTGAAATCTTGCTTCGAAAACACCACCAATAGGATCTCAAGTCTCCGAATGACAAATGATTGCAATCCAAACCTTGAGATACACCCTTAATTACCGTGCACTTTTCTTTTCACTCCAAGTTCGACAGAACTCAAATCTTCAAATTACAGGATATAAATGTGTGGATATGGCAAACATGAACACAACTGAACTGAGGAAGAAGAAAAAAACAAAATTTGAGCACGTCAAATCGAAGCCAGCAATTTCCAATTTGAATGACTGAAGAATCAATGCAATTCAACGTTTGAATGTTGTAATTAATTTATTTATTTATTAACATCAACTCAACACCAATAATTAGTACAAAGGTGCACACAAACATTGTGCCATATAACCTCTTGGTGTGATAAAATTACCTTTTGGGACATTTTATGTATTATTCACATTGGTACAAAAGTTTCCATAAAACTAAATATTAATCCGAATCCAATTCACGACGCTCCGTGGATGTTGAGTACTTTCTCTCAAGGCAGTGACATCGGTTTGGCTGATTAAGACATCACCGTCCTTTGACCAAATTGCGAGGAAATGCCCACGAAGGCTAAGAAATAGGAAAACTTCCACGTGGCCCAGAAATCCTACGTTCAATAACTCGTGAACACAGTTATACCGCAACTCGGACATGTTATCCAAATGGTTTAGAAAAATGCTTCCTTGATAGCGGTTTGGACCCGACACGAATGTACACACAGTTTTATTTTTGTGGGTTTTTTCTTTTCTTTGTGGTGTAATATGTTCTTCTTTGTTCATATATAGCGCAAGGCTGTGGGGTAGCATCACTGGCTGAGGACGCGGCTGTTCCGCTGATGCGGTTCCCTCTGTAGATTCGGGCAGGAATTTGTAATTTGTTCACGGTGCCGGTGATAGCTCGCCTACTCTTCACGAAGGACAACATGGCATATTTAACATCCACCAATTAATGCCGGCAGATGGGACGCCCAGTTTAACGTCCGTCCGAGGGACGGCACGCTCATTGATTAATCACCCTGACTGTGAAACACTGGGGTGACAGTTTACAGCGAGATCGGGATTCAAACCCAGGCTAGACAGCTTAGAGCAGAGTGTGCATAGCTCTCAGTCATCGTGTTAGCCTAGTGCAATATGTTAATCATATTTGTAAGTTAAAAGGGGCTGGATTTTCAACCGCAAGACCTCATAGTGACAAACCGCGTGGTTAACTGAGGAAACCACTTTTGTGTAGTGTTACTTTAGTACTTCAAGATGAAAATGTTTTTTTGTTTTTTGTTTTTTCGTCAGGTTTGCATTATAATTATATATTTAATCTGAATAACTTGAGGCTCATTGGTCACCTGTTGTCACATGTTAGGAAAACCAGTCTTCTAATTGGGTGGAAGCCACAACAATGTGGTGTTTTTGATGATTACCACATTTAGTAATAATTATCTTTTGAGATTAAATGGTGGTAACCTGTTTTTATAATCTCCAGGAGAATATGTCGATGCTGCAGAATAATTTTCCACCATTGTTTTTGTTTTTATTTTTTCTCCTTCTACAGTACTCACAAAAAGAAGACAAATACGAGGAAGAGATCAAGAGCCTCACAGACAAACTCAAGGAGGTAAACAAAAGCAAATCCACAAAACCACATGCCTGGCAGCCATTACACACACACACACACACACACACACACACACACACACACACACACACACACACACACACACACACACACACACACACACACACACACACGCACACACACACACACAGTGTACATGACATTTTTATCCTCCACACTCGTTTTTCACCATATTGCAATAACACCAATGATGGACCACGAAAAATGTCCTCTCATTTATTTATTTTTGTACCGTGTGCTCCAGGCGGAAACGCGTGCAGAATTTGCCGAGCGGTCGGTGGCCAAGTTGGAGAAGACCATTGATGACCTAGAAGGTACAAGTGCCATGTTGAACTCAACGGCTGTCCGTTTTTCTTTGGATATTTGTACCACAAGGGAATAAATAAACTTTAAAAAAAAATTGCGTACACAGTCGAGGCTCGTGGAAGAGCTAGTATTAATACACTGAACGGATCAGGACGCAACAGGACAAAAGGAACAGCAGAGAAAGGGGGGAAACATCAAAAACAGAACCAAAGGCCAACACAAAGGGAGGACAAACAATGGGGTGGGGGATGAGAGGCAGGAGAGCATGGGGTGGAAAAGATGGATACCGAAGGAAACTCTCAGGTGGGAAGCCTGGAGATTTGGAAGGAGGAGGTAATTGGGTGGGGTGGGCAGGGTGGTTAACGAGGGTAGAAAAGATCATGGTTTTGGATTGGCGATGATCTGAGATGATGGTGAACAAGAATGAGATTGAAGAGGATGTGGAAGTTGGTTCCACAGATGGGAAAAAAGAGGAACAAATGAGTGGAGGTGAGCAGTGAGCCTGGAATTTGGTAGTTTCACCAGAAGGGGTCGATGGCGGACCGTGTATGCCCTGCAGAAACCTGGGGCATGGCGTCAAGCTGAGTAAGATGTGAGGCATGAGAGCCAGCCCAAAGAGGAGAGCAGTCCTCCATTAAGCTACAGATGAAGGCCTTGTAGGTGGATAGGAGTTCAGGTGTGCCAAGGAAGGACGTTGTACAATGGAGGACGCCCAGTTGGTGGTTGGCTTTGGAGGCCATTTTGCCCCAAATCATGGCTGATAGTGAGACCCAGGAATGGTGGGGGGGGGGGGAGGTTGCCAGATGATCCTTTCAGAGAGAGTGAGTGAGTGAGTGAGAGTGTAAGATTGAAAGACGTGTGTTTGAATAGCTTGTGATATATTTTTTTTAAGTTTTGAAGAGAGGTGGAAGAGCCTGCAGTCTGCCTGTCTGAAGGAAGAAGGATGTCAGAGCAGAGGGTGGAGTCATCAGTAAAGAGAGAAAGAGGATTTTCCAGAGATTCAGAGAGATCATTGATGAGGATCAGGAATAGAATGGGGCCGAGAACACTGCCTTGGAGCACTCGAGCCTTGAAAGGGAGAGGAGATGAAAGGATTCTGTTGAGAGCCACACATTGGCTACAAGAGTGGAGGAAGTTATCAAGCTGTGTGTGGAGTTGATCTTGGATGCCATATGCCGAGAGTGTGGAGAGTAAGGCAGGATGCCAGACTATCAAAAGCACGAGATATGTTCAGAGAGATGGCCCTGAACTCATGTGTGATATTGAGGGGTTCCATCCATTGTTGTGTGAGTAGAAGCAGCATGTCCAAGGTGGAGTGACCTGGTCTGAAACCAGATTGATGATCTGAGATGAGATTGTTGAAGAAAAGGAAAGATTTCACATCAACTGTGATGATGGATTCCATGAACTTGCTGATGATTGGAAGTTACCTGATGGGTCTGTAGTGAAAAGGATCCATTTTTACACCTTTTTTATGGAGTTCAGTGATGTTGACTGATTTCCAGGGAGATGGAAGAGGACCGAGCGTAAATGACAGGGTGTAAAGGGCAGAGAGAGGATGTGCAAGAGCAGCAGAGCAGGTTTTTAGGACGTGTGAACTAATGCCATCCGGTCCAGCAGCAGAGTCAGAGTCGAGGGTTGAAAGAACCTCATCAGATTCCAAAGACACAGAGTCCAGGATCAGTTGGGTACGGCGGGGAAGGATTGGTACCGAGATCAGTTGAGTATGATGGGGAAAGTTTGGTACCGGGATAAATAAAATTTCTGCTCAAACAAGTAAAATAATTGTGAAATTATCAAAACACATTCTGTTGATTTCATTGATTATCAAAACACGGCCTGGTTCATATGGAAATGTTCAAACTAAAGTTATATCTTCTCAGTTATTCACCTTTTAACAATCAAATCGCAACCAAAACTGGTTCTATAAGTTCCTTGACCATCGGTCTGATACTGCTTGCCCTTCATGGTGGAAGATGGTTGTTCCCATGACACAAAGTACCTGGTGAATTTGGTTGGAATGCAGACAGTTCCTCTTCCTGTAAAGAAAAAACTGCTGCCAAAACTGGAACCACACTCTGAGAGAGCAAGAACAGTGTAACATGGAGTCGAGGAATACCCAGGAAGTCCAGACCACTCGCTACCTGCAGTTTAGGCAATAATTCATAACTTGTTCATGGTGCCGGCGGTAACTCACCTCCTCTTCGCAAGAGACACCGGAGGATCATTAACGACCAGCACTGGCAGACTGTCCCTCCGGCTTAAAATCCTTTCCAATGGTCAGTGCACATCATGCCTCAGTTTGTGTGTGAAACAGCAGGGTGACCGTTAACAGCTGGGTCGAGATTCTAACCAAGGCTAAGCAGCTTAGAAGCAAGGACGGACGTCTTGAGGCATTCCTAGCAGCTGATCAGTGTAACCTCAGATGGCATCACTACACAGTGTAACCATGTTGTGGGTGAAGTGGTGGAGTTCATGATCATGACATCCACACACCATGACAGGAAGAGCTGCAGCAATGTGGGATGTTGATGACATTGTCACGTGTGTTTTGTTTTTTCTATGCAGAGCCTGTGCTTGTGAAAGACCTCGACATAACGGAATGAAAATAATTGTAGAAAAGGGGAGG
Organism: Eptatretus burgeri; assembly: GCF_056783735.1. NCBI lineage: Eukaryota > Metazoa > Chordata > Myxini > Myxiniformes > Myxinidae > Eptatretus > Eptatretus burgeri. Next base: position 104,329,158 of record NC_140969.1, read on the forward strand.
GAATGGGACATCAACACTGGAGAGATAAAATAGAGTGAGACTTAGAGGAATAAGGGACATGGGGAAGTATGAGAGCAAGGTGAGGACACACAGGGGTGAACAAGATGGATACAGTAACAAACTCTCAATCACAGAAATGGAAGGAAAAAACAAGTAACTTATTCAGGTGTGGGCTTGGGGAGGGTTGATGGGGATGAAAAATATCATGGTTATGGATGGGGGGGATGACCTGAGAATGTGGTGTCTTGAAGCCATGGAGGTAAGGATGAGATCAAAGAGACTGAGAAAATTGGTTCCACAGGTGAGGGTAGAGGAACGAATGAGTGGAGGTGAGTAGTGAGTATGGATTTTGGGAGTTTCACCAGAAGGGGGTGACTGGCAGATCACGTGTGCCTTACAGGAAGCTGGGGGAGGGAATAGGGTGTTGTAGGGGGGGGTTATGGAAAAGGCAGATGGTGCAAGGCCTGAAAGGTGGTGGTAGAAGACAGAGAGAGCACTGACCTCTCTGCGATGTGAAAGTGAGAGGCCCAGAGACTCGGCTTGATCGTGCAAGATACCATTGATTTTGAAGGCCTCGGTTTCCATGGCAACAAGTTGAGCAAGCTGTGAGGCGGGTGTGTTAGCCCAAAGGAGAGAGTGGTACTCCTTCAAACTGCAGCTGAAAGCCTTTTGCTGTTGTGGTGTAAATAACTTGCCTTTTTAAAATTCCCCTCTTGAGATGATAACATGTAAATTGTTTTTAACCATACTGCCTTTCCTGCTTTATATTTCATTATTTTTCTCATTTACACTTCCTCATAAGTCACGGCACAAATGCCGATCTTCTTTGTCTTGTTCTTTCACTGTAGCTTATCTCTTCCCATTGTTTCCTCTGTGTCTTTGTTTTGTTCATTTATTTTCTTCTCTCCTCATCACACCTTTTTCAGATGAACTCTACAACCAGAAGCTCAAGTACAAGGCAGTCAGTGAGGAGCTGGACCACACCCTCAACGACATGACCTCGATGTAACCCCAAACTTGATCCACCATTTGGCTGTCTTTGTCCCTATCCCAGCATGCCCAGCACTCAAAACCTAAACTGCTCACATTGTATATTTCATGTTTGTTCCAGAGTTCGACTTGATTATTCATTGAGGCACCAAAACTAACACACACACACACACACACACACACCTTCTCATGTGACTTATTAACTGTGTTGCTGATCCATAATGATTTAATTCACTGTTAACCCTTCAACAAGAAAATTATCACCGAGCCAGTTTCACCACCCAAGGTGTCTCGTACCTCGTCACTTTTTAATATTACAATGTTTTCCAGATCGAGTAAAGTGTTCCTATAAATTGAATGGATTTGTATCGACTTACAATGCTTGTTAACTCTCCACTCAAGGTTCTTCTTAAGTATCCATGATGGTGGAAAGTAACAATGAATGAAAAATTAACATCATTGTGCGTTCGTTTCTGGTTAACAAAAAAAAAATGTTCCAGCAGATAAAACTATTTAAAACATGTCGTGGAGAGAAGATAACTTCAGATGTTTTCAAACTCATGGATGTGTATAATAAGCTAATATCTTACTTGCATGTGGTTTGTGATTTTTATCTCAACCAATATTTTAATTACTAAACTAAACAGTAACATTATTCATTCAGATTGTTGAAAATCTTTTTCAAAAGCTTTTTTCTAAATTTGAGGTCATGTGACATAGAAACTTCACAAAAACAGCAACATTTTGATCCCCTTCCTCATACGTGCCCCTTTAAATCACCTTTCCCTTTTTATCACAAATTTCTCTGACTCTCATACCCTCCAACTTCCTCTCCTTTTCTCAAATTAACCTTCACCAAAACTCCTCTTCTAGCTGTAGCTCACGATGTCTTGTCTCTTTGGTGCTGTATTTGTGCTTGGCTGTATTTGCGAGTGATGTGTGCAAGTTCCTGGCTGTAGATGCAAGCCATTGACACTGGGTGTAGTCAAATGGCTGTGCATGATGTGGGTGCAGGCAGATTGGTGTGGTTGATGGGTGTGCAGGCTGGAGATGGCTGTTGTGGGTGCAGACAGATGGCTGTGCTTGATGTGGGTGCAGGCAGATGGGTGTGGTTGATGTGGGTGCAGGCAGATGGCTGTGCTTGATGTGGGTGCAGGCAAATGGCTGTGCATGATGTGGGTGCAGACAGATTGGAGTGGTTGTGCATGCAGGCAGATGGGTGTGCTTGATGTGGGTGCAAGCAGATTGCTGTGGTTGATGTAGGTGCAGGCAGGTTGGTGTGGTTGATGTGGGTGCAGGCAGATGGCAGTGCTTGATATAGGTGCAAATGGATGGCTGTTGTGGATGCTGGGAGATGGTCACTCTGGTTGCACGCTGGGAGATGGCTGTTGTGGGCGCAGGGTGAAGATGACTGCTGTGGGTGTAGGCTAGAGATGGCTGCTGTGGGTGCAGGGTGGAGATGACTGCTGTGGGTGTAGGCTAGAGATGGCTTCTGTGGGTGCAGGGTGGAGATGACTGCTGTGGGTGTAGGCTAGAGATGGCTGCTGTGGGTGCAGGATGGAGATGACTGCTGTGGGTGCAGGCTGCAGATGGCTGTTGTGGGTGCAGGGTGGAGATGGTTGCTGTGGGTGCAGGCTGGAGATGGCTGCTGTGGGTGCAGGCTGGAGATGGCTGCTGTGGGTGCAGGCTGCAGATGGCTGTTGTGGGTGCAGGCTGGAGATGGTTGCTCTGGGTGCAGGCTGGAGATGGTTGCTGTGGGTGCAGGCTGGAGATGGCTGCTGTGGGTGCAGTCTGCAGATGGCTGTTGTGGGTGCAGGCTGGAGATGGTTGCTGTGGGTGCAGGCTGGAGATGGCTGCTGTGGGTGCAGGCTGCAGATGGCTGTTGTGGGTGCAGGCTGGAGATGGTTGCTGTGGGTGCAGGCTGGAGATGGTTGCTGTGGGTGCAGGCTGGAGATGGTTGCTGTGGGTTCAGGCTGGAGATGGCTGTTGTGCGTGTACGCTGCAGATGGCTATTTTCAGGCGACAAATACTTTAAATGATCATTTCAATTATTTGCCAATGTTTTGCATCCCTCATGAAAATTGTTAAATGGATCATTCATGATGTTATACAACTATGATTTGTTTTGGAAGCCTTACATTAAGGATTGGCCTTGAGAATTACAATTGGAAACACAATGGCCTCGGCTATATTTATGCTTGTGAATGAAGAGTGTTCGTTTTAGTGGAAGGATAAAATATTGTTATCTGGCTGTCGATACAGATAGATGGCTGTTTATGCTAGCTTGCTCAGCTGCCTGGTAATGCTAGTCTTTGAATCTTTCTGCTGCAGATAAATGGCGATGCAATCTTCCGTGCCTGGACCCTGCTTGCCATTATCCTCTCTCCTCCTGCTCATGCACTTCCTGCCCTGCTTCCTGCATTGGGCTTCGTTTCTCTTCTTCATCGTCATTGTATTCATCTTTTTCGTTATTTTTCCCTCCCTTTTCCTTCTTCATTCTTTTTCTCTGTTGCTAATATCTTCTTTCATTTTTTTGTTTTTGTTTTTATTATTTGTCTGCTTTTTATCCACTGGTCACTGCTCCCCTCCCCCCATCAGCCCTTACGTTTGTGGGTTTTTCCTCATGACTGTCTTCAATTTTCCTTCTGACAGTTCTGTTGTAAAGCTCAATCTTGTAAGCCCTGCATTGGCTTATTTTCCTGGACAATGATAATAAAAACTTGAGCAGTTCCTTGCTCTCCATCTCCAACGTTTTATCTCTCTCTTTTATTGAGACCTACGTTCTTCTGACGATGTGCATGTTGACAATGCAGATGAAGGCATCTCATATCTTCCTTTTATACTTCTCTGCTTCTCTTCTTCTTTCACTTTCACTCCTTTTCTGCTGATTTATATAATTATTAAATACAAGGTGTCTCAATAAAATGTACACAGACTTTAATATTTCAGAATAAAACAATTAAATAGCAGAGAGAAGAGTAATGTTGAATGTTACTAATACCTCACAGATGGTGTTGGTGTTTGATGAAATGATTGCTCATCATCAATCAGCTGCAACCCATAAGGCAGTACAGAACTACAAGATGATACACAAAGTGTGTATACATTAGATTGAGACACCCTGTTGTTCAACTACAATGAATTTTATGGTTCGGAATGTTGCTTGCCAAACATTTAAATATATAATTGTTCATTCCAGCATCGAACTCGTGTTCTGCATTTGCGGAACAGAATAATCATTAGAAAGCCCTCTCAAAATGCAAGCCCATCCGTGTCCGCTTTGTTCTCGAACTAAACTTGATTTTAAAAAACGACAATTAAAAAAAAATTGTACATTTTATTAATTTGTTTTCTCCATAATTTCATAATAACGGTTTGTTGAAGATTTGTTGATCAAAGCTCAAATGGTAAGAACGTTCTGGCCTGGACATACACACTGAAGATCAATGGTAAATAAATAAACACGGAAGCTTTAAAATAAATAATAACCGGCATCTCACACTTGACGGGCTGATGAGGTTTATTTATATTTACTGTGACTTTCTTCTTTAACATGTTGATCTAATTATTCATTATTTTTCTCCATATTCACCATAATAAAGGTTTGTTGAAGATTTCATGACAAAAGCTCAAATGGTAAAAATGTTGCAGCCTGGACAGTCGTTATCATTGTGTAAATTTATCATTATTATTACTGCCATTATCATTATTATTTTTATGTATCATTGTCATTATAAGAAACATTTTCACGATCATTATTATTTTCATTACATACCATGATAATTATTATTTTGTTAAAATTATTGTTTTTATTATTATTAGTATTATGTTCCATTTTCATTGTCATTATCATTATAAGTCTGGCATTGGTTTTGCAGTTAGGGTGGCTGGTTTGGGATCCTTGGATCCTGAGTTTGAGCTCTGTTGGCTGCTGAATTAACACCAGGTGGGATTGACTCGGCCTGTCATCCTCCTGAGGTCAGCAAAATGAGCACCAGTGTACTGGTATAAGGGGCACTGCATCAGCAGCATAGTTGTCTCTAACCAATGATCTCACCATCAGCCACAAGGCTGCACATGATAGTGTGCATGTGTATTATTATTACCCATGTCTGTTTGAAGGTGGATGGAGCTAATTTTTCATGCTCGTCTCTTTTTTATGTCTGTTTGTCTGTGAGCAGGATATCTCAAAAAGTTTTTTTTTTTTTTTTTTTTTGCATACCTTGTCGAGGCTCGTGTGAGAGCGAACACACAACGCACAGCAAGGGGGGGGGGCATGAGACAAAAGGAGCGGGAGTGGGAAGGACAAAACAGTGGGGAACAGAGACATTAAGAGATCTGTGGAAGGGAGAGGGATGGGGTGGGGAACATGTGGAATACAAGATGGACATTACAGGGACTTTCAGGATGGAAAGCAGGGAATTTGAAGGAGGTGGGCTTGGGTGGATTATCGGGGGTAGAAAAGATCGAGGATTTAGATGGGGGATGATAAGAGGTGGTGCTGAACAGCTGTTTTGAAGGCCTGGAGGGAGGAATGGGATTGAATAGAGTGAGGGAGTTTATTCCAAAGGTAGGAAAAAAGAGGAATGGAAGAGTGAAGGTGAGCAGTGATTCGTGATTTTGGTAGTTTTACCAGAAGGGGGTTGTTGGCAGACCTTGAGCGCCCTATGGAAATGTGGGGACAAATCGCAGAGAGAGCAGGGGGGGCAAGGCTGGAGAGGAGTCGGTAGAAGACAGAAAGACCACCGACCAGCCTGCAGTGAGAGAGTGAGAGGCCCAAAGACTCAGCCTCATTGCGGGAGATGCCAATGATCCGAAATGCCTTGGTTTCCACAGCGTGAAGCCGAGAAAGGTGGGAGGCAGGAGCACCAGCCCAGAGGGGAGAGCAGTACTCCATCAGGCTGCGGACAAAAGCTTTGTAAGTGGTCAGGAGCTCAGGTGGGCCGAGGGAGGACTTTGCACAACAGAGGATTCCCAGTCGGCGACTGGCATTGGAGGCGAGGTTTGAAATGTGGCTTTCCCAGGAAAGGTCATGGCAGATAATGAGACCCAGAAGCTTGAAAGAAAGGACATCATCCAGAGGATTGTTGAGAAAGTGGATGGGGGGACTAAACTAAAAAAGTGGATGGGGAGACTTTCTAAATGGTCCTTTCGGAGAGACAAAGTGAGATTTGTCCGGATTGAAAGACATGTTCCACGTGTTGGACCAGTTTGTGATTTTACCCAGATCTGCAGTGAGCGAAGAAGCTGCTGCTTGCCGGTTGAGGGATGACCAATGGTACGGCAGAGGGTGGAGTCATCAGCAAAGACATAAATAGGATTTTCCAGAGAGTCGGAGAGATCATTGATGAAAACCAGAAAAAGAACAGGGCCCAGAACGCCACCTTGAGGAACTCCAGCCTGGACAGGAAGAGGGGATGAAAGAACTCCATTTAGGGCCACACGTTGACTGTGACAGGAGAGGAAGCCTGCGAGCCATGAGTGGAGATGGCCTTGGATACCATAGGAAGAGAGTTTGGTGAGTAGGGCAGGGTGCCAGACCGTGTCAAAAGCACGCGATATGTCTAGGGATACGGCTTGGATTTCATATCTGGCAATTGAGGACCTCCATCCATTGTTGGGAGAGCAGAAGAAGCATATCCATAGTAGAGTGACCTGGTCTGAAACCAAATTGATGATCGGAAATCAAGCCATTGGAGAAGAGGAAGGATTTAATATCTTAAGCGATGATGGATTCCATAACCTTGCTGATGATTGGGAGAAGGCTGATTGGTTTGTAGTCGCAGGGATCTGTTTTTGCACCCGATTTATGCAGAGTGGTAATGTTTGCTGATTTCCAAGCAGATGGCAGATGACCTTGAGCAAATGAGAGGGTTAATAGAACAGAGAATAGAAGTTATGGACAGATTCAGACAAAATTTGTTGGACAGGTTGGGTGTGTGACAAGGACAAATTGAGTCGATTTTGGTGAAGATCTAGATCCATATATTGGAATGTTTGCTTCTTTTGAAAGCTTTGTGAACTGTTTAAGGTGACGATCCTTGTCTTGAACACAATAGATATTTTATGGTGTTCCAAACACCAGGGTTTCTTTGAGAGATAGGACCAAAAAATATGTATCGTGGTACTTCAAAAGTTACGGAGAGATTATGAAAAAACTTATTTGTTTGTGTGTTTGTCTGTCTAAACCTGATATCTCAAAAAGGTAATGGATGAATTCAGATGAATCTTGGTGGAGAGGTTGGGTGTATGAAAAGGACAAAGCGATTCGATGTTGGTGAAGTCTCTGAATCCGGATCCGGCCTATCAGTGAGATACAAAATGTAAATTGTTCAGCCTCGTGGAGGGATGCACTCCACGACCTGCCGTTACAGGTAATACAAGCATCACAGAGGAGTACACAAGCTGGCCAGATGATGAGAATCGTTCAAATTGTGATAAAAGCACCACATTTGGTGGAGTTGTATCCGTCCGTTTTCTCTGTTCCGAGAAAAGTTCTGATAAAAATCACCTTGTAATGTCGTACTCGTGCCTGGGTGACCCACGTTCTTTTATACCTCCAGTGACGAAGTCGCGGTAGCATTGTGTTGTGGGTTGTCCGTCCGTATATGAACGTCCCTGATAATCTCCTCTGTTTTCTCTGCAACCACTTATCTGATTGACAAGAAATTTTCACCGAAGGAGCGACGACTCACGTGGAATGTTTTTTTTTATATGTATGATGTCATAGGTCAAGTGGCGTTGCAGCCATGTTGGAAAAAAGGAAAAACTTTGGACCTCTGTTTCTCTGAAACTGCTCCATGGAAAAAATTGAAACTTGGCACATGTGAACTACTCTCCATGGGATACAAGGGTTATTACTGTAATTTTTTTATGTCATCGGTGACTTCGTTATGATGTCATAATTGCATACATCAAACGCTTTATCCAATCGGTATGAAAATTTTTAAGGGTCATCTCAGGCTAAATTGCAATTGGTGTAACCCTTGCTGAAGTGCTGCTGAAAAAAGGACTTAAAATTGTGGGTATGCTCCGACTACGCCGAGGAGACATTGCTGCTCTGATGAAACCGTTACTTTGAACGCTACTTTGAATGCTTATGTCATGGACACAACACAACATCCAGAATTTTGTGAAGGCTGCAAGGACAAGTGACGTATGTTCCAAAAATATCTCATCCGTGAATCGTTGACACCGTCCATGTTAAGCAGGTTCAAAGGCAATCCCATCCCAAGATTCCTAAAACATCATCACTTCAATGGAGATTTGTGGTGTTAAACACCAGTCTGGACTTTCTTGTTCTCTTTTCGTTGAATGTGGCCAAGAGCAGGCTCCACAAAAATGTAAAAGTTATTGTGTTTGCCTTTCCAATAAAGACAGGAAGAGCTCCACAATATGCAGAAAATACAAGCAGCATGTGTGTGAAGAGTACAGTGATGTAATGTTTTGCAATTGCCAAGAGTGAGGGATTTGTTTCAATAAGACCCACAACAGTGCAGTGTGAACAATTGTTTATTGTTGAAAATGTTTTTGCACAAATGCTTGTTTTGTGAAAATGAATTTCTTTGAAATACATTCTCTTTTACATCTTTTATGTGGCATACATCATCATCTATGGACATCATTTATACCTTTTTTAGAAAAAAATATATTCCTCTACAATCTTCTACTTTGTGTGCAAAAGAATAAGGATTTTTTTTCTTTTTTTTAGAACAGTATACCTTGTCAGCTTCACCAGGTTTTTCATTCCTGATATCAGGACTCTCAGACTCAGACCTGTATCAGTGTAAAATTTCAAAAAATCCTTCAATAAGTTTTTAAAGCAAAAAGATCAGTGAATCCACTGTCTTGAGCAAAGACTACTCAACTAACCCCAGCTTTGTACTGAAAATAAATAATTTGTATGTAAATGTAAATTAAAAGCAAACAATATTTGAAAGAAAAGTACAAGTGTGCATTGTTTGTGTGGATCTTCTTCAAAATATGTTTGTGTGGAATCCAAGGCCATCTCCACTCATGGCTCGTAGACTTCCTCTCCTGTCGCAGTCAACGTGTGGCCCTAAACAGAGTTCTTTCATCCCCTCTCCCTGTCCAGGCTGGAGTTCCTCAGGGTAGCGTTCTGGGACCTGTTCTTTTTCTGGTTTTCATCAATGATCTCTCCGACTCTCTGGAAAATCCTCTATATCTCTTTGCTGATGACTCCACCCTCTGCCGTACCATCGGTCATCCCTCAGACGGGCAAGCAGCAACTTCTTCGCTCTCTTCAGATGTGGGGAAAATCACAAACTGGTCCAACATGTGGTACATGTCTTTCAATGCGAACAAATCTCACACTTTCACGATGTCTCTCCGAAAGGACCATTTACACCCCCACCACCCTCCCCCTCATCTACTTTCTCAACAATTCTCTGGAAGAAGTCCTTTCTTTCAAGCTTCTGGGTCTCACTATCTGCCATGACCTTTCCTAGGAAAGCCACATTTCCAACCTGGCCTCCAAAGCCAGTTGCTGACTGGGAATCCTCCATCGTGCAAAGTCCTTCCTTGGCCCACCTGAGCTCCTGACCACATACAAAGCTTTCGTCCGTAGCTTGATGGAGTGCTACTCTCCCCTCTGGGCTGGTGCTCCTGCCTCTCACCTTTCTTGGCTTCACGCTGTGGAAACCAAGGCATTTAGGATCATTGGCATCTCCCGCGATGAGGCTGAGTCTTTGAGCCTCTTACTCTCTCACCACAGGCAGGTCAGTAGTCTTTCTGTCCTCTGCCGTCTCCTCTCCGGTCTCACCCCCCTGCTGTGTCTGCGATTTGTCGTGTCATTTTAACACTCCTTGTGTCATTTTAACCCGAAACACTACATTCACGTTGGTACAATGTACCCTGTGCGGACTGCAGTGAATTCATATAAAAATAGTCTTATTTGCTGTACAGAAGCGTTTTCCAAACAAAAGGTTGTTCTCGGTACTTTGTTCACGTTTTTAGTTAAAATTCACTGTTCCAGCACAGAAACGTGCATGTTTAATAAAAAAAATCTGGATGATTTATTTTATAAATATATCTTAATGAATGATTGTTTTATTTTATGTCGGGGAAAGTAAAATATAATTTAACCATAAAAATAAACTGAATTCATTAAGATGCCGAATAGTTGGTTCAAACAGGTATAGAAAAACGTGTTTTCTCTTCAAGGTGTCCTTCCTGCAAACTTTTTGGATTATGATAATTTAATAATTTTCACAAAGTTAAGGTTTCAACCCAAGTTTCAACTTCTCTCACAAAGTTTTAATGTGGGTTTTCAAATTGACGACATTATTGGTTTATTTAAACTTCAAAATTACTAAATGAATATAACATTGAAGATAGAGTACAACTATTTATTAATAATGTAATAATAAACATGGTAGATAGTTCGTCATACCTGAAAATTCAAATAAATATAAACATTTTGTTCCTTATGGGTAGTGGGTCATACCTGGAAAGTTTCGCGTCGATCAGTTCAGCCATTTCAACGAAGGAGATTTCTGAAGATAAATTTCTTTTAAGTCTGCCAATCCACGTGACCGATGACGTCATTTTTTTCTTTTGACCACTTTATCCCCAGATGACACTCAAAAATGTTCATACTTATCAGGTGTTGCATTCTACGTATGCAATTATGACATCATTATGAAGGCACCTGTGACATACGTTCAAAAAATAATCATTCATTCCCCACGCGGAGTACTTGCCGTGTGCCAAGTTTCAATTTTTTTCCTTAGTGCGGTTTCAGAGATACAGAGATCCAAAGTTTTTCCTTTTTTCCAACATGGCTGCCACACCATGTGACCTATGACGTCATAATTATCATTAACAGATTCTACATGAGTCACCGCTACTGTGATAAAAAAAAAAATTTGTGTCAATCCGACAAGCGGTTACAGCAAAAGACAAACAAACAGAGAAATAAACAAACAGACCCAAATGGGTTTCCTCTCCTCTGACGAGGGTTGGGAATGTTGCTTGCACAATTATAACAAGTCACAAGTTGGGAATGTTGCTTGCACAATTATATTATAAATGATGAAGTAAAGCACTGAAGACCATTTCAAATTATTGCAGATTATCATTGCACAAACATATTAAATCACGAAAATACAGGAAAATATTGAAAACAACGGGCAGGACAAGCAATGGTAAAACATAATACCAAATAGTAAACACAATACTGAGATCCTTCACAATTCTGAGAACCTTCACAATACTGAGAACCTTCATAATACTAAGAACCATCACAATACTGAGAACCTTCATAATACTGAGAACCTTCATAATACTGGGAACGATCACAATACTGAGAACCTTCATAATACTGGGAACGATCACAATACTGAGAACTTTCACAATACTGAGAACCATCACAATACTGAGAACTTTCACAATACTGAGAACCATCACAATACTGAGAACCATCACAATACTGAGAACCATCACAATACTGAGAACCTTCATAATACTGGGAACCATCACAATACTGAGAACCTGAACATAATACTGGGAACGATCACAATACTGAGAACCTTCATAATACTGAGAACTTTCACAATACTGAGAACCTTCATAATACTGAGAACTTTCACAATACTGAGAACTTTCACAATACTGAGAACCATCACAATACTGAGAACCTTCACAATACTGAGAACCTTCACAATACTGAGAACCATCACAATCCTGAGAACCTTCACAATACAGAGAACCATCACAATACTGAGAACCATCACAATACTGAGAACCATCACAATACTGAGAACCATCACAATACTGAGAACCATCACAATAATGAGAACCATCACAATCCTGAGAACCTTCACAATACTGAGAACCATCACAATACTGAGAACCATCCCAATACTGAGAACCTTCACAATACTGAGAACCATCACAATACTGAGAACCTTCACAATACTGAGAACCTTCACAATACTGAGAACCATCACAATACTGAGAACCTTCACAATACTGAGAACCTTCACAATACTGAGAACCTTCACAATACTGAGAACCTTCACAATACTGAGAACCATCACAATACTGAGAACCTTCACAATACTGAGAACTTTTACAATACTGAGAACCTTCACAATACTGAGAACCAACACAATACTGAGAACCTTCACAATACTGAGAACCTTCACAATACTGAGAACCATCACAATACTGAGAACCATCACAATACTGAGAACCATCACAATACTGAGAACCATCACAATACTGAGAACCTTCACAATACTGAGAACCTTCACAATACTGAGAACCTTCACAATATTGAGAACCTTCACAATACTGAGAACCATCACAATACTGAGAACCTTCACAATATTGAGAACCTTCACAATACTGAGAACCATCACAATACTGAGAACCTTCACAATACTGAGAACCTTCACAATACTGAGAACCTTCACAATATTGAGAACCTTCACAATATTGAGAACCTTCACAATATTGAGAACCTTCACAATACTGAGAACCTTCACAATACTGAGAACCTTCACAATGCTGAGAACCTTCACAATACTGAGAACTTTCAGAATACAACAAAGAGTCTGCAGAGAACTTGACAGTGAACATGTACTTGTTACATTATGCAAGAGAAGCATCGATCTGCACAGAAGATGAGTAGTTGCCATCTTGCCAGCATCTCCCCACCATGGGTAATCTGTGTCAATGTACAATATGCATTCAGATGCCAACAATTTCATCATCTTCATTTTCGCCAAATGCCAGCTGTGTTGTTTGTTCAACTTGACCCTCTCCAGTTTCCACAAGCAGGAGTACACTCAACATCGTGCTTCTTGCATGTGCACCTCAAGCTGCTGCAGTTGGTCTGGTAGTTGCACCTGATGACCCACAGCAGCTCCTCAGGAGCAGGAGCTCAGTCTGTCTGAAGGTGGTCGAGCCCCTTGTCGCTCTCCCACCATCCCCACTCTTTTGAAGGAGTCCATCCCCAGATCCATTCCCCTCTTGAACCTGAAAGTACGAGAGGCAGTCAAGAAGTAACCTTAAAATGGCGATATAAATTCGAGAATGTAATGTGTGTAGTTGTAGCTGACATACTTTATGTCATTGGGGAAGAGTCATGTTTTGCCTATTTTAGATCTGGCAACATTGAGTGTATGATGTCAGTAGAGCAGTTCCAAGATGGCTGCTCCCTTTGAAGCATGCACCAGGGAGGAGCAACCTTCTGTCATCCGTTTTTTGGGAAGTGAGGGTGTGAATCCCAGTGAAATCCATCGCAGAATGAAAATGCAATATGGTGACACATGTTATCACTGCCGCAGGTGTACGACTGGGACAGGAAGTTTAAAAATGGAATTCTTTCAGTTTGGGTGTGTTTTTTTTTTTGTATACCTTCTTGAGGCTCCGATGAGAGCTAACACACAGCAAGGGGGACATGAGACGAGGGGCGGGAGTGGGAAAGACAAAACAGTGGGGAACAGAGACAGGAGGAGATCTGTGAAAGGGAGAGGGATGGGGCGGGGAACATGGGGAATAGAAGATGGACATTACAGGGACTTTCAGGAAAGAAAGCAGGGAATTTGAAGGAAGTGGCCTTGGGTGGATTATCGGGGGTAGAAAAGATCGAGGATTTGGATGGGGGTAATAAGAGGTGGTGGTGAACAGCTGTTTTGAAGGCCTGGATGGAAGAATGGGATTGAAGAGAGAGTGTGCGAGTTTATTCCAAAGGCGGGAAAAATGAGGAGTGAAAGAGTGAAGGTGAGCAGTGATTCGTGATTTTGGTGGTTTTAGCAGAAGGGGGTTGTTGGCGGACCTTGAGCGCCCTGCGGAAATATGGTAGGGACAAATTGCAGAGAGAGCAGGGGGGGTTGGGGGGCGAGACTGGAGAGTAGACGGTAGAAGACAGAAAGACACCGACCTGCCTGCGGTGAGAGAGTAAGAGGCCCAAAGACTCAGCCTCATTGCGGAAGATGCTAATGATCCGAAATGCCTTTGTTTCCACAGCGTGAAGCCGAGAAAGGTGGGAGGAAGGAGCACCAGCCCAGAGGGGAGAGCAGTACTCCATCAGGCTGCAGATGAAAGCTTTGTCTGTGGTCAGGAGCTCAGGTGGGCTGAGGAAGGACTTTGCATGACGGAGGATTCCCAGTTGGCAACTGGCTTTGGAGGCGAGGTTTGAAATGTGGCTTTCCCAGGAAAGGTCATAGTAGATAATGAGACCCAGAAGCTTGAAAGAAAGGACTTCTTCCAGAGGATTGTTGAGAAAGTGGATGGGGGTGGAGGGCGGGGGGGGGGTTGCGAAACGGTCCTTTCGGAGAGACATAGTGAGAGTGAGATTTGTCCGGATTGAAAGACATGTTCCACGTGTTGGACCAGTTTGTGATTCTATCCAGATCTGCAATGAGTGAAGAAGCTGCTGCATGCCGATCTGAGGGATGACAGATGGTACGGCAGAGGGTGGAGTCATCAGCAAAGAGATAAAGAGTATTTTCCAGAGAGTTGGAGAGATCATTGATGAAAATCAGAAAAAGAACAGGGCCCAGAACGCTGCCTTGAGGAACTCCTGCCTGGACAGGAAGAGGGCCACACGTTGACTGTGACAGGAGAGGAAGTCTGTGAGTCATGAGTGGAGATGGCCTTGGGTTCCATAGCAAGAGAGTTTGGTGAGCAGGGCAGGGTGCCAGACTGTGTCAAAAGCACACGATATGTCCAGGGATATGGTTCTGATTTCATGTTGGGCATTGAGTACTGATGTGGATTTTTTAAACCCACCTTGTTGTGATCGTTGTCCTCCTGAAGGATTCTAACTGGTCGATTGTGGAATCCTATTTGACTTCAGACAGAGTTTAACGTTTGTCCGACTTGATTATAAAACCCTACAAAAACCCTATCGACACTGATAAAACTGATGTCCACACAAGTCCTTCCTTGTGAAACAATTTATTTCCAAATTATACACCATACACTTCTCACCTTTGTACAATGAACTTAAGAATCCCCATTTGATTGCAATATTATTTGGTTCTATTTCATTTATTCTTATTTTAGTTAACAGTTAGACCAACCCGATTCAATTCACTTCTACATTACATCAGAGAGTTTTATTCTAACTTGGTACTTGGTCAGTTCCAAGGAGTACGAGCCACTGAGAAACTATACTTCCTCACGTGCTCGTACTAAGAAAATGTGTCTTTCAAAACATTTTATACTTCCATGAGAGAGAGGTTGGGGGATATTCACCCAGACTGTAGACGTGGCCTTTAGACAAAAAGCCACTTCGTACATTTTCTAAGCAAATGTTCATTTATCAGCTCGGTCACTCTGCTCCAGAACAACACATTTCTTATCATTTAGGGCAAAAGTCTTTTGGCCAGAAATGACAGCCAATTCAATTTGCAGCATAAAAGTTACATTTCTGAAACTCCATTTGTTACAATTTAAAATACATTAATATAAATTTTTTCCCCCACACTCCCCCGTTTTTTTTTTTTTTAAGGAAAATTTGAATAATTTTTCTTACACATGATTACCATGTCCCATTCCTGAAGGAGAAAAGATTTCCATTATTCAAGTTCAATCAACAATGTCAGCGAGTGCTCATATCAGAAAATGAGTGTGTTTCCATTTAATTTATGGCCTGTTCATCAGCATGTGTCACACATTGGAAACATGCTACCCGAAGTCAGAAGATAAACAGGTCAGGGTGTGGATAGAGCGGCACCCAACGGGAAACACAATCGAAGCACTCCTTGAGCTGAGGAGAAGGTAGATGTGGGCAAGTACAAGTTTGGGCCGGACACTGGGTTGAAGGAGCGCAGTGTGGAACTCCAGGCCTGTCGTACATTGAAGTGACCACAGCAAGTTCATGATGTATTTGCAGAGCGGCAATCGAGAGTGTGGCTGAGAACATTCCTCCACGCAGGCACCACACAACGCCGACGTTAAGACTTTGCTCAACCTTCTCCTCAGTGGGTTTTTTCCTTTCTTTTCCCACATTGCTCCACCTTATCTCCTCAGGAAGGGGAGGGATAATCATGTGTTGAATGCTCAATCACCCAAATCTGGCTTCTCCCAACGTCCAATCTTTGTGTGGAAGCTTCATTTAGATGAAATCGTACATTGCTTCAAAGACTGCTTTCAACACTCCGAAACAAACAAAGCATCAATTAAACACCAATCAATAAACGTCATGGGTACATGTAGTTCTACAAGACTAACAAAGATTGTTATGGAAGCATTTAACTTGCATTATATGTCATATCAAAATTTTAATCCCTTTCCTTGTTATTTCCCAAAACACATTGCTAAAATATACAGAAATCCCAGTTGTACGTATACTCAAAACATCCATCTCATTTGCTATTTCCATCGACATTTTAAATCTCTGACATTTCTCCATCTGTCCACTTCTCTCTCACCAAAACAGCAAACATGCTGCCATTTTTCCAATTCACATACACAAACCATCTATCACTTCCTCAAACCTTCTCAATTACGAATCCATTTTCTTTTATCAAAAGAAATAAATCATTTTAAACAGTTTTACAAAAATTGTCAAATCACTTGTCAAATATCATTTAAATTGCAGCTCAAACACTCTGTCTACACATGCAGCTTCACCCTCCACAATCTTTATCCCAGTCTTAGAAAAGCATCTTAAACTTCAGACTAATAAACATCCAAACTCTCTTAAACAACTTTTGGTCAAAACAATAAAATATTTCCTTTTGAAATCCATAAATGAAAAATTAAATCTTCAGCATCTATCCAATTAAATCATGAATATACCTTGACTGAATCGATCAAAGGGTTACACTGGGTTGTTTGCCATTGCCTTCCCAGCACAAGTTCAGGTAACCTCAACATTCGCAGACGAATAAAACAATATTTCAACGTCCATCCGAGGGAGTCATCTATTATCTGTGAATTGCCCCACGTGCTAAACATCATCAAATCATTTTAAATCATTCCAAATCACGTTTCTACATTTAAATCACATACAGTATATCCACATTCACAATTGTTATTTCACAATTTATTCAAAATCCCGATGGTTGTAAAATAAAACTTCAACACTTTTTCCTAAATGGACTTCACTTTACACAGATTCAGTCCAGAGGGTGCGCCACAAACACCAAGGAACGAGGAACAGGAAGTTCTCTCCACATCCAGTGGGAAGAAAAAGGAAAAAAACTCTGACAGGCAAAACCCAGTTTAGCATTACTCTGTCATGGCTTCAACACATACACTAGACAGCATTGCATCTCATAGACTCGCGTGTGATCACGTGACAAATACCAATCACATTTCTATCTCATCCTCTTGAATCTGCATATGAATCAAATTTCACACCTAAAGCAAAGGCTCGAACAAAGACTCAGTGTAAAGATATATGCCACCCCCACAGATCGAGTGGAGGGGGTCTCACACAGTGTAGTGTGCGACCTTCGCGTGGAAATACAACGCCAAGAATGTATAACATGCCATTTCAAACAGACCCACAGCTCAACTCAGCACGAGTTAAAATATCGTCAAAATCCCAACAGAACACGTTTCATTGCAGTGAATATTGGAATCGCACAAGTTTCATTTTTTACTCTCAGTAACACATCGCATCTCAATGCAAATCACCAACCATGCTTCCAGCTGGTTAATCATCTCCTGCACTCCACAAAACGTTTCGTGCAAATCATTGCATTCACAAATCCGTAAAACCTCCACACAATATAATATAACAACCTCACTGCCAACAAACTTCCAGTGAGTTCAATGAACAAAAAGTAACTCTTAAAACTCTTACAAACAGGTAACTTACAATGTTTATCTATTTTAACCCTATCTCGGCGTCTCAGCCGTGTCCTCGGCCATCTCTCTCACAGCCGGTCCGTATCATGCAAACATGTGGCATGTCGCTTCATCATGCCTATTTAATTACGCATCTGGCTCCTCAATGAGCCTCTTCTTGTCATCTGACTCCTCTTCTTCTCAAGCACTTTTCTAAAACAACTACAGTACTTATTGTTTACTTTAAAACGGACTCTCTCCGCCAGATCCTCTTCTTTCAATAAAATTATCTGACAATGAACTTTTCTTTGTTCGAAATGCATTACCTGCTGAGAGCGCTCTCCCTTACCTTCGTTCAAGCACTTGTCGTTCCTCCAGGCACTGCCTCCGGCAGATTAAGCACCTCCGGTCACGAGCACCGCAACAACGTCGGTTCGAATCCGAGTCACGGCACCAACTGATGTGGATTTTTTAAACCCACCTTGTTGTGATCGTTGTCCTCCTGAAGGATTCTAACTGGTCGATTGTGGAATCCTATTTGACTTCAGACAGAGTTTAACGTTTGTCCGACTTGATTATAAAACCCTACAAAAAAACCCTATCGACACTGATAAAACTGATGTCCACACAAGTCCTTCCTTGTGAAACAATTTATTTCCTAATTATACACCATACACTTCTCACCTTTGTACAATGAACTCAAGAATCCCCATTTGATTGCAATATTATTTGGTTCTATTTCATTTATTCTTAGTTTAGTTAACAGTTAGACCAACCCGATTCAATTCACTTCTACATTACATCAGAGAGTTTTATTCTAACTTGGTACTTGGTCAGTTCCAAGGAGTACGAGCCACTGAGAAACTATACTTCCTCACGTGCTCGTACTAAGAAAATGTGTCTTTCAAAACATTTTATACTTCCATGAGAGAGAGGTTGGGGGATATTCACCCAGACTGTAGACGTGTCCTTTAGACAAAAAGTCACTTCGTACATTTTCTAAGCAAAGGTTCATTTATCAGCTCGGTCACTCTACTCCAGAACAACACATTTCTTATCATTTAGGGCAAAAGTCTTTTGGCCAGAAATGACAGCCAATTCAATTTGCAGCATAAAAGTTACATTTCTGAAACTCCATTTGTTACAATTTAAAATACATTAATATAAATTTTTCCCCCACAGTACCTCCATCCATTGTTTGGAGAGCAGAAGCAGCACATCCAGGGAAGAATGACCTGGTCTGAAACCAAATTGATGATCGGAAATCAAGTTTGGTTTCAGACCAGGTTTAAGAGCACCATTCGACCTCCAAGACCCTTGAGAAACTCAAAAACCCTGAGACTCCTTTCTTGACTTTAGACCATCACACATTTCAGACCTTTCAGTATTCTGAAGTCCCCTTTGACTTTCAACATTTTAAAACCCTTTAGATCATTTCAACCTTTTCAGACCTTTCCTCGTTTAGACCTACAGACCATTTGACCTTTACATCTTTTCAGACCTTTGACCTTTACAGATTCATAAATAGACCATCTACACCTTTCATTTGCAATCAATGACCTTTCATTTAGGACATCCTTCCATTTATGTAATACACAAAATAAGTCCTGGTGATGGTCTGCAATCTCTGATTGCTCCTTCTTCTTCTTGTTTTAGACCGGGAGCCCGCGGGGCTTAGCTCAACCGAAAAGGGGAACAATTGCCGTCCTCATGGTAAGATGCCAGATATTCTCACCTCAGAACTCTGCGTCTGCCGGGACACTGCTGCTCGGTTGACATTCTGTGGTCAATATCCGTATCGCATAATCGGCGCTAGCTCAACCTGGCAGCGGAACGGCCCCAAGTAGGTTTCTGATATTATTTGTATAGCTTGTAACATGGTATAAACAATGACAGACTATTTCGCTGCTGGAATACCGGTGACAGACGCTAATTAGATGCCGCGAAAATCACGCTAGCTCACCCGAACAGCGGAACGGCTAAAACCAATGCAGAATGCTAGTACCAGGTCCCCTGAGTACAAAAGGAGCACTGACAGACAACTTGGTCGCTGGGCCCCCAGGACAGACGCTCCCTAGTTTGGGTTCCCTTTGGTTGCGCTAGCTCAACCGAACAGCGGAACGGATAAAACCAACTCAGAATGGTAGTACCAGGTCCCCTCATTAGGTCGCCCGCAGGCGACCTGAAGTACTCGGTTGAATTCGGTCATACGACGAGTTTTCTACGTCTGTTTTTAGACTACTGTGTCTGCGATTGGTCAGTCGAAGTGACGTCATAGAATCACCAGGAGGCGACCAATAGGTCATCCAGGGATGTAGTCAGAACCGAAGACGATTTACGAGTCAGACCGGAAACCGGAAGTGGAAAACGAAATTGAAATAAATGATGAAAAAAATTGTTTTCAGTCAAATTTTCTCTGCTCCCCGCCAGGGGAGAAATTGGGCCCAGGTTTATTCGTGCTTCTCCCACAAGACGGCGATCGGACTAACACAGTAACTGACATGGATCAGTCAGGATCAGATCGACTGGATGAGTCGGTGGTGAGAACCGGTTACCATTACATTTTGATTTTATTCGATCTATCCAGTGACTGTTGGACTATGTATTCAGGGTCGTGGGTGTGAGCATTGAGCTGTAGGTGTCGAAAAACCGGGCGCGATAGGTCGCTTACCGCGCGAATGAGATCGTCCTTTATTTGCCTCTCTTGTGCCTGCAATCTGTGCAGGCACAAGAGAGAGATAAAGGACGATCATGTATATGTATCATCTTCCGTATCTTCCAAAAACGTTTGAAATTTGATGCGAGCACTATGCGATGTTAAGATAGGTGACACCTGTTGCTATAAGTCATCCTGTGCATAACATGACATACCAAGCGGCCATATGATATGTGGTATATCTGTGTGGGATGTCCTAGTATCGGATGAGAAGTAACGAATTCTGAACCTATAATATGCAGTCCACTATCTAACGTCGAAGATCATCTCTCTTGAGTCGCTTTTTTTGATTCCGACGTTCATCTAGGATAATACTATTTCATCTACTTAGGACAACCCACTCGGTAATATCAGGAAAGTGGACAGAGCCCTATTGCCGCCGTCAATGCCAGCCACACGCCAGCACATCCATCGCACGCAGTACGTAACAAGCTTGTGGTGCGCTGCTGCGACAACCCAACCTACCAGAGGTATGGAGCCAACGAACTACGGATGGCGAATGGTGAACGGATACCTCACACCGCAGTGGTTCGAGGGAGAATCCCTTCCTACTTCAGTTCTTGAAGCTGAGGAACAGTCTGAGCCGGTCGGTGATGTCGAGTCACATGATGATGATGATGATGATGATGATGATGATGATGATGATGATGATGATGATGAGCCATGGTCAGAAGACTCTGACTCTGATTAGACTCAGACTGGCATTGTCAGCAGAGTGAGAAGAAATGAAAATAGGTCTGTATTGGAATACTGGATGGAATTTCTAAACATCTGTTTCTTTCTTTAGTGAATTTTCCCTTCAGAACGTGATATGTACTATGTGATTGTGCAAAATAAATCATCGATTGAATGATCGCGTATCTGGTGGGCCCAGCTACATTTGTCTGTCAATACTCATTTTGTACTCAGGGGACCTGGTACTACCATTCTGAGTTGGTTTTAGCCGTTCCGCTATTCGGTTGAGCGAGCGCAACCAAAGGGAACTTGAACTAGGGAGCGTCTGTCCTGGGGGCCCAGCGACCAAGTTGTCTGTCAGTGCTCCTTTTGTACTCAGGGGACCTGGTACTCACATTCTGCGTAGGTTTTAGCCGTTCCGCTGTTCGGTTGAGTTCGCGTGATTTTCACGGTATCTAATTAGCGTCTGTCACCGGTATTCCAGTGGCGAAATCGTCTGTCATTGTTTATACCGTGTTACAAGCTATACGAATAATATCAGAAACCTACTTGGGGCCGTTCCACTGGGGCCGAAAGCCTGGTGTTGGTGCAGTGGTTTGGGCAGCAGCTTGGGATCCAAAAGGTCCTGAGTTCAAGCCCCGTTGGGCCACTGAATTAATACACCAGGGGGTTGACTCAGCCTGTCATCCTTCCGAGGTCGGCGAAATGAGTATCAGTATACTGGGCCGGTGTATACCCCGGTTAAAATAGGTGTACCATATCCCTGTGTTGTCAGAGGCGACCAGGGTTGCGTCAGGAAGGGCATCTGGCGTAAAACCTGTGCCAAATCACAATGCGGATCATACGGATGATCCGCTGTGGCGACCCCTAACGGGAGCAGCCGAAAGAAGAAGAAGAAGAAGAAGAAGAAGAAGACTTGGGGCCGTTCCGCTGCCAGGTTGAGCTAGCGTCGATTATGCGATACGGATATTGACCACAGAATGTCAACCCAGCAGCAGTGTCCCGGCAGACGCAGAGTTCTGAGGTGAGAATATCATCTGGCATCTTACCATGAGGACGGCAATTGTTCCCCTCTTCGGTTGAGCTAAGCCCTGTGGGCTCCCGGTCTATTTGCTTCAGGTCCTTCATCAATGACCTTGATGAGCAGGTCCTCTGTATTTATCTGTAATATGTGACAAGGTTGGACGTGTGATAAGGACGAACTGATTCGATTTTGGTGAAGAACCGGATCCGGCAAGTAGAATTATTAAAGTGATTCTTCACCATTGAGAGATGGGGCCAAAATCGATAATTAGCATGATATCCCAAGTTGTGGATGGATTCGGTCAAAACTTGGAGGGCATGTTGGGTGAGTGACCAGAAAGAATTGATAGAATTTTCCTGAAGATCCGGATAAGATAATTATTTCATTTTTAAAGTGATTCTTCACCATTAAGAGATGGGGCAAAAACTGATATATGGCACGATATTTCAAAAAGTTATTCGTCTCGATATGTTTCACTGGATCAGGCATTGCGGAGCAGAGGTATGCGCTCTACCGAGAGCCCTTGAAGTATGTCTCTGCATTGATCATTCTCGGTTCTCAGTAACCCTGTAATAAATACATTTTTTTCCAAATCACCAGTTCTCTTGACCCTTGTCATCCAGTGAAATTTGCTTGAAAATGTTCTGGTTGTTTGTGTCCTTTGTGACGTCATGAATAACAGGAAGTTTCCTGTTTGGAATGATTTTAAATTTTGTTTGATTTCCAGACAGACAGAGAGAGAGGGAGAGAGTAAAAAATGATCACTCCTCTGTGTACCTGTGTGCTCGGGACGAATTCAGAGCAAAATAGTGTTAAACATCAGGTTCGTTTTCAGATTCATGTTCAAAATAAAACATTAAATGGAAATCAAGTTGTTCCTCAATAATCAACCGACGTTTGTAGACAGGACAGACGGACAGACGGACAGAAGTGAACCAATTGTTGAACCCTGCACCTCAGGTCACGTGTGTGGGGTAAAAACATCCGATGTACAAGGTGAGCAATTATAATTCATCTTGATACAATATTTCCCAGACGTGGAGAGGTTTGCAGCCGTGTTGTAGTTCTGATTTTCAAAGGTGATGCAGCTGTGTCATGGTTCTAGAACCATCCACGTGATCAGAGCATGATTGATGACGTGCTGCTTTGCGTGAACAATGGGACCATTGTGACGTGAGTGAACTTTCCGGTAAATACCCCAAACAATTAAATATCTGGGAATGTAAATATCTCATTCCCTTCATCATGATGACGAGTTATCAGAGCCGATGTAACATGACCTGCACACACACACACACACACACACACACACACACACACACACACACACACACACACACACACACACACACACACACACACACACACACACACACACACACACACACACACACACACACGATCTCCATTGTGTTCTGGTGTTCAGTTCCTTCTGACCATCACCTCAAACCGCTCCGTCGTCGATCACTCTCTGCAGGTATCAGATGAAATTCGAACCCCGAACCCTTTTAAAAACCATTGTTACACCAAACCACGACGAAATAAATCACCATTATTCCACAAACACAAACAAAAATGGTAAATACAGTGAATCGGCTTTGCCGTGCAGGCACCAACCTCCTTCAGCGGTTCATGTGGACGATCCTTCATGTTTACCGGAAGTTACCGCCTGTACCACGTGATCAATCTCATGTCATCACCGTGACGTCTTTCAGAGAAAAGAAGTCACGTGATCAATCCAATGTCGTCACCGTGACGTCTTTCAGAGAAAAGGAGTCACGTGATCAATCCAATGTCGTCACCGTGACGTCTTTCAGAGAGAAGGAAAACGAGTCACGTGATTAGCGGTTTTTTGTGTGAAACTGACGTGGTGTCTTCCAATCCGTTTCGATATTAAAATCGGATCTTCTTCACATTCACAGTTATTATATGAACGGATAATTCGTACAAATGTAACGAAATGATTCGAAATTAAGTCCAAAATTTAATTTAATTAGTCAGCGCAGATGTTTGCCAAACGATCACACACAATAAAGCGTGCCAATACACCGCCTGGAGCATGTATTAATTACGAGGATGTGGAATTTCCTGGGGAAAAACAAAAAACCCGACGTGAGTGATGAAATGATATAAATGTCAGAGGAGAATATAACAATTACAGTTTACGAGTCATGAAATAAAAACATTCTCGCACATTCGATTTTAGTTTTCTTCAGTCATTGAAACCAATTAATAAATCATACTTAACCCAATAACGTCCTTTAAGGGATATTTAACGTCCTTCGGTGAATGCTAGCAGATTGGATAGCCGACTTAACGTCGTTTCCAAAGGATCAGGTGTGCTCATTGATGCATCACCCTGCGCTGAACATCACCAGGACGACAGTTTACAGTCAGACTGGCAGTTTAACCCCCACCAGGTGGATGAGAGTGAAGTCCGCTCCCTCTGACCTGTCATCCCGTGAACCTCGAAAAGTGCTGGTTAACTTAGTTTGGTTATCTGGGTTTGGTTAACTTAGTTTAAAAAACATTTATTCAGTTTTTAATGTAAATTTATCATCAACCCAGGTCGAAAAACCAGTTAAAACCAGTACACATTTTCAACTGGTCTCTATTGGTTCTAATTGGTCTTTAACTGGTCTCTATTGGTTTCAACTGGTACCAGTTAAATTAAGTCAGAATTCCAATTTCCCAGTTGAAAAAACCAGTAGCTCATATTTGTACCAGTTAAAGTCTTACTGGTTCCAGTTGATACCAGTTACAATGTACTGGTCCCAGTTGATACCAGTTAGTTAAATACAATTTTATTTCAACTGGTAATATATCACTCTATTCCAATTTCCATATTAAAACCAGTAAGAAACCAACTGGCTTTACTGGTACCAGTTGGCTACTGGTTTTCAACTGGTACCAGTTGGCTACTGGTTTTCAACTGGTACCAGTTGACCAGTAAGCTACTGGTCTTTACTGGTTTTTTGACCTGGGAAATCAAACAAATGAAATCGATTGTGGAAAAAACGTTCCGTTGGTCGGAATAAGAGACCTGGATGTCGGTTATTTTTGTGCTGTTGCTAAGCAACAAAATGTGACGTGACTCTGCAGTTGTGTTTGGTCCGAGTTGAAACTGTCACGCTCTTTGGAGGTTCAACCGTTTGGACTTTTATCGTTTGTGTTGGACCCTGTTCCTCGTTCACTTCGACTTATTGTACAGGTGAGGGAGGGCAAGTGGGTGGAGTACAGGTGAGGGAGGGCAGGTGGGTGGAGTACAGGTGAGGGAGGAAAGGTGGGTGGAGTACAGGTGAGGGAGGGCAGGTGGGTGGAGTACAGGTGAGGGAGGGCAGGTGGGTGGAGTACAGGTGAGGGAGGAAAGGTGGGTGGAGTACAGGTGAGGGAGGGCAGGTGGGTGGAGTACAGGTGGGTGGAGTTCAGGTGGTTGGAGTACAGGTGGTGGAGTACAGGTGGAGGGAGTACAGGTGGGTGGAGTACAGGTGAGGGAGGAAAGGTGGGTGGAGTACAGGTGGTTGGAGTACAGGTGGTGGAGTACAGATGGAGGGAGTACAGGTGGTTGGAGTATAGGTGAGGGAGTACAGGTGAGGGAGGGCAGGAGGTTGGAGACCGTTGTTTGAATTTGTTTTATTCTTTAATTCACAAAGAAAGAGAGAAATTCTCAACAAGTAGATGAGAGTGATGTTGAGAGGAGGAAAAATCTTCAGGGAATTGTTATCTTCATGAAAGAATGTGGATCAAGATCATGATTGTTACTGGATCAAGATCGTGATTGCTCCTGGATCAATATCATGATCGTTACTGGATCAAGATCATGATTGTTACTGGATCAAGATTATGATTGCTCCTGGATCAATATCATGATCGTTACTGGATCAAGATCATGATTGTTACTGGATCAAGATTATGATTGCTACTGGATCAAGATCATGATTGTTACTGGATCAAGATCATGATTGTTACTGGATCAAGATCATGATCGTCACTGGATCAAGATTATGATTGTTACTGGATCAAGATCATGATCGTTACTGGATCAAGATTATGATTGCTACTAGATCAAGATCATGATTGTTACTGGATCAAGATCATGATTGTTACTGGATCAAGATCATGATCGTTACTGGATCAAGTTCATAATTGTTACTGGATCAAGATCATGATCGTTACTGGATCAAGATTATGATTGTTACTGGATCAAGATCATGATCGTTACTGGATCAAGTTCATAATTGTTACTGGATCAAGATCATGATCGTTACTGGATCAAGTTCATAATTGTTACTGGATCAAGATCATGATCGTTACTGGAGCAAGTTCATAATTGTTACTAGATCAAGATCATGATCGTTACTGGATCAAGTTCATGATTGTTACTGGATCAAGATTATGATCGTAATTGAGATATTTATTATTTATTTGTTTGTTATTTATTTGTATGTTAATTATTTATTTGTTTGTTTTCTTGTGTATTTATTTATTTGTTTTCTTGTGTTTATTTATTTGTTTGTTTTCTTGTGTATTTATTTATTTGTTTATTTATTTGTTTTCTTGTGTATTTATTTATTTATTTGTTTTCTTGTGTATTTATTTATTTGTTTGTTTATTTATTTGTTTTTCTTGTGTATTTATTTGTTTGTTTGCTTGTGTATTTATTTATTTGTTTATTTATTTGTTTTCTTGTGTATTTATTTGTTTATTTATTTATTTTATCTCTCAGTAACCCTTTATCTCTGTTTTCCATTCCTGCAGAATCTGCGATGAGGCAGAACGTGAATGTTGAGAGGGCGCTGAACGCGTCTCTCAACAGTGACAAGACCCCCCATTGCGAACCAAACACCACCAAATGTGGGTTTTCCTTTTGGCTTTCTGGATCTACACCGGTGTGTTGTTGAACTCGTACCGTGATATCATGGAGTTGATGCCAAATATATGTATATGACACCATATTTGGGTTTTGCTTCCTGCAGATGACGATCACAATGGGAGACATGTTCCCACACCTGACCATCACACAACAGGTGAGCTCTCCTTGGAGTGGCGAAGAAGTCGAGGCATTGGGGCAGGTTTGAAGAACGGTGGTAACACTTGTTTTTTGAACGCCACGCTCCAATGCCTGACGTACACAGCACCCTTGGTGAACCACCTGCTGTCAGGGAGTCATGGCGATGATGGTGTGTACCTCGCCCTGTTCATCTATATCTTCACTTAGTTTCTCTTCCCTACAACCATGATCATTCAGTGGCATGATCATTAAGTTTTTGTTTTTTTTATCACGTGCAGGTGAGCACACTTCATCATGCACATTGTGTACGATGCGCCAACACATCATCAAGGCGATGTCAGACACAAGGGCACCGTTCCTTCCATGGCCCTTCATTTCACGGCTCCAAAGTGAGTACAATGTGCCCCGACGAGAGTGAAACACCATCATTAACGGTGTTTGGTGGAGTTATCATCGTATACTGCAGTACTAGCTCGTGTGCACCGGAAAGAAACGTCACAGGGAGATTCATTGATGCATGAATAATGATCCACACATCCTGATCGACAACAACTCCATCATAGTCCCCTATACTCACCACCAAGACCCCTCCATCCTGGGAGTTGTTTGACCGTTTTAAGATTGCAGGTTTACAAATGTATCATTCTGAGGGTGTGAGAATGAAAAAAATGAAACCGATCCTTTTCCCGCCTTTTCCCACAAATCCTTGTGGGTGTAAAGTTTGGAATATTTTTCACTCCATGTTTTTAGTTTACTGGTAAATACCCACTCCCCTAGGAGGGAATTCTGTTGTTCGTGAAAGTTCTCGCACAATGTTCGTGTACAGCCCCTCCTTAATTATAAATTTATACTTGTGCCCCCCTTCCCCCTCCATAAAATTATACTTGTGCCCCCTCCCCCTCCATAAAAATTATACTTGTGCCCCCTCCCCCTCCATAATTATGCTGTGCCCCCCTCCCCTCTTTATTGCAAATTCTGGTTGCCACAACTTTCCCCCTCCAAGATTCTGTTTCTATATGAATGCCTTGTGCACCCCCCCCCCCCGGGGAAAGGTTAAAGGTTAAATGTTCCTGGTGGAGCTTTTCCTGAATCATTGACGTCACACTTGGAGAACAGGACTTTGATGCTCTGCATCACTCGACCTCCACGATCGTGGCATTTCAGGGTTTTCATTTTTCAATTTTAAACCTGTTTCAGCCAAATGGACAAACAGTGATATAAATGTTATTGTAAAGTGATCAATTACATGTTAATTTATGTAATATTCCCATTAACATGCGAGTCGTACATTTCAACAACTCTCTGTGCACACAAGGCAGCTCCGTACAATGGTTACCCGAACATCGTCCTGAGAATGGAAGAAACTTTCTTTCAAAGAAACTATTTCATTGACACCTGTGATTTTAAAAACAAATACACATTTATATTCCGTTGTGGAATATAACACTTTGGAGAAAACATCATGCTATCTCGACGTATGTTGAAGGAGCCATGCATGCGTCCGGTGTGTGCTGTGTGTGTGCGGGTTCGACCCGTTGGTGGGACAGTTCAGCTGACTCCGACCACAAATTCTATATTTTACACTTTAGAACCCCCTATAATTTACACTTTAGAACACTTTAAAATTTACACTTTAGAACCCTCTATAATTTACACTTTAGAACCCTCTATAATTTACACTTTAGAACACTTTAAAATTTACACTTTAGAACCCTCTATAATTTACACTTTAGAACCCTCTATAATCTACACTTTAGAACACTTTAAAATTTACACTTTAGAACCCTCTATAATCTACACTTTAGAACCCTCTATAATTTACACTTTAGAACCCTCAAGAATTTACACTTGAGAACCCTCTATAATTTACACTTTAGAACCCTTTACAATTTACACTTTAGAACCCTCCATAATTTATACTTTGGAACCCTCTATATTTTACACTTTAGAACCCACAAGAATTTACACTTTATAATTTACACTTTAGAACCCTCTATAATTTACACTTTAGAACCCTCTATATTTTACACTTTAGAACCCTCTATATTTTACACTTTAGAACCCTCTATATTTTACACTTTAGAACCCTCTATATTTTACACTTTAGAACCCTCTATAATTTACACTTCAGAACCCTCTATAATTTACACTTTAGAACCCTTTAAAGTTTACACTTTAGAACCCTCTATAATTTACACTTCAGAACCCTCTATAATTTACACTTTAGAACCCTCTATAATTTACACTTTAGAACCCTTTATAATTTACACTTTAGAACCCTTAATAAGTTACACTTTAGAACCCTCTATAATTTACACTTTAGAACCCTTAATAAGTTACACTTTAGAACCCTCTATAATTTACACTTTCGAACCCTTAATAAGTTACACTTTAGAACCCTCTATAATTTACACTTTAGAACCCTTAATAAGTTACACTTTAGAACCCTCTATAATTTACACTTTCGAACCCTTAATAAGTTACACTTTATAACCCTGTAGAATTATCCACCAATCATCCATCATCGATCATCCGTCCATGAAGTTTTGTGTCAGTGAAGTTTACAAAACTGTTGAACTTCCATATTGTAGATATCTGTTCCTCAGGACATTATCCCAACGTGATGAGATCATGGCTGTGATTGGCTGATTTTTGTTGCCCTGGAAACCATCTCAGTAACTTGGCTTGTGCACGTGATCTTTCAAAAGCAGTTCAAGATTTAGCTTTCATTCGATAATGATCGATTCTTCATACCACCCAAAAGATGGGGGACCGAGAGTATCAGCTCCTTGTTTCTCTTAAAATTGTGATGGGTTTCTGTGAAGTCGGTGATCACTTTATTGGGCAACAGTGAGCCTTACGTATTCCACTGTTTCGACGTGGGAATGCCCATTTGCTTTTCTGAATGGGAGGAGGTTGAGAGTAAAGATGTAACAGCTTTGGAAGGGGGAGGTTGAGGATCTGGGGCTGAGTGGGGGGGGGGGTGGCAGTGAATGAAGAGGAGACAGAGTTGGCAGGGGGAGGTTGAGGTTTTTTTTATTGAGTTGTCACAATTGCGTGCGTGTGTGTGTGCGTGCGTGCGTGTGTGTGTGCGCGTGTGTGTGTGTGTGTGTGTGTGTGTGTGTGTGTGTGTGTGTGTGCGTGTGTGTGTGTGTGTTTTGTTCTCCTTGCACAGTTTTAATTCACAGATTACTTTGATTTTATGATAAATGGATTTTAAGATCATATCGATTGTTGTTTGGAGAGATTGTTGTTTGAATGGTTGCAGGTATTGCACAACATTTTGTTCAAGGTAATCAGGAAGACGCGCACGAGTTCCTCGGGTTTCTCTTGGATGCCATGCAGCGAGATGATACGTGAGAGCTTCACATCCTCTTCCTTTTCTATCCATTGTGTTTTATGTTTTATCCACTTCTATGAACCTAAATTTTGCCAGGTTCATGATTCCACAGCTGGGAGATCTCAATGTGATCCATTGTGTTTTCCTCTTCCTTTTCATGGACATATCTCGTGTTTATCAGTCAGGCTGCGAGGTCACCACCATTTTGTCACCTTTGCTTTATGAATAAAGTCAGCACAGCGATGTTTAGTTTGATACAAATATTTTCGTGACTTCCAGAGATGGGGGACATGGGAGGGGTGGGGGTGGGGGGGCAGTGTGGGGTCAATTGTCCCTCCTGCCTTTTGGAAGGGTGGGGGTCAGGGTAGAAAGTGCCTCATGACACGAACCCCCAAACAGGTCTGAGGACATGGTTGAACGAACAGAGAGTGTAAGATGTTTGTAAAATACATCATATCCTTTGACTACCAATAGTTTTATCATCACACCTCTTTCAGAACCTTGATGAAGCAAAACTCACAAATTTCTCAAAAGGATTCGCTGATTCCACTTTGTCCTGGATTTAATCCATTTTCACTGTGATAACACACCTTTCGTATCCTGACAGTGAACGACGCCACCTGACAACCCCACAGCCACCATCGAGTTAGGAGGATAATGAGAGTGCCTTGTGGTACACTACCACTAATTGATATGATTGATAATTCCCAATATGGTGAGTAATTAATATAATCTTACTGAACATGGGTGTGATCATTTTTTGGGACCTTTAGGTGTGAAACAGCTCCTGGAGCACTTCCCTTTTGATCGTGAGTGTCACGATCCATGTTTCATTTGTTCACCACATTCCAGTTGAATTCGACACCTCCATTTCTTCTTGAATTTGTAACTTGCTATTTATCTCCAGATATTTATCTTCCACCCTTAATCAATCAAGGGAAGGAAATGTTTGTTGTTTTTTTTGGGAAGTGTTTTACGTCCCATAAAACTATACCGGGTAGCCCTGCAAGTAATGAATCAGACAAGACAATATGGGAATGATCGACGGAGAACTGTCGATAGTGGAGGAGTTAAGATGTTAAAAGTTCTAGAGTAGTTGTGGGTTGGAGGGTGGAGATGGAGGATATGATGGTCAGGGTGCACACATACATGATAAGTAATGAGAAGGGAGTACAAAGACAGACTAATACTGATATAGAGTATGTGAGAGTAGAGAGGGAAGGACAGCGTGACCAGTCAGGGTTGGTTTGTGGTTGAGCTCGTGGTGGATCCTGATGTGGTGGCACAATGTTTGCTTTTTGGGATTTATTGCTAACTTCATCCCCATCCCCAGGGATAAAACTCAATAAACACGAATACTCACTGGTGAGGAAGTAACCAGCTACACTCAGACCCCAAACTCAGTGAGTTCATGATTTACTGTTTGTACATTTATCTTTTGTACTTCACAGCCTCTGTCAGCATTGCTGTTCGTCCAAGGTGATCAGTCGGACATTTGAAGGGTACCTACAAACACAAGGTGAGTCCATCACAATGAGTGGATCAAACGTCTTGCGGCCTTCTGTGACCAACTGATCATGCACACATGAGCACCCTGTAATGGTAAATACCACATTGGGTACCTGTACAGTATGGCCGCTTTTATTTGATTGGAAGGGGATCACATAACACAGGTTTTATTGTGTGCCACATTATTTATTTGTTCAGTTTTGATGAACTCCATCTTGGTTGTGCTTTAATCCGTTGAACACATTTGAATCACTCTCAGTGAACCTGCCAATCTCTTGGTTAGAATTCCACTCCATGTGTGTGTGTGTGTGTGTGTGTGTGTGTGTGTGTGTGTGTGTGTGTGTGTGTGTGTGTGTGTTTGTGTTTGTGTGTGTGTGTGTGTGTGTGTGTGTGTGTGTGTGTGTGTGTGTGTGTGTGTGTGTGTGTTTGTGTGTGTTCTCATGTTAGTTAAGGACTAGTTGATGCCTATAATATATATTTTGTATCTTTTGACAATGATAAATGGGTTTTTAATCCCATAAGGTACAAACTGAAACTCCTTGACTATGAGGTCGAACCAATGTGTTGATGCACAAGTGTAGGCTCATGGAAGAGTGAAACAACAGTTATCACATTCTCTGTGTTGTGGTAACCATTGTCCGTTTCTCCATCAGTTGAGTGTTTAACTTGCCATCACAAGTCGAACAGGAACGAGCCGATGAGGGATGTTCTCCTCGATATTGAGGTTGGGATTCAGTTTTTTATAAAATATTTTTTCCGTTTCGTTTTACTCGCCGTGACGTGACCTGGTGCAGGTAGACAAATGTAAGTGATAAATTAAATAAATCTGGTGGTGGGGGGTGTGCTCGAACTTCACAATCATGATCGTGTGCTGATTCCATGACCTTTGACCTATTACCCTGTCCTTCCACAGAACTTTTCCGGTATCGAGGAGTCCCTTCAGCATTTTTCAAGGAGAGACGACCTGTTTGGAGACAATGCTTATTTCTGTGAACGGTGGGTGCATCCTTCATCTGTTGTTCCAAATGTTGATCTGCATTGTGCAGGGAAAGATCTTTAAAACAATGGAAACGTTTCTCAAAGTTATCTGTCTCTTAAAAAACAACTTTTCTGGTGACTGATCACCACGTGACCAGAACCCCCTGTGTTGTTTATATATCTCATGATCACGTTTGATGGGATTGTGGTGATGATTTCCAGATGCAACTCAAAGAGACCTGCCACAATGGCTACCACAATTTACGACCCACCAAACGTCCTCACCTTCACACTGAAGAGGTTTTCCTGTGTCACTGGGGGAAAGATCTCAAAGGTACGTTTGTCCTTATCTGGAACACCTGTACACCAGGACACTTACACGATCGGATGTGATTTTTGTGACTTACACGATCCAAGACCTCATCAGGCCCCATTCCACAAGGTGCTCACTACGTCACCAATTTCACCTCTAAAATGCTCGATACACCTGGTTAGAATTCGGCAATGACTTTCTGATTTGGACTGAATTGGTGTTTGAACTTTTGACCTCCAATGACGTGATTATTTATCCACAGAACTTCCCATATGTTGAAAAGCTGAATCTTCGTCCCCACATGTCACAACCAGACGGGCCTCCAATATACTACTTCCTTTATGCTGTTCTCGTCCATCATGGGAAAAGAAGTTGTAAAGGTCACTATTTCAGTTTTGTCAAGGTGAGTGATCCACGTGAGACCATTATCTGCTGCGTGACCTTGTTGTGTCCAATAGGATGTACAGCAGCCCTCCAGGGCGAGGGGAACATGTTCTTCAGGTTACGTGATTGAATCACATTTTGATTATCCATTGTGACCATCCAGATGGAACCTCAGTTCATGAGTCTATTGAGTGAACAATGGACAACATTTGATCAGGTCATGAGGAACATTATTAGTTGTTGAGTGTCCAGTCCGTTCTTGGTTTTATCCATCATAGATGTAAAATGGCGTGAAACCAGGCGATCTCATCCTACGTACGATCCTTCACAGAAGGGTAGGTGCCGCCAAAACATCATCTCTTGTGTAAGTAAAACAATGGGTGGTTTTAATTTACCTTGCCAATCGGTGTGGAAATGTGGAGTTCAGACTGAGTATCGACACAATGACTTTCGCCCAATGTAATGAAGTTCCAAATCCCTGACAATGGTACAGGCCTCACACTCTTGCTCTTTGTAAAAGATAAGCTTTACGTTTCTGCTCTGCAGTGACATTGAGACTTATCAACTTTGCCAGGCCATTGTCACCACCACCACAAACTACAAATATGAAAGGAGTGAATTGTTCTTCGATATGTTGAGCTTTTGTCACAATGCAGGGATGATATTTGATGCACTTCCCCACAGGTGAGTCACGGCACCTGGTTTAAAATGAATGATGCATTCGTGAACAAGGTGAACGTGACCGAGGTGATGCACCAACAGGCTTATCTTCTGTTCTATGTGCGGTCACCTGATGGTCTTGATGGGAATACAGGTACAGAAGGGCAGAATTCAGAAGATGTGAAGCTCCCAACGAGGTATGTGAGTGTGTAAATCATCTCTCACAATAATTTATTTATATTATTTGTTTTTAATTCCCGTCTCTGTGAGCTGATGTTTCCATGTATCAGTTTCCTTTTTCCGTAAGCCTGCCTTGGTCCATATGTCTTTCAGCAGTATCAAGCAAACAAAGACCCTTCCACGCATCAAGATCAAGATCAGGAGAAAGCATTTACCAACACTCCCAAGTGTGTGCCAACACCATGCCAACCCCATACCAAGGGTACAGAAAGATCTGAACGGCACCAGCACTACTTGTAAAAACAAAAGGAAAAGAAAAGAGACACATGATGGAGGAGAGGCCAAGAGGTTGTGTCGTGGAGATGCCAATGTGGGACGTGGTGACGTTTCTTGCCAAGAGCTGTGAGTCCCCTTTCTAACTCCATCACTTTGTGCAATATCATGATATCGGAGCATTATGGGAGGAAGTGCAGGAACTCCCTTGTATTTGTTAATCCTGTAAATATTGATATATCTGTGGATGTACATTTGCATATTAACATGGAAGGATGACAACTTGATGAAGGGTCCATTCGTTTCGGATGCAGTACATGCCTGCTGGGTTGCATCATTGCTCGAAGCATGGCTGTTGGTTCGAGCAGGAACTTGTCAATGGTCCAGTGTACCGGTGAGAGCTCACGGACACTTTGTGGTGGACACCATGGGATCTTTAACCTCCACCAACTGATGCTAACAAAGGGGTTAATGAATACCTTCGTCAGCGGTTGCTGGTGATCAGAAGATTCGGTTTCCGCTTACTCTCCACCTCTGCTGTTTATGACTCACTTTATTACTCCTACCCAACACTTCAACACCATCTTAAGGACGGACACGTTCCTCTCGGGGACATTGAACATTTTGACTTTGTAGAGGAAAGATGGCTGGACGAGGTGTGACTCGCTTGAGACTTTACGATGTGGGGCATCATGGGGCGAGGGGGGTCATGATTTCATCACAAATGGAAGTGACCTTTAACATTCCGTTTCCCTCCTACCAAGGTCTCCATTGGAAATCGCTCCCCAAGAGCCACAGCGGGAGAAGGGCAGCAAAAGGAAGAGAGAGTGTGAGGATGAGGACGAGGAGGAATTGTGGGAGCAGAAGAGTACAAAGAAAAGAGAAAGGAAGAATAATACACTGAAAGGGACCACACACACTGGCGATGGGTCCGGTGAATGCAGTCAAGATGAAGAACGAGGAACGAATGGAAGGTTGTGCCGAGTTCCCCTTCACCTGTCGGCACAACTCGAACACCAGGTGTGCTCCTTCATCAAATATCGTTTGTTGAGCCTCCCCCTTACTTGGGGAAGGCTTGTTGCTGTTGTCGGGTTTGTTTCCGCAATTATCGTCCCCTATTTTTAATTGGAACCACAAGTTTCTTCAACCCCTCGGAGTAGTAAACCCCCATTTAGAAAGTTATTATGATCATTATTTTCTTCCTGCACTCCTTACACTCGAAATTCCCGAACCGTATCAATTACCGAGCTGGATATCGGAGCCCGCTGGAACTTTCGCAATGAAATTTTACATCAATAATGTGAATGTGAAGTCGGTGGGGTTGATATCATGTCTTTTGATGTTGACCTAATTTTAAGGTCATGACCTAATGGTAGTAATTTTAATATTTTTTAACATAACTTGACAATAGTTCAGTCGATCGGAATGAAATTTCCCTCCGCACCGAGCTTCGATCAAGGTGTATTCGTTCTCATTGTCCATCATACCTTTCCGGGTATCATTCCATCAGTCTGGGCTCTGACAGATAATCACATGGTTTTGAGCCTTGTATTGATGGTTGTGGTTGCCTCACCTCATTGCAGCTCACCTGACCTGGCATTTCTACCTTGGCGTGGTGGCAGATTGAGGCTGTTTTACAACAGAGCTTCTTTCCTGTCGGGATACAGTGGAGATGCTCGACAAAGCCATCAATGCCTCCTCCACCAAGACTGTATCCTCATGGATTGGTTCACAGGACATGACGTCACTTTTTAAATTTCAATTGTTTTTGAAATGTTTAAGCCTGCACATCCATCAACAATTATTTTAATGTTTTTTTTCTTCACATCTTTCTTCTTGTGAACGACCAATGTGGATTGCGCTAAAGTTTCATGTCCAGGTTCTGCAGCCATGTCGCTGCCTCAGGTGTGAGTTGGTGGAGAGCTAATCTGCAATCTTTCTCTTTGCAGCCTTTTTGTCATCCTTGTGATGAGTTTCCCGGAGTATGGCTACGTCAATGTTGTAGTCCTTCAGGATGTTGGCGAGGATCTCACAATTAGGAAATGTCAGCCCCTCAACAATGAGTTGGGGGATGTGGAGGAGGGAACGACTGATCTATTTGTGGTCCATGGCTTTTGACCTTGAAAAGGACTTTATTTAGTGCTACGCAATCTCGGGCCCCATTGCTGGGGTTTGTCCCGAGTGCGTCGGTGGTATTGGTCAGTTAATGACATCAGTCTGGGCTCTTTCAGATGATCACATGGTTTTGAGCCTTGTATTGATGGTTGTGGTTGCCTCACCTCATTGCAGCTCACCTGACCTGGCATTTCTACCTTGGCGTGGTGGCAGATTGAGGCTGTTTTACAACAGCTTTTTTCCTGTCGGGATACAGTGGAGATGCTCAACAAAGCCATCAATGCCTCCTCCTCCACCAAGACTGTATCCTCATGGATTGGTTCACAGGACATGACGTCACTTTTTAAATTTCAATTGTTTTTTGAAATGTTTAAGCCTGCATATCCATCAACAATTATTTTAATGTTTTTTTTCTTCACATCTTTCTTCTTGTGAACGACCAATATGGATTGCGCTAAAGTTTCATGTCCAGGTTCTGCAGCCATGTCGCTGCCTCAGGTGTGAGTTGGTGGAGAGCTAATCTGCAATCTTTCTCTTTGCAGCCTTTTTGTCATCCTCGTGATGAGTTTCCCAGAGTATGGCTGCGTCAATGTTGTAGTCCTTCAGGATGTTGGCGAGGATGTCACAATTAGGAAATGTCAGCCCCTCAACAATGAGTTGGGGGATGTGGAGGAGGGACCCACTGGTCTTGTTGTGGTCCATGGCTTTTGACCTTGAAAAGGACTTTATTTAGTGCTACACAATCTCGGGCCCCATTGCTGGGGTTTGTCCCGAGTGCGTCGGTGGTATTGGTCAATTAATGACATCAGTCCTGATAACTTCAGAGTGTAAAATGGTTGAATATCATTTAACAGGAGCACCACGTGGAGGTTGTCATCTCGCTCACTTTTCTTCATTCATGTGTCCTGTGTTTGTGCTGAAAACCCAGGTGACTTCTCCTGTAAATCGGAGTTGTCCATCGCTTCTTCTTCTCCATCTGTCTCAAACACTAATCTTCCTTCAGGCACACTCACTTTTTCACTTTTACCTTCCTAGCCAATACGTAAGCCCTCTCAGCTTATTCTGCCACGAAGGTTTAGTACGACCTCCTTCGAAGCATTTAGTAACCCAGCTCTTCACCCCAGTCGTGACAGGTGTGAACACTTTTCCAAGAACACTCACGGTTTACAAACATAAATCGTTTTGTACGAAACACACACAAACTGCTCCACATTTACCTCTCAACACCGTTGGGCTTCCTCTTGCCTCTGACCCCAATCAAGCCTGCACCTCCATCCCCACATCTTGCTCAATCACACTACCTTGCCCCCCTCCCCCACTACCCTCATGATCCCATCGTTGTTCACATTCACACCTTTTCACTCTGGTCCACGAATATCAGAGGCCTACCTGCCTGTCTACCTGCAAGCTTTTCTTCACCTGAGCAAACGCTGTCCTCCTTTCACCTGTAACTGCACATTGAAATTTCACCATGTTATAAACACCAGGACACCTCCATTATCATCCCTGTTCCACCAAACGAGATTTTTGTGTTCTTGGAATTGGTTCTTCATTTTGTCTTTGTCTCCTGTTTTGTATTTTCCAAGAGTCTGTGATGGATGCAGATTGCTGGGGATCATCATGGTGTTTATCTTTCTCCACGAGAGGTTTTCATCGTGAGCTATTGTAACACTCATTTGGTAAAACACTCACTAATTGTTACAACCTTGTGCGAGTCCCTTCATCTGAACCTTCCTTGCCATGTTTTCCAAGTGATCGTACAGTTCCCCTTGGAATGTTTGTGACAATCCTGTTTTTCAGAAGTGAAA
This sequence comes from Eptatretus burgeri, assembly GCF_056783735.1. Lineage (NCBI taxonomy): Eukaryota > Metazoa > Chordata > Myxini > Myxiniformes > Myxinidae > Eptatretus > Eptatretus burgeri. The sequence continues at coordinate 104,367,907 of NC_140969.1, forward strand.
TGATCTCACAAGATGTCACCTTTTGTACCCCTTCTTGTCATATCCTCGTGTGTTTGTGTAATTCTATTGTTGCAGGTGAACCGCCTGGAAGGTCACGTCATGGAGGAAGGAGTACAGGGATTCCAGCGGGAGGATGTTATAAACATGGTATAAACACCAGGATTGTCATCTCGCTCCTTTTCTTCATTCACGTGTCCTGTGTTTGTGCTGAAAACCCATGTGACTTCTCCAGTAAATTGGGGTTGTCCATTGCTTCTTCATCTTGTGCTGTGTTCTAATTGAACGTACCTGGATCGGCACCTGCAGAGGAACCCAGGTACGGTTTGAAACAGCAAAGGGCCGACCGTGTGTCGCTCTTCTTTATTTATTTATGTACTTTTCTCAGTGGGATTATTATTTATTTATAAATTACCTTGGTAGGATTTGATTTTTATCCGTAAATGTCAATAAGCATTGATTTCAAATCGCTCTCACAGATGAGATTCTTGTGGTTTTAGTATGATGATACACAAAGCTAAGATGAACTGTGATTGGTCTGGAATCTTTCTTCCTTCAGGATATCTGATCATGTCAGGAGAGTAAATGCTTCTTGAATCATTTTTTTATTGGAACTTATTCTTTGTTCTTGCACCATCCAGTGGAATATGCTGTGTCCAGTGTCTTCTATATCTCATTCCATCTGGATGGAGAGACAAGATGTCTGACGTTCAACATTTGAAAGACGAATGGAGTTCATCCCGGTAAAATATTTCTCTTCTTGCACGTTTTGCAATATCCTTGCCTTGCACATTCCTCGCTGGAATGAACCAAAGGGGCGCACCACTCACTCCTCGAAGAATGCTCCACTTACTCCTCATGGAATGCTTCACTCGCTTCTCTTTCAATGCTCCACTTGCTCACCCCTCATAGAAGCTGTGTTCTCCCTTCTGAAGCTGTGTTCTCCCCTTCTGAAGCTGTGTTCTCCCCTTCTGGAGCTGTGTTCTCCCCTTCTGGAGCTGTGTTCTCCCCTTCTGAAGCTGTGTTCTCCCCTTCTGAAGCTGTGTTCTCCCCTTCTGGAGCTGTGTTCTCCCCTTTATTCATTCCCAAACTCCCTGGACCCCGTTTATGACGCACCACTTGGTTCACAGCTTTGAAATATTAAGCGTCACATAAACCATTGCTGTGATACACAGGTAGATCATGACATCACCTGGGTTTGAATCCCGACACGGATATAAACTGTCACCCTGGTGTTTCACATGCAGGATATTCATTTCTCCGTGCGCTGAAAACAATGTTTTTTTTTCAGGATAAATGACATTTATATAAAATATATTTTTTTAATAGATTCGTGATCCCTGAGAAGACTCGACCGAACCACAATGTCTCCATCCCAGGATTGAAGCCAAGAGATGTTTATTTTCAAGGCTGTACCACTCCTGTGTGAATCTCCTGACATGTTTAACATGACTACTCTCCTGGAATGAAAATTCTCTTCTGGTTATTGCAACACGACGTCAGGTCTGTCTTTTGGGACCGTCAATGTGAACATGTAACTCAGTGCGACCTGCAGCATGGTCGGAATGTCAGCGACAACACCGACCCCCCTCGCTGGCCTTGTTTGTGTGGAGGGTGACTGTGTCATCCTGTCAAGACTAAAAACAGCACATGACAAAGGGCGGATGAGCTTCCTTCAGGAACCAATGACCACCCAGTAAGGAGATGGTGTCTCCTCAAAAAAATGTAATTCAGGTGTACTACAGGTGTGAAGTCGTCGCTCTCACTCTTTGTGATGCTGAAGATGTCATCTCCTCGTTTTTTCTTCTGTGTTTCACATTGAAATGAAAGAAGGAATAAAACTCATCTTTGTACATTTATTAACACTCCAGTGTGGTGAGATGAAACTTGAGTCGGAGACATCTCGTTATTTGATTGGTTCTTGAGTTCTAATCGGTGTTGAGATGATCTTTGTGTTCATGTGTTTAAAATTCTCCAGTTTTGTCTGTTTTCCCCCCAATTCAGTGTTACCTTGATAAGTGTTTTCGTACATTGTTTTATTTTTTTATCTTTTTGTGTGAAACATTTCTCTTGAGTGGTTACGACCAAAAGTCAATGGTTTCGTGTTAACGGATTCACAAAGTTGTCTTTCTTTATTAAAATTATTCTGGTGTGAATTTCCTCTTTTCTCCACTTCTTACTCTGTGCTGAAATGGCCATTGTGTTGTTTTCATAAATACGAAGTTCATGGAATGTTCTTTGTTGTCATTTGTTGAGAAGAATAGTTGTGAAATGTTTTCTGCCTCTTGATTCATTCACAGGTTTTAAACATTGATGGACATTCTCAGTGAGCCAAAAGGTATTTCTGATGTGGTAAACTGATACACCAGCCGTGTTGACAGATTTCTCTGTAAAAGTTAATGTCAGGTCAGGTCAGGTATGGGAGCATGCGCCGGAGCAGCATGTCACAGTGTCCACTTTCAGCTCCGTCTGGCCAAACTGAATCATCTCTTTAATCAAGGTCGGATATCTTGACATTCCCAAACGATACACTGCACCTTGATCTCTCTGACATCCTCTCCAGTATACAGTCCATACAAGTGCTGAAAAGTTTCTCATACAGGATTGATGGACATTTTCAATAAGCCTGGCACAGCAGGCTCAGTTTTCAGAATATCGTTCAGAGCTCAGATTGATCAATTTTGGTGGCACCCCATGAAGACCGAGAATCTTTGAGAGGGCATCCAGATTCAAGGAATCTTATGCTTTGCCGATATCAACATAGGCTGCGAGCATCCACTGTCAAAACTCTCATCTGCATTCGGTGAGGACCAGAAGAGCAACAACACGGTCATTCGTTGACCTCTTTGGTGGAAAGCCTGACTACTCTGGGCACCGGTGCTCAAGAAGATGGTGGCGAGCTCCATCAAGAATTATCCAAGTAAAGACCTTGCCTGGCACTGAGAGCAATGTCACCCCTATGTGGCTGTTGCAGTCCTGGCAATCACCCTTCTCTTTCTCCAGAGGGACAACAAGGCCCCTCTTCCATCCAGTTGGGATGTTGCCTGTGTTCCAGATAGAGTATAGATCTGCATGTAATGACACGAGTACAGCATTTCCACCAGCCTTGAGAATTGCAGCATGGACACAACAGACCCCAGGAGCTTTACATCCTTTCAACTGGTTCACTGTCGCCTGTGTTTCAACAAACGACGGTGGTTCACAGTTGATTTTAGGGTCAGCAATAGTGATAGCTACACCACTGACGTCCAACTCAACAGCCAGCTGGTCAGCCTAATATAACTGCTCAAAGTAACCGGCCCAACAGGCCTTCACTACGGACTCCTCTGTCAAAAGCCCACCACCCTCCGCTCAAATTGCAGTTCACCAATGGACAGGCTTGGAGGAACGCAATGCACTAATTCCTCAATAAGCAGGAAAAAAATCACTTGACCACAGGTTCTGCTCAACCATTCAACAGATTCTTCGCACACATGACTCCTTGTCCGCCCTCAGCGCACGTACAGTTTTAAGCCTCAACTCGCTGAATAGCTCAGCTCTGCCATTAAGTCTGGATCTTGGTGCCATTCTGGTTCACAGTTGCAGATCCAGGGGGACCAACGCATGTCTCATAACCATCCCTATCAGTTCCAGTCGGTGCATTGAAATTGACCAAGACTAGAAGAGTGTCTCGCCTGGGGCACCGAACAACCACGGACTGGAGCGCATCATGGAATGCCTCTTTCATGGTGAGTTTACTCGTCTCAGTCGGAGCATATTCAGAGACCAAGGAAATGGCACTCAAGGAATGATGAATCCTCAGTCTCATGATATGCTCATTCTTCTTGTTGTTCTTGCGTATGGCAGCTTAGCTGGCGGAGTAGCTATCATTTCTTGGAAGCGCGACTGTGTCGCTGATGCAGTGCCCCTCCACCAGTACATACGGGTACTCATTTCGCCGACCTCGGAAGGATGAGAGGCTGAGTTAACCCCCTGGTGAATTAATTCAGCGGCCAACGGGGCTTGAATCAGGACCCTAGGATCCCAAACCACCACCCTTACCACAAAGCCAACACCAGGCTCTATATGCTCGTTGACCGGTGTTACCTCAATTTATCAGAGGAGTCAGCTTGTTGGACACAGCTACAGCAACCCCTTGGGTATGGTCACCATCAGAGCAACCAGACCAATAGTCGGTGTAACTACCCACCATGATCTCGCCGCAATCCGGTCTCCGAACCTCAGAGAGAGCTGCAGTACCGATGTGAAACCGCTTGAGCTCAGATGATAACAGAGAGAGGTGATCATCCTCTCTTAGGGATAGGACATTCCAGGCACCCACCCGAAGGGACCGCCTCAGGTTAACCCAAGGAGACCACCATCTGATGGACGACACCTCAGCACGACCCCGACACACATTCCGCAGTCTGACCCGGGAAGGTCACCCCGTGGTTTCCCTCCGATCATCAAAGATTGGGGGTCTTGAAGGCTTTGCCCCAATCCCACAATCCGGTGAGATTCCCTGTGAAGTCGTCGTCAAAATAAAAAGTTATGACGTCAAAGTATCTCCGCTAATGGAAATCGCATAAAAAATTATCTCCCAAACTCGGCAAGCTTTTTGAATTCTGTTTGCTGGAATCGAACAGGGCATTAGCAGAGATGAATTACCGCACATATGATACATCACTATGACGTCATATCAATTTTTATGACGTCATTCCTATTTTTTGATATTTTTTGTTTCACAACCCAGAGTTTTCATCGGATCTTCGTGAAACTTGCCATGTATATGCAGAAAGCCCACGCGCAGGCAGCAACCATCTCCGATTTTGGAAATTCTTCCAGGAAAAAGAAGTTGACGAAAAAAAAGATCCCCTGTTGTATTTTTCACCGTTAAATAACACGAGGTGGGTTGACCATTCCGGTTCTGGGTTTGGATCGACGACAGGGTCTCTCAGGTCTCTCCGCCGACTTTCTCAAAGTTAAGTTTCCGATCGTTATCTGTCCCGTTTTAACTGTTTATTTTCTCACCTACATGTTACTGTGTGTTCCTCGTTCGGCTTTGTTTCAAAAATCGTACTATTTTTGTAAGTTTTCGTCGACCTTGTCTTACCGGGTGCTTGTGCTTGAGGCCTACCCTTGAGGCTTGAGGCCTACTCATCCCTCCCCTCTCACTGTACGATCGTTATTATTTGTATTCTCTCCCAATTACCTTCAATTCATATTTTCACAACGCCCCCTCCCATCTAAACACTCTCTCTTGTTTTAAATTAAAAAAAAACCTTTCTCCCTGCACACCCACAAGTCTCGATTCTTCTTCTTCTTCTCCTCATCCTCATCCTCATCCTCCCCCTCCTCCTGAAACCACGTGTCTCTCTCTCATCAGCTTCACTCTGCGTTTACCGTTCCAAATTCACCACACACTTCCACGATTTTACTTCGACCTTCACTTTTCCGAATGTTACGCAATCCTTATTTAAAATAAATAATTTCACTTTTGACGATACACCTCCCAGATCCAAGTGCTTCTCCCTGTGGTGTAGTGGGCCTGCGGGGCAGGGCATGATGTGGGGAGCGTGGTGGAGGAGTGGTTTTAGAGTGGTCACGTGCTTGCACGGGATATAGGAGTGCGCGCCGCCTGAGGCGTTGTTGTAGTTGCTGTAGCCGTTGTGGCCTGTGGAGCCTGGAGGTCGTGTGGCTTTTAGAGTGCATCGAGTACGCAATAAAGTGGAGTTACGGGCAACGTACGCTCACGCTCTTGCTCGTGCAATAAAGCAGGGTTGTACTGTTCCCACGCTCGTGTCTGCCTTGGAGCACCTCTGTCACGACACCACATTTGGCGACGAGTCTGTTCGGATCGGCGTGTGCAGAGTGGTTGGGCATGATGTGGGGAGTGTGGTGGAGGAGTGGTTGGGTTCGGATCGGCAGCGAGTAACTCAGCGCACCCCGCGTGGTTCGAGGTCTACGCCGGGCGAGGGTCCCGGAGGAGCGCATCGCGAGGAGCGCATCGCAGGTTTCGCGCGCCCCATGCACAGGCTTCGGGGCCAGGCGTCTCACCGTCACGGTCGGCTCAAGCATGACAGAAGGTCGGGGCACGGCGCACGGACGCGTGCCCGTTTTCATCGGAGATGACTTCGAATTGTTTTCTGAACAGTTGGGCTGCTATTTCCACGCGAATGAGGTGGACGATGAAAGCAAGCGCAAATCGATCTTGCTCGCCTCGCTCTCAACGGAACGTTATCGGCTGCTGAGTGATTTGTGGACGACGGCCGCGCTCGGAGTTCGTTTTATTACTGCTTTGCGAACCTTGGGAATGGTTTCTGCGAGGTCACGGCTAAAGAACGAGGACATGAAGTTCTGCTCAGATGCGGCGTTGGACGTCGCGCAAGCTCTGAGGAATGTCCAGGGTCTCGATGGTCAGTGCGCAGCAGATGATCCGGAGGTCAGCGCGATGTTCCAGGCGCGCACGGCCGCGCACACGGTCTTCGGCGCTGGTCGTGGCCGAGCGTTGCAATGCAGTTAATCGGACGGCGGTCTGAGCACTCGGGGACGTCTACGGTGTGTGTGCCGAGAGTCATTGCCCATCATAACGGTCATGGATGGCGGTGTGCGAAGCGACCCTTACGGCCCGGGTCGAGACCTACTGCCGGTACGGTGTTCGGTGCATGGCGTACACTTTGACGCCCCGGGTCGAGTCTTGCAGCCTGGGTACAGAGATCCCGGTGACCCGGAGCGGGAGATACTGCCGATGTTGAACCTGTCTTCAATTGGTCCGGAGGTGACAAGATCAATGACAGTGGAGGTTGAGATGATCGGGGCACTGATGCTGCCCATGTTGAACCTGGTTTCAATTGGTCCGACAGTGACAGGACCAATGGCAGTGGAGGTCGAGATGATCGGGGCACTGATCGGGTGTCGAGTTGAGTCCGCTCGTGCTACCCTCGCAGTGCACACGTATGCCGGTGAAGCGCTGCCGGCGGTTGGCGGGGCACACATCTTGGTTGCCCATCGGGGTCAGCGGGTTGCGCTCCCGCGGTTCGTGGTGCGAGAGGAGGGGCTCGCAGTTCCTGTTTCGGAGTTCGTAACTCCAGGTGCACCTGTGCCTCCTTCGGGGCACGTACCTCCGTGTGGGCCCGGGCCTCCCTCGAGACGCGAGGGTGAGGTTCCGGCGACGGGGGCCGCGACGATGCAACGTGAGCTGCCGTTCATTGCTTCCTGTGACGATGATGCATGGTTCGGGAGCAACGGGAGCCATGCCAGCTGCGAGGAGCTCTCGCGCTTCGGCTGCGCTCATGATACAACGCGCGCCCGTGTCGTTCAGGCGATTTCAGTGGGGAATTGCAGCGAGCCCGTCGTGTTCAAGAAGTTCGCGGATCGCAACTGTCGACGACAAGCAGGTCATCGCTGTTATGACTCTTCACCCGGCCGAGTAATGACAGAGTCGAATGAGGGTTCTCGAATGATACGATTTATTTCAGAAGATGGCACTACGCATGCGGAATGCAGCCCAAAGGCCCTTCAGTCAGGTGCCCCCGGACCACATTGAGATTCTTACTTCAAAACAGTTGTATATATAATCACACAAAAGCAGAACTGGGTGTGGACGACAAGTGTGTGCTAAGGGATAAAGAAATAAAGAAATAAATGCGGCAGTGGGCTTCTTTCACCCCTCCCTAGGGGCCCTCAGGGAAGTTGAATCAGTCAATCCTCAGATTCGCAACCCAACAGTTCATCTTGCAAACTAATAACTTTCTAAGACTCCTACACCCCTACACTGGCACCTGCTGATAGCAAAGGCAAAACTCTGGTGATGACTAAGAACAGGAATGTGTGGGATATCAGCATACACAGTTCTCCCAAGGACATAAAAACAGGAGAGTGATAAAGGCTGTCCAAAGGAACAGTTAGGGCAACATGCAACATTTAAAGCAACATCTTAAAGCAAGGTTTGAATCCTGACAGCTGATTAACACACAGCTAATGGTCCAAAATATGACCACCTAGCATATCATCATAACAGTTTCCCTCCTTGGTCATATTTTGACCATACCCAGCCACACCTGATACTCACCAACCGAGTGGACCCCTATTTGGTTCATGTAGCAGCTATCCCTAGGCCCCCGCGCCTGCCAAACGGGATTTGCAAATGCCGTGGATAGCCATCAACATTCCCCAAATGAGAAGTCCCCAACTGCCGGTGGTTCAGGTTAGCTTCTGCTGCCTTTTGTCTTGCCCACTGCCACAAGTCTCCCATTAAGTTGTCATATACAAATTTGATGTTAAGTCCACACAATATTAAAGGCACTACAAGTCTATACAATATTAACAGCAACATTATTATTTAGGCAATTATACTCAACACTAATTACAACAATAATATTTACAATATGCAAATGTAATAATGGGTGAGCAGCACTGTGAGCGCTCAAGGCATGGTGTAAGCTCCTTTCTCAACTTGCGCTAGAAGACAAAAGAGTCTCATGAGATGCATATTTACATATAAGGGTCATACAAGTATTTTCCATACATGCCTTCACTACCTGGTATTGTCCATTTTCCACGATTATGCATATGCTAGTCAAAACACTGCCACATCTATCATAAACCTCCATCAGCATTTTACTTGTAGATTTCCTTTCTTTCTTGTTACAACTTCCTGTATCTTCGTGTGTAGTGAGATGTGTGAGTCCATGTTTGGCTTACCTTTTCACTTGAAAGTTCGTTAAGTAATCAGTAATACCTGGAAGAGTCTTCCCCAGGGCGCCCTCCGCCAGAACACCTTGTTGGCTCCTCAGCCGGTGGGGGTCGGGTCGGGTTGTGGCCCCATACAGAGGTCCTCGGGGTCTTCCTCCATGAGTTCGCTGTTAATTATTATGATGGCCTGGGTGAGGGGTGAGGCTTCACAGCATTTCTTTAGACAAATGGAAATGAGACGTTTGATCAGAAATACTCCAAAAATGATTCCTATGATGATTAGGATTGCTGCCCCTACCAGGCACAGTAACCAGTCTCCCCAGTCATGAAATATAGATCTCCACCCTGCGTAACCCTCCTTGCGTTCCACTCGATCGCTAGTGAGAGCTTCAAGCCTTATAGGTGAAAACACCTATAAGTGAAATGTGTTCTTCTCCGGGAGGTTACTGTATTTTCACAAGATTTCACAACTATACTCCAAAAGGGTTCTTTAGGGGCCCATGGAACTTGGGTAATTAGAGATGCGTGTTGACCCCATATGAATCCTATTTGTGCAAAGTGCCCCCGCTGGGGTTTGTCTTGCGTTTTGTTCTGCCAAGCCACTTCTGTCTTTTCTGCATTTTCTGACGTCCCCCCCCTCCCAACAGGTTTTGTCATAGCATAAGACCATCAAATCGATTTTATTTCCTCGTTTCGTTCTATCAAATCGTAAGTTTCCTCGGCTTGGACGCAAGACAGTTCTATGAACTGCTGTGGCTGGATGGTTGTCAGCCCTCTGGAAATGAGTGGTGCGGTCTTGCCAGGTTCCTTTGAAAATATCTTTACCTTATCTAGTTCTTGGTTGTATGTTTTCCCCAACCTTGCGTATTCACCTGCTTCCATTCTTTCTCCAGCCGCTCCCCTCCTATGTCGCTGTGGGGTTGGTACTGGTTCATTTCCGTGTCCCCCTTTGCCACGGAGGTGTATACGGTTTCTTTGGCTTGAGTGTGTTAGTGTGTTGCCTAGTGATAGGTCCCCCCCACAAAGGAGTAGTGTCAGTACCAGGAGTTGCATGTTGTGTCGTCAAAGGTTCTGTCACTGTCTCCGTTACTACAAGGTTTACAGCATGCCACTGCACTGAACACTGCAGTCAACTGCAACATAATGACAAGTATTTGTGTAAAAGATAATTTTTAAATGATACCTCCGTATGAGGCTCCAACCATGGCTAGAGCTTGCAGGACTGGAAGTTGCTCTGGGTGCGTGGTGAGTTGATGTGAAGGCCAGAGACCTTACTGTACACTACTGTAGATTTTGATCAGGCAAGCATACCTTCCATCCATCTCCTTGTCTGACGGCCTGTAAAGTGTTCTGGTGTTCGTTGCCCCATCTTGTGGTTCTGGGGCGCATCTCAATCTGTTCACCATTCTTCCTAACTCCCCTGCACTATGTCTGTTACTAACTGCCATTGAGATGTGCGGTGTTAGTCCTTCTCTGTGCTTCATTAGTTCGCGCTCTCTGGCAGCTTGTTTCACCTCCACTGCCGCTCCTTCCTTCCCGATCCATCGGTTGGTTGTCATCAGAGAGCGTTTGACGGTGTAATCTCTATGTGCTTTGGCCACGTATTCATAATCCTGCCCTGTTTCATCGTAGTCGACAGTGAGTGCAGTGCAAAGCCAATTCCATTCCTTCCAGATCGATGTCGTTGCTAAGCAACCGTTCCTCTACATCCCTTTAATTCCGCTTATGCTTCCCAAATCCAATGAATTTATCCTGACAGATAGAGGCTCATATAAAGACAACAGACATGCTTTTCTGTCCGCTTCCAGACAAACAGCTCGACCCCGACAGGCAGAGAATCGAAACGCTCCCTCGTCAAGGCCCACGATGGCTGCGTGTTCAAACAGCACGAGCTCCGCCCGTAATTTTCCCCAAAAACACCGCTATCCTCATAAGTGCGTAGCCTACCAAACGTCCTTGTTCTTGGATGTCTGACATGTAGACAAGGACAAATGTGTCCAAGAGCCACATCCTAAAGGTTTTGTCTTTACAATAATAATAATAATAATAATAAGAAGAAGAAGAAGAAGAAGAAGAAGAAGAAGAAGAAGAAGAAGAAGAAGAAGAAGAAGAAGAAGAAGAAGAAGAAGAAGAAGAAGAAGAAGAAGAAGAAGAAGAAGAAGAAGAAGAAGAACAACAACAACAACAACGCGGAACTCTCTTAGAGCCGGCGTTCACTACGCGAGACGCGGCTAAAAGATAAACCCACTTTAAATAAAATCCGTTCCTTGTTCAAAGCATTTAAATCCTCCTTTCCATCCATCCTAAATCCCTCGGTCCTGCGCCTTTTCCGCGTCTCTTTTTTTTTTTTTTCTTTTCCTCTTCCGGTCACGAAGCCCAATCAACAACAACAACAACAACAACAACAACAACCGGAACAAACATATATCACAGCCTTGTTTCAAAGTATTGTCGCTTCTACGTACCGATAGCACGTGCACTCGCCTCGAAACACAAAATCGAGCGATCCTTTGAAACGTCAATGTCCTTATTAATTAATTTTACCACAAAGCTATCTCTTTAAAATCTAGTTTGTCCACCATATTCAAAATCAGCCGCCTCGAGAAATTCTCGTACATTGCTCCGACAAGCAGGCACGTTCACAGCAGGGTGTTAATTGCACTTTCAAGTTTGACAAAGCGCGCTGGGCCCATGCGTGATTACGTCATCACGCACTCACATGAGCAATACGTCTTATCAGCGCGTTGGTTTTTACGATCAAACTCACGTAACAAATATTTGACGACATCTCAAATACGTTCGTTTTAAATCGGAATTTTTACAGAATCCTAAGAAGGGCGTCCCCAAACTTTGTAAAATGTGCTAATCCATCTCGTAAACCCTCACGATAAGCTGTCCTTCGACGGGACGATTTCGTGCTTTCGTCGCGCCTGTTAAATCCTACGGCACGTCACGTGACTCGCAAAACCCCATAAAATATCAGTTTTTTTTCCCCAGATTTATGAAAATCAAGTATAAAACATGCTTAATGACCCCAACAATGAAACCAGAATTGAAACTGACGTTAAAACGAACCCGTAACGTGGATCAGCCTTACGAAACATGCAAAGTGGAAACAGAACTGAATTTGAATTTGAAATCAAAATGATGCTCCGTGGAGACCATCCATTTATCACGTATCACGTACAGTGTTCAAAGCCAAAACAGCATACAGAGTTTATCGGACCATGAGAAAACCCGAACGTTGGTCCATTTGACATCCCACAGCACGAGTACTGTAGGGAATTCTCACACATAATCCCCGAAATGTCTGCTGAACTGGTTTTAATTATTCAATTCCCCATCGAGTTCACACACACACACACACACACACACACACACACACACACACACACACACACACACACACACACACACACACACACACACACACACACACACACACACACAAACACACACACACACACACACACACACACACACACACACACACACACACACACACACACACACACACACACACACACACACACACACACACACACACACACACACACACTCTCTCTCTCTCAAAATGACATTTGCCCATCACTGAATTAACAACACGTGCAGAATCGGTCATCATCGTCCTTCCTCCGAATTTGGTGTGCGCAATTCACCTCGTCCAAAGTCTTCACATTAACGATGACGACCAATCATTATCTCCATACAAACATACAAGTTGTTCCACACATACAAGTTCCAGGTTGGAACACTCAACTTACGTCTAACACAAAACTCAACCTTCCCCACCACATTGTATTCACAAATACATCCAAATAGGTAACTCTACAAACAGCCCTTCTCCTGGCTCATTAACTTTGTGTTTTTTTTCCCCGTTGGTTCAAGATTCCCTCTGAATCAAATCGCTTACGTCCTGTCTCACTTTGTGACTCCGTTAGCCACGCTGCAAACGCTCTCCAGTGTTTTCCACTTTCACCGATAACTTTAAGTGTTGTTCCTTTGGGTAACTCTATGTTCTTTGCAGAGTTATTCCCCATCTTTTGTTCTTATCTTACCAACCGCCTAATAGCTGTAAATCGTTTCTCCTTTTACACTGGGACCGAGATCCCTTTCGACCCGCCGCCTAATAGCCTCAAACCCAATGAAGGCCTCTAACCTTCCCTCTCTATGGTACAGGATTCCAACCTGTTCCCTCCTTATTTCACACGGATACCTTTATCCTCGACCCTTACCGGTTCTAACATACGGCCTGCCAGCCCTCTTTGTGCCCTTCAAACAAACCGCATTCGAATCACCTCATATGTTTTACCGTTACAGTTCTTGATCCGAGCAGATCCTGGAGCTGCGTCCAGCGGGGCGCTGCCCACCAAGTGTACAGTTTTCACCTAACTAGGGCGCCCTGTCTTAGGTGCCCTATACGTGCAATTTCCACGTACCTTTAGCTGAACCCTTGCGATCGCTGTACACCAAGTGGAGTCCCGCCGTCCACACCGCCAGCATCAGTCGCATCCCATCCTCATCGCCAATTGTTATGACTCTTCACCCGGCCGAGTAATGACAGAGTCGAATGAGGGTTCTCGAATGATACGATTTATTTCAGAAGATGGCACTACGCATGCGGAATGCAGCCCAAAGGCCCTTCAGTCAGGTGCCCCCGGACCACATTGAGATTCTTACTTCAAAACAGTTGTTTATATAATCACACAAAAGCAGAACTGGGTGTGGACTATAAGTGTGTGCTAAGGGATAAAGAAATAAAGAAATAAATGCGGCAGTGGGCTTCTTTCCCCCCTCCCTAGGGGCCCTCAGGGAAGTTGAATCAGTCAATCCTCAGATTCGCAACCCAACAGTTCATCTTGCAAACTAATAACTTTCTAAGACTCCTACACCCCTACACTGGCACCTGCTGATAGCAAAGGCAAAACTCTGGTGATGACTAAGAACAGGAATGTGTGGGATATCAGCATACACAGTTCTCCCAAGGACATAAAAACAGGAGAGTGATAAAGGCTGTCCAAAGGAACAGTTAGGGCAACATGCAACATTTAAAGCAACATCTTAAAGCAAGGTTTGAATCCTGACAGCTGATTAACACACAGCTAATGGTCCAAAATATGACCACCTAGCAAATCATCATAACAATCGCTACGTCGCGACGACAACCGAGAGATGGACACGTGATGTGATTCATGGGTTGCTGTTTGTTGCGTATTTGATTTTCATTGCTCAAGTGATGCAGTTTAGCGTTGTTGAAATAAATGCCGACAGTTCGTGTGTGAGAATATGTTTGGCGGGGATCAGTCGATGGGATTTTCGTTATGACCGATGTGATGTGAAGGCTTTGGGGGCGATCGTGGCAAATAAAGAGGTTTTACTGACCTCCAGCTGCGTGGGCAGCCCACGGTTCGTTACTCTGTCATATGTGGGGATTATTTTGGGAGAACGCGCTGTACAAAAAGGGGAGGTTGCATCTGTGCAAGCGATGTTCTTGTTGCTTTATGACATGAGTGGATTTGATGTGTGTTTTTGTATGGGATTGCTAGGTTTGCTGCCATCTAATTGCGTGTGGGTCTCAGAGATCGACTCAGAGCCGGGGCTGGTTCGCTGTTCAGTGTTACCCCCACCCCTGGTTTCGGCAAGGTCAGACGTGCCTGGCGCCTGGGGCGCTACTCTCTGTTCTCGCCCGATGCCGTTTGGACGTACGTTGGAATCTCGGCTGATTGTAATGCGTGGGTTTGTTATGGGACTGATGGTGCACCCAGCCGTCGGCGCTGTTCAGCATCATCGCCCAAGGCCGGACGGGCTTGGCGCCGGGCGGGAGAAACCTCTGTTCTCGACAAGGTCGGCTGCGCTGGCGCCCAGGGGCTTCCAGACAACGGGCTTCCGGGCTCGGAATGTTTACCTGATTTGGGTCTGTCTGGGGGAGATGTGCCGCCATGTCGGCCGGGGGCGTTTGATGGTGCCGGGGGAGGTTTGCTCGGGAGGTCGCCGCGACCTTGCCGGAGGGCGTGTGGGCATGAGCCGCCTGGGGGCGCTTCTGCTGCGTAGTGATGCTGTGCTTCCCGCCTTGCTTTTTGATATCTGTAACGCGGTCAGGGTTTTTGTGGGTTCGTTGTGCAACTCGGTCTTCGAAACCTGACCATTGCAGTTCGACTCGCTCACAGCGACACGTTATATGGTGTGATGAGCCTATGCTTTTGGTTATTATCGTTTTTGTACCTCTCTGCTTTTATGTCATGGTATTCTGTGCTGGATATGCTTATTATGATGATGGTCATTTGATAATCATAGTTTTAGGAGCGAGGGGTGTGGTGTAGTGGGCCTGCGGGGGCAGGGCATGATGTGGGGAGCATGGTGGAGGAGTGGTTTTAGAGTGGTCACGTGCTTGCATGGGATATAGGAGTGCGCGTCGCCTGAGGCGTTGTTGTAGTTGCTGTAGCCGTTGTGGTCTGTGGAGCCTGGAGGTCGTGTGGCTTGTAGAGTGCATCGAGTATGCAATAAAGTGAAGTTATGGGCAACGCACGCTCACACTCTCGCTCGTGCAATAAAGCAGGGTTGTGCTGTTCCCCCCGCTCGTGTCTGCCTTGGAGCACCTCTGTCACGCCACCACACTCCCGTAACCACGTGATCTGTTCCCACCCCCTGCGTTTACGATCCAATTTCACCATTTCACCTCACGATTTTTTCTACAACACTTCCATGACCTAATCTGATGAAAACTCTCTCAAACAATAGTAATAATAACACCGATATCTTATAATGCTTCATCTTCCTCTTTCACCCGTGTGGTACTCTTTACTGTATCATAATGCACAACTCTTCTACTATTTCAACGACTGCTCTCAATTCGACCTCTCCTTCATACCTTGCCTAAAAATCCAACTGTTACAGCGTTTCTTCTCTCCATCTATCTATAATTCCAGCTGTGTGTGTGTGTGTGTGTGTGTCTGCGACCGCCGTTTCTCGACGACCGCCGGTCCGATCTGATTCAAACCTGGCAGGAATATTGCCGGGGACCCACGGATGTGCCTTTTCAAGGTTTGATATTAATCGGACGAGTGGTTCCCAAGTTACGGCCATTTTATTGCTTTTTTCAGTGTTGGAAAGGTGTATATATCGCAGCTGAAGTGTCGTTCCACCTTATCATGCCATTTTTTTCCCCAAAGATATCTCAGAATAATGAGAACAACATATTAATAATAATAGCACAATAATTGGCAGTAATAAAAAGAATAACGTGATACAATGACCAATCTCTGTCAACCAATAACGACCTATATATTGTCTGTCAACCAATAATGACCAATAACGTCTGTCAACCAATGACAGGACACGGTGATATGACGTCACGAATGATGTCACAATTAATGTTTATTATTTTTTGTTTTTTTGCACGATTGACGTCACAAATCTTCTTCTTCGTTTGGTATGATGTCACAATCGACGCTGGGGACCTGAGTATGTGCCTTTTCAAGGTTTGATATCGTTCTTCATCCAGTTCAGCTGTTTCCCAAGGTTTGAATTAATTGTTGTCCTTGGTAGACATTTGTGAATACATTTACAGAGAGGGGGTCGAGAGAGAGGGGGTCGAGAGAGAGGGGGGCGGGAGAGCAGAGGGAGAGAGGGAGTGAGAGAGAGGGGCCTCACAATTCAAGACGGGGAGAGAGGAGGTGGCGAGAGAGGGGGACGGGAGAGGGGGTGAGAGAGAGAGAGGGGTGCGAGAGAGGTGGGGCGAGACTGGGGGAGAGACGAGGGGGGAGGGGAGAGACGAGGGGGGGAGGGGAGAGACGAGGGGGGGGAGACGAGGGGGCATCACAATTCTTCTTCTTCGTTTGATATGACGTCCCAATTGAAGCTGGGGACCTGAGTATGTTTCCCAGGTGTTTCCCAAGTTATGGCCATTTATGATACGGTTGGTCCGATCTAATTGAAACAATGCCCCAATCCAGTCGTCGTTTACGAGAGCGAAGGAACGAAGCTGCACATACTGGCACGCACCTACGGGCACGCACCTACGGGCACGCACCTACGGGCACGCACTAGTTCTCTGAATTTCCCTTTTTGGATCCCTCAAGAAATGTCTCTAATCGCATCTCTGATCTAAAAAACCCCAGTTTGCAATGAATGTTCGCTTTCCATCAACCATTCTTTTTTTCCAATTTCAGTGCTAATTCACCCCTCTCACCCCTCCTTCTCAAAGCAACCATCACTCCAAGCTTCCCCCTCACCTTTCTCCCTCAACTCTCCCCACTCACCCTTCTCCCACCATTCCCCCCCTCCCTCACCTTTCTCAAAGTTGCCACCGCCTCTCATCCGCAAAACTGCCTCCTTCCACTGCCCTCTCACCTCCATCTCATCACTCCACCTCCTCAAATCTTCAACTGCCTTCTGTCCCCTCTCTTGCCCCCCTCTCCCACAGAACCACAGAGCCTTTTCTCCTCCTCATCCGGCCCCTCGCCGAGCTATTCTGCAATCCCCCATACTCTTTCAACAACTCCCCTTATCTCCCCCCCTCCTCCCTTGTCCTACCCTCCCCCTCCCCCCCTCCCTTGTCCTTCCCACCCCCTCCCCTCCCATCCCATCCCCTGCACCCAAAGCCTCCTCCCCTCCCTCTTCATTAATATTGTGGACCTCAAATATCCGGGACCTACGCTCAAACCTTTCAGATCTTTCCGTACAGGTTGCCACTGACAAACCAGACATAATCGACCGAACAGAAACTTTCCTCTCCCAAGACGTGTCTGACTCCCAAGTATCTCTCCCTGGTTACTCCCTCTCCGGTATAACAGACCTGAGCCTCGTCCTCGTGGAGGAGTTGCTCTCTTCATCAAAGACTCTATTCCTCACTCTCCATGCACTGCCCTCACTCCCCCACACCCCCAGGAATACCTCTGGTTACGGTGTCCCCTCCACTCCCACCTCATGTTTATATGTGCACTGTACCATCCACCAAACAGTGATGACTTCATGTACACCTCCCTATCCAAAACATGGACCAACTTCTATCTTTTCATCCGAACTCTCTCTTCCTCATATGTGGTGACTTCAATTGTCATTATGTCAGTTGGCTCGGTGTGGGTACCTCTCTCACCTGTCATGGCACCTCGGCAAAAGACTTCTGCGACTCATTGGACTGACCAATCGGTCAACTTCCCGACCCGGATCTCAACCATTGGTACTCCATCTCTTCTGGACCTGATTTTGAGAAACTTCCCTGACAATGTCTGGTGTTCTTCAGCTGCTCCAATCGGTTCTTTTGATCATGTCCTTGTCAAAGTGGACATCTCTCTGGCTGTTATCAGAGAACCATCTCACCGCCCTCGAATCTGGCATTTGACTCAAGCCGACTGGCAGGGTCTCCAAGCAGCTATCAAACTTATAGACTGGTCTCCTATCGCTACTTTCTCCAACATCAACTCATCTTGGGAATTCTTTGAAAGAAACTTGCTCTCCCTCATGCACAGATTTATCCCCTCTCGTGTTCAGTTGTCCTACGCTTCCTCCTGCCCTTGGTTCACTGAAGCTTGTGGTGAGGCAATTATCCTGAAACAATGTGCCTTTGCCTCATGGTAAGCAAACCCAACTGAGGGTAATCTCAGTTCCTTCCATAAAGCTCGGAACAAGTGTGTATCTACCCTCAGGAGAGCCAGAAAACAACATCTTTCTCAGCTCAAGTCTGACCTTTCAACCCTCTCTCCCGCCTCAAAATCCGGCGACGTCCAATCAAATCTGTTTCAGGTTTATGTTCCCCCTCCATCCCCTCCCTTACCTTAAATGTCCACACTACTGATACCGCACGTGAAAAGGCTGAATGCCTAAACTCAGTGTTTGCTTCGAAATATTGTGCCCAAAACCCATCGCTTTCTGTACCCACCTTACCCAGTCACACCCAAATGTCCCTGTACTCTGTGTCCTTTTCTCCTGACAAGGTGGAGAACTTGCTGTCAAACCTCGACTCAGATTCTGCAACCGGTCCAGACGGCATCAGCCCATGTGTCCTCAAAGCCTGCTCCTCTGTGCTTGCTCACCCTCTCTCTGTTATACTCACCCTCTCATTTGCTCAAGGTCATCTGCCATCTGCTTGGAAATCAGCAAAAATTACTGCCCTGGATAAAAAGGTGCAAAAACAGATCCCTGCAACTACAGACCAATCGGCCTTCTCCCAATCATCAGCAAGGTTATGGAATCCATCATCGCTTCAGGCATTAAATCCTTCCTCTTCTTCAATGGCCTGATTTCCGATCATCAATTTGGATTCAGAACAGTCACTCTACCCTGGATATACTGCTTCTGCTCTCCCATCAATGGATGGAGGTCCTCAATGCCGGACATGAAATCAGAGCCATATCCATAGACATATCGCGTGCTTTTGACATGGTCTGGCATCCTGCCCTGCTCACCAAACTCTCTTCCGATGGTATCCAAGGCCATCTCCATTTATGGCTCGCAGACTTCCTCTCCTGTCGCAGTCAATGGGCGGTCCTAAATGGAGTTCTTTCATCCCCTCCTCCTGACCAGGCTGGAGTTCTTCAAAGGTAGCGTTCTGGGCCCTGTTCTTTTTCTGGTTTTCATCAATGATCTCTCCGATTCTGGAAAATCCTCTTTATCTCTTTGTTGATGACTCCACCCTCTGCCGTACCATCTGTCATTCCTCAGATTGGCAAGCAGCAGCTTCTTCATCTTCTGCAGATCTGGATAAAGTCACAAGCTGGTCCAACACGTTGAACATGTGTTTCAATCCTGACAAATCTCACTCTCTCACTATGTCTCTCCGAAAGGACCGTTTGGAATCCCCCCCCCCCCCCATCCACTTTCTCAACAATCCTTTGGAAGAAGTCCTTTCTTCCAAGCTTCTGGGTCTCACTATCTGCCATAATCTTTCCTGGGAAAGCCACATTTTCAACCTGGCCTCCAAAGCCAGTCGCCGACTGGGAATCCTGCACAGTGCAAATTCCTTCCTCGACCCACCTGTGCTCCTGACCACATACAAAGCTCTCGTCCACACCCTGATGGAGCAAATGCTCTCCCCTCTTTGCTGGTGCTCCTGCCTCCCACCTTTCTTGGCTTCATGCTGTGGAAACAAAGGCATTTCGGATCATTGGCATCTCCCACGATGAGGCTGAGTCTTTAGGCTTCTCACTCTCTCACCGCAGGCAGGTCGGTGGTCTTTCTGTCTTCTGCAGTTTCCTCTCCAGTCTCATCCCCCCTGCTCTGTCTGCGATTTGTCCCCACCACATTTCCTCAGGGCGCTCAAGGTCCGACCACAACCCCCTTCTGGTAAAACTACCAAAATCACGAATCACTACTCACCTTCACTCTCTCATTCCTCTTTTTTTCCACCTTTGGAATAAACTACCTCACTCTCTTCAATCCCATTCTTCTCTCCAGGCCTTCAAAACAGCTGTTCACCACCACCTCTTATCGTCCCCCGTCCAAATCCTCGATCTTTTCTAACCCCATTAATACACCCCAAACCCACCTCGTTCAAATTCCCTGCTTTCCTTCCTGAAAGTCCCTGTAACGTCCATCTTGTATTCCCCATGTTCCCTGCCCCTTCCCTCTCCCTTCCACAGATCTCCTAATGCCTCTGTTCCCCCACTGTTTTGTCCTTCCCTCTCCTGCCCCTCTTGTCTCATGCCCCCCTTGCTGGGCGTTGTGTGTTGGCTCTCATACGAGCCTCGACAACGTATACAACAAAAAAAACTGTCATCCTTTCTGGGTCGGCAAAATTAGTACGAGCTAATTGGAAAGTGGGGCACAACGGCACAGACACGCTCCCAGCAATGATGTAACCAGTAGCCGAGATGAGGGCTTGTGGAATGGCTGGTCAGGTGGATAATTGGATTGCAAACTGGCTTCGTGATAGGAAACAAAGAGTTGCTTTGAGTGGGAGGATGGAAGTTGTGGGGTACCTCGGGGATAAGTACTCGGACCATGACTATTCATAATTTATATCAACGATTTGGATAGTGGGGTGAAGAGTAAGCTTTCCAAATTTGCGGATGACACAAAGCTTGGAGGTGAGGTGGATAGCAGATGGGGTGGTGATCAGATTCAGGAAAGTATTGAGACTTGCATAGATTGGGTAAAAGATTGGTGGATGGAATTTAACCAGAGAAAGTGTAAGGTGTCGGGAATGCGAAAGAGCAATGAAAACAGAGATCCCAAGGGGTAATTTTGGAGCGTGTCACACAGGAGAAGGATCTGGGGCTGGTAATAGATGTCAGAGGTAAGCAGGCAGCACAATGCCAGGCAGCTATAGGTAAAGCAAATAGGGTTTTAGGTTTTATAAGGAGGGGGATTATATATAAATCAAAAAGAGGTGGTGTTAACATTGTACAGGAATTTAGTGAGGGTCACATATGGAATATTGTGTGCAGTTTTGGTCACCACAACTCAGGAAGGACACATGCCATAAAGAGGGTTCAGCGCAGGGTTGCGAGATTGATTCCGGGCCTCGCGAGACTCAGCTCTGAGGAGCGGCTGAAGAAAACGGTTACGAGGAGATATGATGATGATGTTTAAGATAATGAAAGGTATTGATAAAATAAGTGCAGATGAATTATTCAGCAGAGTAGACAGTGATATGACCAGGGGCCGTAGCCTGATAGTAAAGAAGAGGAGAGTTAAGACGGTAGTAAGGTAGGGGTCTTTCACTCAGAGAGTAGTTAATGCATGGAATGGTCTCCCTGGAAAGGTAGGGCAGCAGAAACAGTTAATAAGTTTAAATTAGAATTATATAGGTACCTGGAAGTTATGGATATAGAGGGGTATGGGGATGTTGATACGACTTTTAGGTAGTTTGAGCATTGATGGGTGATTGTAAACATGTGTATGGAGTGCTGTTGGTGGGGGTCTCGTCAAAGGGTGTGTGGTTGATTTTTTTTTCTTAAACCCTAGACTGTCTATGCCCATGCCCCCTCCCCTGAAAGGAAAAAACATACAAACAAAGCTACAAAAAAATTTGAAAAACCTTTTTGTATTTCCTTCTTTTGATCTTGTGTTAATAAATTAGTGTGGTGTTGATGTGGCGCAGGCATGATGTGCTGAATGACCTCCACCTGCGTGTGATTTCCTTGTGTATCATATCACATAATACTCTTTACATACTTCACATATGACAATATGAAATCCATGCATGTACATGCCTCATTATACTGGAATGTTGTCACGGCCAGAACTACAGCGGCCACTCGGTAGAGCGCATACCTCCACCAGGCTGATTAGTTGAAGTTTTGTATCCCACTAATCGGCCGGGTCTGGATTCGAACCTGAACTAAAATTTAATGATCCGGTTTTTTTTTTTGTATACATTTATCGAGGCTCGTATCAGAGCGAACACACAACACACCTCAAGGGGGGGGGGGGGAGGGCATCAGGGCATGAGACAAGAGGGGCAGGAGAGGTAAGGACAAAACAGTGAGGAACAGAGACATTAGGAGATCTGTGGCTTGTTCATTTAACCTAACCAACTCGTCTACCAAGTTTCGTCCGAATCCGTCCATTACTGTTCCCAGAGATGTTTTGGATGGAGGTTATGTTTTCACCGCAGTCATACAGACCAAGGGTGGATCCAAGTGTGGGGCGGTACCGTATATGCATGTGTCATATGCATGTGGATGACGGAGCACGAACCACTCACTTTGAATGACGTGGTTTGGAAAAGCATCCGCAGTGAGTGAACGATTCGCTCAGAATAACGTGGCATGGTACCACCATCGACTGTAGGGCGCTTGGCAAGTGGCTTAAGCACTCAAGCTAGCACTCCATTTAAATGGTGGATAAGGAACGGCTGGTCAGGCTGTGGGTGCATACCACATAGGATCCCATTAACTTTTATAGCCGGTCTTCACCGTGCCCACAGCATTTAAAGAAATAAAATGAATTTGTTCAAGGAATGACTTTATCCACAAAGGAGTTGCTGTTTAACATAGAACAAACCCGGAGACATCACAAAGTTTAATCGCCCATGAAATAAACATTGCAGATAATCCGCCACGTTGCCTGCTCGTCTGTGCACGCATCACGCGGAACATCAGTTCGCGGTTAGTGCAAACGTTATAACCATTTTAAAACGTCCGTTTTTCACCAGATTTGCTTTAATTCCCGGTAGAGCACCTCGTGAAATCGATGAAAATATAGACATAGATCTGGCAGATGCTACGGATAAGCAGCCCTTCTGCGAGACAGGTCACAATGTCAAGCAGTGAATGCATTAAATCATATGGTTCAATAAAGCTGATTAATTTTGGCACATTCCTCAATTTTTTTTGTTCACTTAATATAATTCTCCAAACAGTAGATAAAGATCAATTTAATTCTTTGGAAATTTCACATTTTCTTGTGTATCTATGGAGAAGGAGTAAACATAACCTTGCTTGCTTAAAGTAAATCGGTGTATCAGCAGAGTTACAAGACTAGTTATTTCTTTAAATTATCAGATTTCACTCCAGATTTCAACACTTATTTAGTCCGGACAATATTCTATCCTCAAAACCAAAATAATATTTTTATTACATACTTTAGTCAGTGAGCCTGGTGTTGGCGCAGTGATTAGGGCAGCGGCTTGGGATCCAAAAGGTCCTGAGTTCAAGCCCCCGTTGGGCCACTGAATTAATACACCAGGGGGTTGACTCAGCCTGTCATCCTTCCGAAGTCGGCGAAATGAGTACCAGTATACTGGGCCGGTGTATACCCCGGTTAAAATAGGTGTACCATATCCCTGTGTTGTAAGAGGCGACCAGGGTTGTGTCAGGAAGGGCATCCGGCGTAAAACATGTGCCAAATCACTATGCGGATCATACGGATGATCCGCTGTGGCGACCCCTAACGGGAGCAGCCGAAAGAAGAAGAAGAAGACTTTAGTCAGTGAGAGTAGATCGTGGAAAATCGTATCATATTATGCATGAAATCGCTCCAAGCTCTTGATTTGAAAACTATAATACTTACAAAAGTTATGTATACTGCGATTCGTAGCTATCATGAACAGGCATTCCATAATATGAGTGAGGAAAGTAGGAAAAAAAAGAAACTTTATCGTCAAACAATCATTGTGGCCTGTTCCACATCGAGGCATGTTTGAGCGGACCACAAAACATGGCAGCTTTAGACCCAAGCGAGGTTACCCAGGAGATGTCTTATGACCCCAGAGCATGAGGCGGCCGAGGATGTGCATGATAAAGGATATAATTAAATAAGGCCATTAATTATCTTCAAAAGTGATGTTTTAATTAACTTTAACACCCAATTTTTACTCTTGTGCTTCCTTGGAGCTCTACAAGTATGCATGCAAAGTTTCAGGCTGCCAGGTTTTATGGTTTTGAATTTATGGAGACACACACACACACACACACACACACACACACACACACACACACACACACACACAGCCATTTATGAGTATAGATGTAGATGAGAAGGGCATTAATACAGAGTACAAGCCACGTAATGTTGTTGCAGGTAGAGGATATCAATCTCAAGCTGTTATGGCTGAAAGAAACAAGATTGTTACCATTAGTGGAGTGGTTAATGCACAGGGAATAATCAGATACCACCTTTCTTTGTTTTTCTGGACAGTGAATGGTGCCAGACTTGATGCATGGGAAGACTGTTGGTGTTGATGGAATCCTGACACAGATGAGATGGTCAAATTCCCAGGTTTTTCGAAACTTGTATGCAGGACCATTTCATGAAATATGTACAATGTTGGGATGCTTCAGACACAATACTTGTCCTGTATGATGGTCACAGAAGCCACGTAGCGATTGACCTGATCAACTGGGCCAAGGAAAACAATGTTGTGCTGTTCGTTCTTCCTCCGCACTGTTCCCATATCTTACAACCTGTGGATATTGGATGTTTTGGGCCCTTTCTGCTGAAGTATATCCAGGAATGTTTGTCTTTTGCACGTGCCAATCATCGTAGAGCAACTAGGTATGACGTGTGTGGATTGGCTTGTAAAATACAGTATATGCAGATGAGGCACAAGAGGGTAGGCCGGAAGGATTGTTTTCGTGTTGTATTTCCATTGATCAAAGTTCTCCTCCATATTGGATGTACTCTCTCTGTAGTGTCGGCTCCTGTGAGGCAGAACTCTCATTTTCTTACCTGCGGTGCCTGAAGACCTACGTAAGAGATTCCATGGGAGAAAGTCGGATGGCAGCTCTGGTGATGTTTACCATCAGCGGCTGTGGGGTCATTGACACAAGTGAGACGTAAGTTACACTCAAAGTTTGGTCATATGTTGATGCTTCAAGTATCCTCTGACTAACTTGCAACTCTTGTATAACATGCAGTTTTTCCTTTGTTTCTTCTTTGTAAAAGATACAAAGATTCCAGTTTACAGGTGCCGACTTGCTCCGTCGAGGTAATGTTGATGACCGGGCAGGGACAGTCGATGTGGATGTCGGTGAACTTGTGTGGAGTTGCTGTTCCCTCATATTTACCTTTTACAATCTCTCAAGTTTCTCTGTCCTTGTATAACACGAGCGACAGTCCTTGTGCCAGCAAGTTGATGCAGACGGGCTTACTGTAAATTCCCCAGGAAGCCGATCAGATACATCTCTGAAATTGCCATTGCATTTCAAGTTACCTAAACCAAACTTGTCTTTCATTGTCAATTGTCTTTCAATCATCTCCTTTTGGTGTGACAAGTTTTTGCTCCCTCTCGAGTTGCCATATGATGCATTTCTTGGAATACAAGAGTCCTTTTCCTTGCTGCTTGACCTGTGTTTTCATTCATTGTAGCAAGTCAGGTCTTCATGCACCTATCATCAAATGATGAGTTGTATCATAAATCCCGAAAACTATAACAACATATTTAGTGATCACTTCTGATTCTCCACCAAAGTTGGTCACCATAGCAACATGAATTAACCGGAAGCTAACAGTCACACATATAATCATGCATACATGATACACCAATGAGAGAAGAAACATTTTCAGGACTCTGATCATAACTTCAACATTTTTGGAAACGTGACACATCGCAGTCATATCTGGAGGGACAGCGAATGGACGTACGAAAAAAGACGGACGGATGGACAGATGGACGCCTGAGCACATATGAAGATCCTGCAACAACATTCCACAGATGAACTATACAGAGGTTGTTGAGGAATACAAATATACAAAATGTCACCTGCGATATCAATCGTAATAACAAAGAACGTGATGTTAATAGTATCAACAGTTACGTCCATTCCACATGTGTAAATTAAAATTAACTCACCGAAAGTGTTCACAGGTTACAATTTGTTAATATACACTTGGACATATCACTATTATATTGTCATACATATATTTTCATTTCTTAAGTCCAATTGCCACTAAAATGTAAAGCTCGAGGCTGTTATTAACAATGACCGTCTATGTCACCTCCCCAACTCGTCCACCAAGTTTTATCATACCTCGTCCATAACTTTTTGAAATATCGTTTTTGGCCCCATCTCTCAATGATGAAGAATCACTTCTTAAATTAAAAGGGTATCGGATGTGGATCCGGATCTGAATCTTCAGCAAAAGCTCACCAATTCGACCTTGTCACACACCAAACCTGTGCATCAAGTTCCGTCAGAATTCGTCCACAATGATTTGAGATATCCTGCTCACAGACAGACAACACAGCGGTGAAACGTAACACTCCTTCCACCTTCGTTGGCAGAGGTTACAAGTTGCAAAAACGGATCCTCTTAACTACAATCCAATTGGCTTACTTCCAATCGACAGCAAGGTCACGGAATCCATAATCACAGTTGACATAAAATCATTCCTTTTTCTCCAATGACCTCATTTCAGATCATCAATTAGGATTTAGACCCGATCACTCTACCTTGGACATGATGCTACTACTCTCCCAACAATGGATGGAGGCCCTTAATATCAGACATGAGATCAGGGCCGTCTCTCTGGAAGTATCTCGAGCTTTTGACTCAGTCTGGCATCTCACCTTGCTTTTGAAACTCTCTCCATATTGAATCCAAGGCCAACTCCACTCTTGGAATGCTGACTTCCTCCCCTCTCATAGCCAATGTGTGGCCTCAATGGAACCCTTTCATCTCCTCTCCCTGTTAAAGCTGGAGTACTCCAAGGCAGTGTTCTTTACCCGTTCCAATTCCTAATCTTTATCAACGATATCTCTGACTCCCTGGAAAATCCTTTTTTTTCTCCTTGCTGATGATTATTCACCCTCCATCATGACATCCCTCATCCTTCTGACAGACAGGCAGCAGCCTGTTCCGTCTCTTCAGACCGTGACAAAATAACAAGTTTGTCAAACACTTGAAATATGTCTTTTAATTCTAAGAAATCCCACACACTGATTTTCTCTTTCTGAAAGGACCATACCACAAATCCCTCCCATCTGCTTTCTCAACCTTCTCGAGGAAGTTCAGTTATTCAAATTCCTGGGTCTCACCCTCAGCCATATTCTTTCTTGGGTAAACCACATTTCAAAGTTGGCCTCCAAAGCTAGTGGCCAACTGGGCATCCTCTGTTGTACAAAGTCATTCCTTGGCACACCTGCACTCCTCTCTTCCTAAAAAGCCTTCATCCGCAGTTTGATGGAGTACTGCTCTGGGCTGGTTCCCCTGCCTCACACCTCGGTCGTGCAGTTTGGCAATGTGGAATGAAAACCTTTAGATTTGTTCCTCTTTTTTTATTTTTATTTTTCCTTTCTGTGGAATCAACTTCCACATTCTTTAAATCTCACTCTTTCCTCCAGGTCTTCAAGACAGATGTTCACTGCTATCTCAGATCATGCCCATTCCAATACTCTGATCTTTTCTCCCCTCATTAACCCTCCCCTCCCTCCCCATTCCAATCCCTCCATCAAAATTTCCTGTTTTTCCCTCTTTGGAGTTTCCTTCTGTATCCATATTGTCCACTCCTTGCATCCTCTCCTGCCCTCCGCCCCCACTCCTCCCCACACTCAATGGTTGCCCATGTCTCCCTCTATCTTTGCCTTCCACTCTGCTGTTGGTGATTCCCCCCTCTCTCTACTGTTCATTTTGCGTCCTGTTACATCCTGATCCGTTCAGTGTTTGAGCTCTTCCACGAGCCATGACTATGTCTACAAATAAAGAAAAGAAAAAAAAGGACGGATGAACTGAGGGAGGAGATTGATGTGACGATGATCTTGACAATGAGATTGGTAATAAGCGGGTAGCCTGGGCACCTGGTGCGCACGGAGGAAGAGACATTGGCAAAGAAGGTGGATGGGTTGAGGGAGAAAGGTATGAAGAAAAGAGGTAGACTGACTGACTGATGGGAAGATTGTGTGACAGGGGTGGTGGGAGAATGGAGAGTTCACTGAGGATCGAGAGTGGTGGAGGAATACTGCAGAAAAGGTAGGGCAGCAGCAACATGTTACCATTAGGCCCCACCTTGTATCAAGGGAAATGTGTAAGAATAAGGTCGGAATGACATTGCCAAGGGGAGAATCCAACCCTCCTCCTGCCACACTCAGAGCAGACACTCGAATCACAATTCCACTGTGTCTGGTTACAAATCTCATCACAAAGTTTTAAATATCACAATTTACGATGACGATCAAAAAATAGAATACGAAGCTCCATCTCCATGTCTTTTCAGCTTTTGTAACCAAAATAAACAGTGGAGGCTAAAGCTCGAATACAAATCGCCATTTGTACTAAACTTTTCTGACTGGTTGAGAAATAGATCACAATAAAAGTGCACTTGTCAGTTTCTATCCCACGGAGACAAATTGACCATTCCTGCAAGGAGTGCAGAGTTAACCTTTGTGTGAAATCCATTTATAGTTTGTGCAGAACAAGGCATGACAGCAGGACTTGATACATATTGGGGGCAACGACGGAGGAACACCTTGTACTCGACAATAATTGTCTTATTCATCTTCAATTTATGTGATGTCGAGGAAGATTATCGTATTATCGACCAGCAAATACCACCCGTCGCTTTACTGAAGCGACAACGAAGAGACAGAGACAGAGACTGGTGGGGATGGGACAAAAAAAACAAGAGAGAAAGGTGAGGGGAGGAGAAGGAGGGGGGGGGTGCTTAGCAAGATAGTTTTATGGTATGCCCAATGACCACAAACACAAACACACATACACATACACATATACAGGGTGTCCACATTGAAATGAAACAACGTTGAACCCTTTTAACTTTTCACATGTAAATTTGAGAATGTTGATAGTTGTACACTAGTTGCCACACCATGTCGCGCAGTTTCTGAGCTTAATCCTTTGAAACCTGAGCTTGTTGGAATTTCAGCTCCTCCACGCTGAGCTCCCTTGAGAAAAATCTCGCCGCTTAGGTGTATAGAGGTTTGAATAGCGGCCGGTAAAACGGCTGTTAGAGTTCAAAGGGTTAAAGTGTATTTCGTGTTTCAGATTGCATTATGATGACCCCGCAAGGAAAGGCCGAATTGAAGTCACCTGTCCTGGTGCAATGACGATCCTGTACAACGTTTGACAAGGAACCACTGACCCGAAGGGACCTGCATGCATGGATGAAGGAATTTGAGGAGACTGGCATTGTTGTAAAACAGCATGGGTGAGGAAAGCCCAGAACATCGGAGAAGGATGTTGAATGCATACTTGCTGCCTTCCACAGAAGTCCCAGGTAGTCCACCGTCGTGCCAGTAACGAACTGCAAATTCCACGTTCAACTGTCCATAAAATGGTACGCACACCGCCTGCAGCTCTATCCATATAAGGCTCAACTGGTTGTGCAACGAAGAGTGGATGATCATATCAAAATGAGAAATGATGCAATGTATGTGCTCCACAGTCTGGACAACAACCTTGAGTATGTCAACCAGATCATGTTCTCCGACGAAGCACCATTTCACACAGGTGGGTGGGTTAGTAAACACAACTGCTGCATCTGTGAAGCAGAGAATCCACATGTAATCCATGAGGTCGAAAGAGACGGTTCAAAATTTCACGTTTGCTGCAGTTTTATGCATAACAGGATTGTCGGACCATTTTTCTTTGCGGAAGAATCTGTGACGGGCCATGTGTACTTAGACATGATTCAGCTGTTCGTGGCACCACGGGTAGACGACTGCCAAACGAACTTCATATTCCAGCAGGATGGGGCTCATCCCCACTGGTCCCATGATGTTCACTCCTTCCTTGATGCCTGGGTGCCAGACTGCAGGCTGAGTATTCATGGTTCCATTTCCTGGCCACCAAGATCTCCTGACCTTAACCCGCTCGATTTAATTCCATTTTTCCTGTGGGGTGATGTGAAGTGCAAAGTGCACGACACAAAGGTGCAGGACATCGTTCAGCTGAAAGAGCACATCACAGCAGCAGTGACCTGTGTAAACCCCCGGTGTGTGTGTGTGTGTGTGTGTGTGTGTGTGTGTGTGTGTGTGTGTGTGTGTGTGTGTATGTGTGTGTATTGTTGCAGCCACGGGTACCGAGACACCAACTTGTCACTCAGGGGGATTAATCCCCTGTTGTCTTCAGAAGAGCTGGACCTGGGGCCACCTCTCACAATTAACGTTCTGGTACAGTGGGTTGTTTTAAAACCACAAATGCCACACAGTCAACCATGAGTTCCAGTGTGCACCGTCTAATTATTCCGTTTAACGAGGTCACGTGGTTACCTGAGCAGGGAGCGTGCGTGTCTTGTCCGTCACCAGCACCCAGCCTTGCCGTGCACCCTCTCGCGAACAGCCTTGAACGCCAGTCAACGACTGGGGGGGGGGGGCACCGATATCGTCTGTCACGGGTTTAGACCCTTGTGCTGTGACACGGGCAGCCCCTCACACTTCACGAAACTGGTGACGTCCAGTGACCCACACGATCCGTCGGTGACTGACCTGTGCCTCACTCGTTGTCGGCACTGCTCACACCCACACACGCACCACACGCTCGCTTGCTTGCTTGCACACTCGCACGTTTCCTCACTCGCACGTTTCCTCACTTGCACGTTTCCTCACTCGCACGTTTCCTCACTCGCACGTTTCCTCACTCGCACGTTTCCTCACTCGCACGTTTCCTCACTTGCACGTTTCCTCACTCGCACGTTTCCTCACTTGCACGCTTCCTCGCTTCCTCTCTGGCTCGCTTCTTCCCTCGCGCGCTTCAACTCTCGCTTTCTTTTTGGCTCGCTTGCCCACTTCTTTCTCGCTTCTCTTCTCATGTGCTTCCTCTCTCGCTTTCTTCTCCTTCTTTTGCACGCTTACACCCGCTTCTTGCTCGCTTCTCGAGCACTTCCTCTCTCGCTTATTTCTCTCCCATACAGACCTCCAATTCTTTTTATATCTGTGGCCCGTCTCGGCGGGCGCAGAGTCCCCCCAAGCTCACCCCGCCCCACTTGCGCACCGTTACCATGACATCCCGTGCGCTCGAAAAAAGGCGGGCGTCTGCGCTTGCGAAAAATACTTGCATAAATGTTGCTGAGGAAAAATAAGGTGGGTGCCAGCGCTCTCGAAAGAAATGTGTGTAAACGTGTCTGTCGTAAAGAAAAAAAAAAAAGCTTCCCATAACAGAGGGGATCTATTCTTTACCCTTCTCAACGCATCACATTTAAAATCCCATTAGACATGGGGATGGGGCTCATCTAAACATGCATTTAAGGAAATAACTGTGTGAGGATCTGGATGTGTGGATGCATTCATCAGACAGGATTCTGAAATCCGTTACAATATATATATATATATATATATATATATATATATATATATATATATATATATATACATACATACATACATACATACATACATATACAGGGTGGCCTGAAAGTCACTTTACCCTTCCCAGTGAAGCATTGTTCTTGAACTCTTTTAATATACAGGTTTTATTGTACAGTACTTACAATAATTAATTTGTCATTGTATCTGTATGTGCTACATCATTCTTCTGAGTCAGTGTTTCCGCATACCATAGCGAGTGAGGGGCGAGGGCAGAGGGGAAGGGACTGAGGGAAGTGCGAGAAATGTATCAGGGGTAAAGTAACTTTCAGGCTACCCAGTATATATATATATATATATATATATATATATATATATATATATATATATATATATATATATATATATATATATATATATATATATATGTATATGTGTGTGTACAGTGTATATTGTTATAGCTGTGGAAATTCGCAGAACACCAGAAAGGTCCGTAGTTCAGTTAGATCGATAAGTCTGTGTTCAGTGAGATTTCCCCACCGTTGTTTAATGGGAATTATTCGTGTCACAGGGCTGTGATCCTTTGAGGTAGTGTTTTTCTTTTTCTATCGTTATTTTGGACCAACCACATCTCAACCACCATTACAACAACCACCTTAACCACAATGCCAACCACGCCACCATCACAACAACCACGATCGCCTCAACCACAACCGAACCACCACCACCAACGTCGCTCTCAACAACCGCTTCACAGCAACCTCCACCACAACCCCTCCACCACAACCACACGCTCCTCTCAACAAACCATGCCATCCTCACCACTTTACCCCCAACCACCAACATCGCCTCACCACCTTATCCACACCATCAATCACCTAACCACCTTTGCAACCACAACGCCAAGCACCAGCTACGCCACAACTACAAGCAACCACACCACAATCCCACGCACCAACAAATAGCATCTGCGAAAGCCAGCGCAACACGAGCAAAAAGACCAAGGAGAAACCTCCAATGGTGCTCGTATTTTTCCCGCCTATTTTTACCGCCTATTTTCTCCACGCTTGGTGTGGGGGAGGTGCGATCCGAGCAGAGGTCAAAGGTGAGAAAGGGTGGGGGCCTCTTTTTGGGGGAATGATTTCCTTGGACCTGAGCCAAGAATGATTTCCCTCACCCCCCAGATGGCGCGCGGGGAGGGGGACGAGAGGGTACGCCCCTTTTCTAGAAGCTTCCCGCAGGAGCTGGAAGGGGGGCGGAGCAGAAAACGGGGAGGAGTCAGGCGTTGGAACCTGGGGAATAAAAGGGCGCACGAGACGCCAGGTTTGTGCGTTGTTGGTCGTCGGGTCGTATTGTCTCTTCGGGGGAGCTTCGTCTCTTCATGGCATTGGGGATTGCTGCTGCTCCGTGGCGTTCGAGATCCGGGTGCCTTCCCTCTGGGTGCCAAGTCGTAAGGGTTGTGTGCGGTGGTCCAGGGTCGAGGCGCGCATGAGAGGAGAGTGCCGGAGAGAGCTCACCGACCGTCACACCACGAGGGTGCAGGTAACCAGTGTCGGTCTCGTGGGACCCATTCGGTCAGCCAAGTCCCACGCCATAAAGGCCCACGGGCCCAGTCTGACCCCCCCTGTCTGTGGGGGTGGTCTTTTCTCTTCTTTTGTGTGAATGATGTGGCGCTGTGTCCATAAGTAAACCTGTTAAGTGCCTGTGAAATAATAAGAATATTCGGTCGTAGTGCTTTCCCTTGCTTTTGTTTGCCTTGCTCGTGTCTTTGTCCCCGTCCCATGTATGCTTTTCTGTGTACGTGCATGATTGTTCCATTGCATCATTGTATACGTGTTTCATTATAATAAATGTGCTTGGTTCAAATGTATCCCGTTCGTCGCGTCATCCTTTCACCTATTGGAAATGCCATCTTGCATCGCGGAATAAATAGCTGGGTTTTAAACACCCGTTAAATAGAATCGGATCCGGCGAGGTCGGGCGATAATACCCGCTCGGTTATCACTGCAGAACGGAACGGACCGCTTAAGCGGTTCGTGTCCCAAGCCGACCTGCGTCGAGGTACGGTCGCCCGGTCGGCTGCCCGCGAAGGTACTTAGGTATATCGAATTCGGCAAGTGACCCTATCTTGCGTGGGTAGACAATTGGCTCAGCCCTGGTGGGGCTAAGAAACCCACCCGTGACTGGTTTCCGGCGTTAGCTCCGGAAAGTCACGACTGAATTGTCCGTCCGGTGGGCGACGCGGTTGCGATTAGAGAGACGCGGCCGATTGCATGCTGGGGGGCGCGAATTCATAACAATATATATATATATATATATATATATATATATATATATATATATATATATATATATATATATATACATATATATATATATATACATATACATATATATATATATATATCTTCTTCTTTCGGCTGCTCCCGTTAGGGGTCGCCACAGCGGATCATCCTTATGCTCCGCATAGTGATTTGGCACATGTTTTACGCCGGATGCCCTTCCTGACTCAACCCTGGTCGCCTCTTACGACACAGGGATATGGTACACCTATTTTAACCGGGATATACACCGGCCCAGTACACTGGTACTCATTTCACCGACCTCGGAAGGATGACAGGCTGAGTCAACCCCCTGGTGTATTAATTCAGTGGCCCAACGGGGCTTGAACTCAGGACCTTTTGGATCCCAAGCCGCTGCCCGAACCACTGCGCCAACACCAGGCTCGTGTATATATATATATATATATATATATATATATATATATATATATATATATATATATATATATATATATATATATATATATATATATATATATATATGTATGTATGTATGTATACACACAGTTTAGCCAGAAACGTTATTCCCCAGAAATCTATTAAATAGCTGGTACGTACTTGGCAACTCCGCTCGGCTGCACCTGATCTGGTAAGTAACATAAATAACGTAAGTACATACTGAGGGCGCGATTCCCCAATAAGGAGGTCACATGTTCTTAGGCAGAGGTAAACGGTTGTCAGTAGAGGACCCTAAGTCATGTGATCAAGTTATTGACGTTAGCGGTCGATTCGTGACCTGAAGCGACACGAAGTTATTCATGTGCGATTCCCTGTGAGTCCAGAGAGGAACCCAAAACAGACCCTCCCTCATGGTTCCCCCGTGACGCCGGATCCATGACAATGTGTGTATGTATGTATGTATGTATGTATGTATGTATGTATGTATGTATGTATTTGTGATTTGTATGTGTGTGTGAGTGGTCATAAAGCATAAAATAACATTATCTTTTTCCAAACTCCCTCTCCCCCCCCCCCAACACACCTTCCTCACTCTTTCTCCCTTCCTTGCTCCCTCCTTCCCCAGCCCCCTTCCATCCCCTCCTCACTCCTCTCCTTCCCCTCTCTCCACCTCCTCTTTCTCCCCTCTCCCCTCTCTCCACCTCCTCTTTCTCCCCTCTCCCCTCTTCCTCTCCCTTCCTTGCTCCCCACCCCTTCCCTCCCTCTCCACTCCTTCCTTGCTCTCCTCAATCCTCGCAGTCCCTCCTCAATCCTCGCAGTCCCTCCTCTCTCTTTCTCTTGCTCCCACCCCCCTCCTTGCACTCCTCCTGCCCGGACTGTATGGTGATGCATGGTGAGGCGTCGCTCTCCACCCCTCCCTTCCTTGCTCCTTTCCCTCCTTGCCCCTTTCCCTCATGTCAATATGGCAAAAACGTTATGGCCTACACACACACACACACACACACACACACACACACACACACACACACACACACACACACACACACACACACACACACACACACACACACACACACAACATCAAAACGACAATCACATGTGTTTACCTTCTGAGTTCTTTAGAAGAAGAATTCAAGTGCAAAATTAGTTAAATTCAATTCAAAACTAGAACGGGCACTCGTAGAGAGCATATACCTTCGGCGCCGCTACTGTTTTGTTCTTGGCATAACAGAGTGGGGAACAGAACAAGGAGCATTTTGGTGCTGATTTCATACGAATCGGATAAGAATTGACTGCGTTATGATAAAAATACGCAAATCTGCAAGGTCGTGACCCCCCTGACCTTTGACCCCCAACCGCAAGTAAGGGCAATTACGTCATTGTGTCAAGTTGCATATCACAAGATTGGGCATTAAATTCTTAACATTTTGGCATTAGTTTCATGCAAATTGGATAAAAATTGACCGCGATATGGTAAAAAGACAATTTTGACCTTTTCATGACCTTGATCTTTGACCCAATTGCTCCCAAAATCTAATCAAATGGTCCTTGGCTAATAACCAATCATCCCACCAAATTTCATGCAATTCGGTTTAATACTTTTTAAGTTATGCGAATAACAAACAAATAAATAATCATTGGCATCTCCCACAAACATATATTTTGGTACTGATTATAATGCCAGGATTTGGGACATTTTCTTTTAAAAACAAGGGTAATGACGTAATTGTGTCATGTCGCCCATCACAAGATTGGGCAATGAATTCTGAACATTTTGGCATCGGTTGCATGCCAATTAGATCAAAATTGACTGCGCTATGTAAAAATACGAATTTGACCTTTCCGTGACCTTGACCTTGACCTTTGACCCGATCGCTCCCAAAATCTAATCAAATGTTCCTTGGATAATAACCCATCATTCCACCAAATTTCAAGCGATTTGGTTTAATACTTTCTGAGTTATGCGAATAACAAACACACACACACACACACACACACACACACACACACACACACACACACACACACACACACACACACACACACACACACACACACATTCACAAATAAATAAATAAATACACAGCGACCAATACATAACCTTTCGCAGAATGCGAAGGTAAATATCTCAAACCACAGAGAACACAAAATGTTTGTCTTTGCTATTCACAGTTCGAACCAACATAGCAGAACTCAGAACATGGCGGAACTCCGAGCATGATTTTTGTTTTTAATACGATTCCCTGTTGAAGTGATGGGTGGTGAAATGAAAGCAGATCACACAAACATGTGAAATAAAGTGATGTCATCAATCTACTATACTAAAAAAAAATAGAATATGTTTGTTTGTATGTATGTATGTATGTGTGTGTGTTTGTTCGTCCTTTATAGGCGGCCGAACCGTTGGATGGAATGAGATGAAACTTGGCATGAGTGATCCTTGGGACATGAGAACGGACATGGGGGGGGGAGGGTCAAGTTCAAGGTCAAAGGTCACGGGGTCAAGGTCACCGTGTAACTTCAATATCTCAATTTCATCCGATCGAGATGGGACCAACGCCATTCGACAGATAATCAAAATTAATACTGAAGGACCAATTTTGTGCCCCGTCTGTGACGGGGTTGCGGCTAATGTATTACTAAAACTCTCATCTTCTTTATATGTATGTATGTATATATATATATATATATATATATATATATATATATATATATATATATATATATATATATATGTATATACATATTTGTTTGTGTGTTCCCGAAATACAGCCAAAACCATACACGATAGCGCAAAACTTTTTGGCCCACCTTACTCACCAATCTCCTGCGGCGTGCAGTATCAAGTTTTGTTCAAATCGGGCAACAAAAAAATAATTAAAAAATCAATTCCCGATTCAGTCAAGTACTCCTCGGGAGAATTTGATCAATGCAAACAACCTCAGCGGTATAGTTCGCTGGAGCTAACTTTTTTTTTATCAACTGCTGTCACAACGGGAACCCAACGGGTTCACAGGTTGTCTAGTATAAAATAAAATTGCACGACATTTTCAGCAGGTGAGGCACTGCGTGGCCGAACGCGGGTCGGTGGGGCCTAAATTTTGTATGTCGATCGATGTATTTTTGATTGTGTTTTTAATCAGGTCAAACCAGATTAGATCTGTCACTTGCTACAGGTACCATGTAAACCTGTCCTAACCTGTTTCATGGTCAGGTTGTCGTCGACTAAACCGTCTCCCCCACCAAGTTTCTAGGTGAGGAGGGTGTATGATATGGACACCCAGCAGGATTCAAAACAAAACCTGTCAAAGGGCGGAGGAGCTCCTTGTGAGCCAATGGCCATCCCAGGTGGGTTACTTTTTTAGGAGGTTCGTGGCAGGATTTGCACTCCGATAATGATAATTGAGGTAACACTGGTCAACGAGCGTATTATGAGATTAAGGATTCGTCACTCCTTGGGTGTCGTTTCCCTGGTCTCGGTATATGCTCTGACTGAGGCGAGTGATCTCACCGCGAAGGATGCATTTACCACACTAAAGTCTGTGTGGTTGGTCAGAGCCCCAGGCGAGATAGTCTTCTAGTCTTGACGGATTTCAATACATCGACTGGAACTGATTGGGATGATTATGAGACATGTGTTGGTCCCCATGGGTCTGGAACTGTGAACTACAACAGCACTAAGTTCCTTGACTTTGCAAGAAGTCATGGACTTAGGGTGGCTGGTTCATGGTTTTAGCACCCATAGGCTCAGCGCTGGATTTGGTATTTCAACGCTGGTGGTGTGGCAAAAGGAGATTGACCATGCGCTCGTTGATGGTCCCTGGAGGATGATCCAGAACTGCAGGGTCTACTGAAGTGCTCAGTTCCTCAATACCGTCCACAGGCTTGTTGTTGCAACTTTAAAATTGCAGCTTAAATCTGGACGAAAGGTACCATCTCAGCCAAGGCTGAATGTTGGCAAGCTCCAGGATGAGAGGGGAGCTGAGGAGTTTGGGAACATGCTGAGTGGAGATTTGTGAGTCTAGCTGCTTTGCGGAATCCTGAAGAGTTGTGGAGTGCCTTCAAGACCACCATCCTTGATGTTGCCCGTGGTTGTTGTGGAAGAAAAAAATAATTATATTCACGTACTCTCAATTTTAAATGTTGCTGGTGCTTTATAAATTTAATATTTATGCTATAGTCGAATTGGCTGCCAATTGTGTTTCCTTTTTGTCTGGTTGTTGATGGGGGGAATGTCTTATTATGAGACAGGGTGGCCTGGTTGATGGCACTGCACCTTTTGCCATGATTATGTCATTCTCTTTCACCCGGTGGACACGTATTGCAGTTTGAGTTATTTTGCCTAATGCTACACTGAACAACAAATTTCAATTTTTTTTTTTTACTGGAGATGTGTAACGTGATTAAGACTAATTTGGGTACGCTGATTTCAAAAATCATAACCGTTTTGCTGTATCACGTCAGGATTTTCAGGAACAGAAATATTCCCATTGCCTAGAAGTCAGGATTTCAATGAAATTTACATATGTCTTTAACATGTCTATTTCGTACAATTGTTGTTAACTTGTGTTATATTTCTTTCTTTCAGATAAAGATGAGTAGGCGTTCCTGTACCAATCATCCTGACAACTTCTGTTATGTCTGTGGTCGGTATACCAAAAAAGATCAACACCGAAGTATATCTACAGCAGTGAAAATGAAGGCCGCCTACTTTCACTACTTCGGGTGTAAGGTGGGGGACCAAGAACAGAGCTGGGCACCACACATCTGCTGCACAAGCTGTCACACAACCTTGACTCAGTGGTTGGTGGGCAAGCGCGCGAGCATGCCATTTGCGGTGCCCATGATATGGCGTGAGCCGCAGAATCATCATGATGATTGTTATTTCTGCTGCACAAGCATCGCCGGCTTCAACAAGAAGAATAAAGGTCACATCAAGTACGCTGACTGCGTCTCTGCTCGTAAACCTGTGCCTCATGATGACGAGAACCCCGTTCCAACACCTCCAGCTGATCAGAACATAGCTGTAAGCAGTGGTGAAGAGGATGGTATGATGAACCTTTTGAACCCGACACTCAAGAATCACACCTTCTGAACCAGGGAGACTTAAATGATCTTGTAAGAGATCTCTCGCTGTCAAAGGCGAAGGCAGAGCTGCTTGGATCAAGGCTGCAGCAGTGGAATCTACTTGAACCTAACACCAAGATATCCTTGTTCAGAGCACGTCACAGAGACATGGCTGAGTTCTTTGAGATGGAAGACACGATGACATTCTGCAGTGACATCAACGGTCTGTTGAAAGAACTTGGGTGTGATCATGATCCTGCAGACTGGCGCCTCTTCATCGACTCGGGGAAGAACAGCTTGAAGGCTGTTTTGCTCCACAATGGCAACGAGAAACCATCAGTCCCACTGGCTCACGCGTTCGGCATGACAGAGACCTATGAGACTATGCGGCAGCTGCTTGATTCCATCAAGTACAATGACTTCAACTGGCACATCTGCGGAGACTTGAAAGTGGTGGCGCTGTTGTTAGGGCTGCAGTCAGGCTACACAAAATACATGTGCTTCCTTTGTCTCTGGGATAGCAGAGACGACAAGAATCACTGGACGAAGAAAGATTGGGAAGAGCGAAAAGAGCATGTACCTGGTCGACACAACGTGAAGCATGTCGCCCTTGTCGACCCAGCCAAGGTTTTCCTTCCACCACTCCACATAAAGCTCGGCTTGATGAAAAGTTTTGTACGGGCAATGGATCTGAATGGGCGTGGGTTTTTATACCTCAAGGAAAAGTTTGGCAACACCTTGTCGGAGGCCAAGATCAAGGCTGGTGTCTTTGTTGGACCGCAAATCCGACAGATTATGAAGGACAAAACTTTTCCGACAACTCTAAACCCCAAAGAGCTGGCAGCGTGGAGGAGCTTCAAAGCTGTGACGGACAACTTCTTGGAACGAGCGCGCGGACAACTATGAAGAAATAGTGCAGCAGCTGCTGGAGTCCTTCAGGAAACTTGGCTCCAGGATGTCCCTGAAAATCCATTTCCTACACCAGCACCTGAACTTCTTCCCTGACAACTTGGGAGCAGTCTCGGACGAGCACGGCGAGCGATTCCACCAAGAGATTTCACTCATGGAGACGCGTTACCAAGGGCGGCACAACCCGAACATGATGGGCGATTTCTGCTGGTTCCTGCATCGTGAAACTGACACAGAGCAGCACAAACGCAAAGCCAAATGCCTAAAGCATTTTTAATTACATTCTAGTGGAGTTTTTCTGTAATTTCTATAATTTTGAAGCATTCATGATGAAATAAATGAATAAATGAATTTTTGTAAATTTCATTGAAATCCTGACTTCTAGGCAATGGGAATATTTCTGTTACTGAAATTCCTGACGTGATACAGCAAAACGGTTATGATTTTTGAAATCAGCGTACCCAAATTAGTCTAAATCACTTTACACATCTCCAGTAAAAAATTTTTGTTGTTCAGTGTAATCAGACCATGTACTCACTGCCTTTTATATACACAATTCCTTATATTCATTTCTCTGAAAGATCTGTAACCTACGGTCTTATCCTGTACTCCTTTTGGTTGTCTGCTTTTTCGTATTCTATCTGATTCTCACCAAGGCCAGCTGAAAGTCACCATGTTCTCTCTCCCTTTGAATCTCCCAGCCCTCTCCACTCCCACGAAAGCATATAAATGTCAGAAAATGTAAACTTAGCTTAGTGCAAATCATTGGGATGTTTACATCTCAGTGCTTTGGACTCCGTGTTACTACGAAATTAATGTTCTCTGATCAAATGTACTTTTCGTTGTGGACAGTGAATTAATTGTTTCTTACAAATTGAGTAACAGGATTTACACCAGGTCGGTTAATAGGACAAATCAGAAAATTCCATAACAATGTCTTGAAACTCACTGGAGGGCGAAGAAGAATTTTGTCTCAAGGGAGACTGGATACCATTGACCACAGTCGCAGGACCTGGCTGAATGGCAGAGTTGAGCTGTTCAGGGAGATGAGGCGTAAAACTGTATGTGCGCTGAGGGTTGGCGAGGAGGCCTATGTGTGAGCAATCTGTGAGGAGATAGAGCATCCCCTGTGGTCAAGTGATTCTCAACCTGCTTAAAGGGGAATTTGCGCATTGCGTTCCTCCATGCCTGGCTAACTCTGACTGCAGTTAGAGTGGAGGGTAGTCCGCTCTTGAAGGAGGAGTCCGAAGTGAAGGCCCGCTGGGCCGGTTACTTTGAGCGGCTGTACCAGGATGATCCAACAGCTGTTGAGTTAAATGTCAGGGGTGTTACTACCCCTGTTGCTGACCCTCCAATCAACTGTGATCCTCCTTCGTTTCTGGAAACACAGGCTGTGGTGAACGGGTTGAAATGGGGTAAAGCTCCTGGGATCTGTGACATCCATGCTGAACTTCTCAAGGCTGGTGGAAATGCTGCACTCGTGTCGTTGCATGCAATTCTGTGCTCTGCCTGGAACACAGGCATCATCCCAATGGACTGGAAGAAGAGCCTTGTTGTCCCTCTCTGGAAATGGACTGGTGATCGCCAGGGCTGCAACAACTACTGAGGGGTGACACTGCTTTCAGTGCCGGGAAAGGTCTTTGCTCGGATAATTCCTGGTCGGGTTCACCACCATCTGCTTGAGCACCAGTGTACAGAGCGGTCAGGCTTTACACCAAAGAGGACAACGATTGACCATATCCTTGCTCTTTGGGACCTCACTGAACGCAGATGAGAGTTTCGGCAGTGGCTGCTTGCAGCCTATGTTGATCTCTGCAAAGCGTGTAATTCAGTGAATCGGGATGTCCTTTGGAGGATTCTTGGTCTTTGTAGAGTGCCAACAATGCTGATCAATCTGATGTCTGAACTCTACTCTGGTACAGAGAGTGCTGCGAGATGTGGTGATACCATCTCTGAATTAGTTCCAGTTGTTACTTGAGTTTGTCAGGGGTGTGTACTGGCCCCCACACTTTTCAGCACTTGTATGGACTGGATTCTGGGGAGGATGTCAGAGAGATCAAGCTGCGGTGCATCGTTTGGGAATGTCAATATCTCTGACCTTGATTTCGTAGATGATGCAGTCATCTTTTCGGAGACTCCAGCTATCCTTTTGGGGGCCTTCATGGTGCTGGATGAGGAGTCGGAGCCGCTGGGATTACTGCTTTCCAGAGTCAAAATTAAGATACAGGCTTTTAATGACATCTTGAATGCTGCTACCTTGTCTGTACCAGTTTGTGGTGAGGATGTTGAGGTCATGGAGAGATTCACTTCTCTTGGCAGTGACATTCATGTCTCTGCTTACTGTGAGCCAAGGTCAACAGACGTCTGGGTCAGGCCGGGGGAGTCATTAATTCACTGGATCATGGGGTGTGGCACTGACGGTACCTGTGCGGGAGGACGAAAGTCTGAGTCTTCAGGTCGTTGGTGCTTCCAGTCTTGCTCTATTGGATGTGAGACTTGGACTCAGACCAAGGATCTGAGATGGAGACTTGATTACTTTGGTACAATGTCTCTTTGGAAAATCCTTGGCTGTCGCTCATGGTCGGACTTCCATAACATGCGTCCAACGAGCGGTTGCTGAGAGAGACTCAAATTAGATTTGTTACCTGCATAGTCCGTGAGCATCAGATGCGGCTGCATGGACATGATGCTGATCCTGCTCACCAGATTCTCTCAGTGAAGGAGCCTCGTGAGTGGAGGAGACTAATGGGCTGACCACGTTCCTCGTGGTTGCAGCAGGTTGATCAACATCTCAAGGAGATGGGGATGGGCCAGGCAATCTGCCTGGGGGATGGCCAGACGGAGGACCTGGAGTTACAGTGGAAAATGGACGCAGCGACGCGCTACTTTACTAAGGTCAGGTGCTTGCTCTCATACCTGACCTGACCTTAGTAGAGGGACAGAGCAGAATGACAGTGCGGTTACTTTTTTCATGTATCCCCACGGCTTGTTAACTGACAACCCAGCAGCTTGTAGAGCATTCACCAAGAGGCTTAAGCACAAGCAAGCACTCCAAAGAAATGGTTGATGAGGAACAGCTGGCTTGGCAAGCGATAGCAAGCTGATTTGTAATGGGACACACCCGCAAAAACATAAACATCGCTAATTTCTTAACATTTTCAGATTTCACACTATTTCGACACTTATTTAATCTTCAAGACCCGATCTTCAAATCCAAAATCATATTTCGATTATCCACTTTCATTAGTCCATGACAGTGGATCGTGGAAAATCACATTATATAATGTATGAAATTGCTCCAAGCTCCGAATTTGAAAACTACAGCACATACAAAAGCTACGTATACAGCAATTTGTATGTATGTCGATGAGGCATTCAATGATACGACTGAGGAAGGTTAAAAAAAAATTTTTTAGTGCTTTATCTTTCAGAA
This sequence comes from Eptatretus burgeri, assembly GCF_056783735.1. NCBI lineage: Eukaryota > Metazoa > Chordata > Myxini > Myxiniformes > Myxinidae > Eptatretus > Eptatretus burgeri. The sequence continues at coordinate 104,411,363 of NC_140969.1, forward strand.
ACCATTGCAGCCTGTTCCAAGTCAAAGCATTGTTGAGTAGGCCGAATCAAAATGGCAGCTTAAGACCCCAGCGAGGTGACAGAGAGCTAATCAAGATTGTACGCCCCAAACTTTGTCAGGCTTATTACGGGTTTTTTTTTGTGATGATCACCCCTTAAATTATCTTCAAAATGGGTGTGAAAATTATTCAAACACCCATTTTTCATTCATGTACTCCTTTGGAGTTCTCTTGGTGTGCCTGCAAAGTTTCGGGCTGTTCGGTGTAATGGTTTTTTAGTTCTGTATGACACACACACACACACACACACGCACACACACATTTATTATTATAGATGGAGAGCCAAAAGTGAAATACCTTGTGAAAATTGCTTGAGCTCATGATTTCTTTATGGTGGAATGGAGGGTGAGTTAGGAATTGTGAATTATTCATTACGTTCAGAGTTTCGTTTGCTTGCACACGAGATGTCACCTTGTATTTTTCAGAGAATGGTGTGTTGCAATCGACGAGGACGAAACGGATAAACGAACTGATACGAAGGTGGGGATTAAAGGAAGGCGACTTGAGACGTGGGAATGCCGGTTCGAGGCAACCAAACCTTGGATGTCTTCTCATTGAAAGGGAAGAGCACTGGATTTGCAAATAGGTGGGAATTAAAGTCGTGCAACCATTCCCCCATAACCATTCTCACATGTGAGTTGGCATTTATAGTGAAGGATTCTTGATGGAAAGCATTGTGGTTTTGTCACTTGTTACCTCCGCCACCGAAGATTGACGATGATTATGTTTTCGCCCCTTGTCTGTGTGTCTGTTTGTCTGTGAGCAGAATATCTCAAAACGTTATGGACGGATTCTGGCAAAACTTAGTGGACAGGTTGGATGTGTGATAAGGACGAACTGATTCGATTTTGGTGAAGATCCAGATCCGAATCCTAGAATTTCTGCAGTGATTCTTCATGATTGGGAGATCGGGCCAGACACGGTACATCGCATGATATTTCAAAAAGTATTGTTCGGATTCGGACGAAACTTTGTGGATAAGTTGGGTTGTTGCGAGGAGCAGGTGGATTTGATTTTGGTTCAGGTCCGGATACAGATCCCCTGTCAGTGGGATACAAAACGGAAACTGGTCAGTCCGGTGGACGTATGCACTCTACCGAGTGCTGTTGTAGTATTTATCAAGTGTCATTTGCACCAAATTGATTCAATCACGACCCCACGACCAAACAAATGACTTGCATCACTAAATGAAGCATCAGCACCCAATGGCTGAAATTCGGAAAACAAAATGTGCTAAAATACCAAAAATTGTAAGATAATCCGACGAACCTCGTCATTGTACCAGCGATGGTTGGTGCAACTTGGAGTGCCAAAGCAAAGCGTTGAAAAGAAATTGAAGTAAGTGGGAAATGTCACAACAACTGAGCCACAATTGCAATTAGATATCCAAGGTTTTGCAAACATCCTTAAAGCACGACAAGACAGAACACTGAGAAATGTTTCCAAGTTGAAACGAGAAAACATTAGAACTTGGTTCTCAAATCTCAATCCGACAAAAGAAAACGAGGGTGGACAAACCCAGCAGAACAAATTTAGAATCAAATCCCAGCGTGATATTGCTCGAAACCCTGAGTTGTTCCACCTTTTGATGACTGTTTTTGGGAGATTACAACCAACGTACAAAATGTTGGACAACAACGTATGCAGAGTAAACCATATGGCATATCTGACAAAGAAGATTGATGAGCTGTTAGTCTTGTGGGCTGAAAGGATGGTTTAGAAGTAAGCAAAATCACCTCCGTGCTATCTAGCCTGAGTTTGAATCCCGATCCAGCAACAAACTGTCATCCTGGTGTTTCACAGGCAGGGTGGTTCATCAATGTGTGTGTGTGTGTGTGTGTGTGTGTGTGTGTGTGTGTGTGTGTGTGTGTGTGTGTGTGTGTGTGTGTGTGCCGTCCTGCAGATGGACATAAAACGGGCGTCCTGTCTGCCGGCATTCGTTGGTGGACGTTAAAGATCTCACGGTATCCTTCGCAACAAGTACGTGAGCTCTTGCCAGCACCCTAAACAAATATAAATTCCTGCCCCAACCCACAGAGGGCACTGCATCAGCGGCACAGCTGCATCCTCAACCAGTGGTGTTACCCTGCATCCTTATGCTGCATTCGAAAGATGAAGAAGAGATGTCGCGAAAGCATCTCGCAGAAAGAGTGGTCCATAATGGCGCCATAACACTCATGTGTGACCTGTCCATTCTATCGAACAGGAATATTAAAAACCTGGTTATCTATCATAACCTGGTTATCTATAATGTCGTGCATTAGTCTTTGAACTGTCCAGTCTGCGTTCAATTCCGAACCCGATGATGAATTTTCAGAGCAGTGCTTCGCATGCAGGGTGACCATCCTTCTGAGAGACTGGCATGTGTCACCAAACAATGGATGGAGGCCCTCAATGTCAGACATGAGATCAGGGCCATCTCTCTGGACATATCTCATGCTTTTGATACAGTCTGGCATCCTGCCTTACTCTCCAAACTGTCTGCCTGTGGCAACCAAGGTCACCTCCACACGTGGCTTTGTAACTTCCTCTACTCTCATGAGTAGCCAATGAGTGCCTCTCAACGGAATTCTTTCATCTTCTCTCCCTGTCAACCCTGGAGTGCCCCAAGGCAGTGTTCTGGGCCCAGTTCTATTCCTGATCTTCATCAATGATCTGTTTGACTCTGGAAAATCCTCTTTATCTATTTGCTTATGACTCTACCTTCTGCTGTGACATCTCTCATCCTTCAGACAGGCAGGCTGCAGCCTCTTCCCTCTCTTCAGACCTTGACAAAAAAATTCACAAGATGGTCAAACACTTGGAGTATGTCTTTCAATCCTGACAACACTCTCTTTCTCTCACTCACACAGAAAGAACCATCTGACAACCCACCCCTGCCCCCCCCCCCATCTACAGTGCCTTCAGAAAGTATTCACACCGCTTCAGAAAACACAAATTTATTGAACATTAAACATAGAAATATCTAATTTACATAAGTATTCAGCTTCCTGAGTCAATACTTTGGAGAAGTGCCTTTGGTAGCGATTATAGCTTCGAGTCTTCTTGGATATGTCTGGATTTGGGGATTTTCTCCCATTCTTCCTTGCAGATTTGCTCAAGCTCTGTCAAGTTGGATGAGGAGTGCTGGTGAACAGCAATCTTCAAGTCTTTCCACAGATTCACAATGGGATTCAAGTCTGGGCTTTGGCTGGGCCACTCAAGGACTTTCATGTTCTTGTTCTGAAGCCATTCCAGTGTTCCTTTGGCTGTATGCTTGGGGTCATTGTCCTGTTGGAACGTAAATCTTCACCGCAGTCTAAGGTCTTTTGCACTCTGAAGCAGGTTCTTCTGAGCCTGGTGTTGGCTTAGTGGTTAGGGTGGCTGGCTTGGGATCCTAGGGTCCTGAGTTTGAGCTCCGTTGGCCCCTGAATTAATAGCAGGTGGGGTTGACTCAGCCTGTCATTTTTCTGAAATTGGTGAAATGAGTACCAGTGTACTGGTAGAGGGACACAGCATCAGCAGCATAGTCACACCCCAACAAAATGATAGGTACCTGGCAGATTTTCAATTTTGTTTAATTGGCAGACAGGCAGACACAGTGAAATAGTAATCTTACTCCTCTCTGTGCATGCACGATCGGATAACTTCAGAGCGAATGTACGTTAAACTGCAGGTTTGTTTTTTGACTCGTGTTCAGATATAACATTCGATTAAAATAAGTTAATGGATCATAAACTGGTGTTTGTTGGCAGACATGCAGACAGACAGATAGACATGCAGAAGTGAACTAATTGCTTTAGTGTGTTTTTCGGTTCGCATGCGCACAATAACAAAGTACAACTTGTTAAGATAAAACCGTTTTACTTATCCTGGCTGTGGCATTACCATTCCATGACTGTTAACAAGATAATAAACGGCTCGGTTAGTTTGGTGTCCAATAATTATAAAAACTCAGCATATTCAGTTTCCCACCTCATAGGACAAAACAAAAGTTACTTCTCTCCTTGTCCTTCACATACTCCACATAGTATCCTTCCTCGCAACCTCTGCCATCTACCCCATCTCTCGACAACGACGTGGACACACTCGAGTGATTGGCACTGATTGGCATGCACCCTGCAGGACGTGTGGGCCAGTGTGCATGTGTTGCAGCTGCAGGTAACAGGTTTTAACCACTCCCACCTGCAGCGGCGCCACATGATATGCATTTACATAGATAAGTTGCATCGTCCACCCCACCCCCCCCTCGCCCCCCAAGACCACTGACAAAACTCTCCGAAACACAAATCGGGGACTTGCTGATCCGATGTTGCAAGACAAGTCTGGATGTAATCGGCCCAGAGCTGTAGAAGAAGCGTGACACACACACACACACACACACACACACACACACACACACACACACACACACACACACACACACACACACACACACACACACACACACACACACACACACACACACACACTTATACAAACGCACACACGCACACACATACAAATATACACACACGCACACACATACAAATATACACACACGCACACACACACACACACAAACACACACACACACACACACACACACACACACACACACACACACACACACACACACACACACACACTATCAAACACACTTGTACAAACATGCACGCACACACAAACACACACACACATACATCTATACACACGCACACACATATACAAACACACACACGCACAAACACTCATACAAACATGCACAAACACACACATGAACACACACTCTCAAGTTCACACATACAAACACACACGCACACACACACTGATCCGTGAATTATAGTAAGCATTCCTCCTGTACAGCTGCACGTAGCTGAACACTACATTGTTGTCTACACTGTACAGTAACAACCAGAGCGTACTTACAGGATGGGGTATAGCGAATCAATGGAGTAAATTGTGTGGACAGAATGGATGGAATAAATGAAGGAGATGGGGTAAATGAAGATGGGGTATATCTCCTCTCCGGTCTCATCCCCCACCCTCCTGCTCTGTCTGAGATGTCCTCCCCATATTTGCGCCTTTCTGGTAAAACTACCAAAATCAAGAATCACTGCTCACCTTCATTCTTTCATTCCCTTTTTCCCGCCTTTGGAACAAACTCCCACATTCTCTTCAATCCCACTCTTCCGTCCAAGTCTTTAAAAACAGCAGCTCGCCATCATCTCTCATCTTCCTCCATCCAAAACCTCGATCTTTTCTACCCCCGTAAATCCACCCCAAACCTACCTCGTTGAAGGAGTATGAAGGAGATGGAGTGTCTGAACGAGATGGGATAAATGAAGGAGATGGAGTTGATGAAGGAGATGGAGTATATGAGGCAGATGGAGTAGATGAAGCAACTGCAGTAAAGGAGGTGGAGTAGATGAGGGAAATTGAAGAGATGAACGAGATGGAGTGTCTGAAGGAGATGGAGCGTATGGAGTAGATGAGGCAGATGGAGTAGA
>NC_140969.1:104429388-104449388 GCF_056783735.1 Eptatretus burgeri
AAGACCACCGACCAACCTGCGGTGATTGAGTGAGAGGCCCAAAGACTCAGCCTCATTGCGGGAGATGCCGATGATCCGAAATGCCTTGGTTTCTACAGCGTGAAGCCGAGAAAGGTGGGAGGCAGGAGCACCAGCCCAGAGGGGAGAGCAGGATTGAACGAAAACGTCCTCGGTATGCAGTGAACCACCACGCACCCGATTGCGAGGGAGTGGAAGCGTATCTTTCCGGTAGTCCGGGACTTTGTAGCATTCAGACTTTTTGACCCGATAAACTGCACTCCTCAATTGGGACCCCACAAACTTACGCATGTTGCACCAGGGTCCATCGGTGGCAGAGACGAGGTCGCAATTTCTTGCACATGACTTGTTGCGGTCAGAGTACAAATAGACCAAATCGCCGACTTCCACTGAAACATTGGCCTCGAAAGACCCCATGGGTGCCTTAGACTTCTCACTATGGGGGTGGTTTATGGAGCGAAGGTGGTGTTGAGCTTGTATCATTTGTTGGTCTGAGAAAGGGATTTGCAGATTGGTGAACTGATCCCGCTGGCACCACATCTCTCAGGCTGAGAGGCCCCATGCACGAATTCGTGAATTCATACTGGCGGTGGCTAGTGCGAGGGTTAGTGGGGTTACTGGTCCTCCCATTAGTTTCTGCCATTGGAGTTCGTCTTCATATTCACTTACTGCCATCTCGGTGATGGGATTTTTAATACGACCAATTTCAATGCACATCCGATGGTGCTGAAGACGCTCATCGTGGACCAGACGTGTGAAGCCGGGGGCCGGATTGGTGCGGATGACAGCAGGTCAATCCAATGGCCGGAGATCTATGCATAAGTGGATCAAGTTATCGTGGAGAGTGATGTGTTGTTTGTTCTCCACAATACACGATGTAGTGCAGGAAGTGGTACATTCTTGCAATCTAAGAATTAGCTGGTGATTGTGTTTGATGATATCTGCTGTGAAAGATACACCAACAGCACTGGGGGGGGGGGGGTCTCCAGTGCACTGCTTGATAATGGCGTGGGGTGCGCTGCGCAATGCAGCACACTGGTGGGGCCTCGAGATTACTTGGTCGATTGCTCTGTCCAAGTGAAGAGCGTAAAAATAGCGGTGAATCACAGAACTGAGTTGATGGCGACTCGGATGATCCAGTTGAATGTGTAACGCTGTAAGTAAGCCATTGACCACCTGATGTGGGACAATGATGCACTCACATGCTGAGGACAAGGTCTTGTCCTGACGGACTACAATTAGACCATCGTTGGAAACTGAAGCAACCTGGAGGTATCACTTGACGTCCTTGATGTTGGTTGCTTTCCTTGATGGGCGGGTGCCCTGAACCAAGTGGGCATGAGTCCGCCTTAGGTCTGCGCACTCTGCCTAGACTGCCTTCCAAGCAGTTCTGTTGGTAAAGGGCAGTTTGGTACGGCCGGAAATGATGTCTTGGGCTGACACATGCAGGACTACGGCCTCCTCCTCGCGTCATATGAAGGTACAAATTTGACAGGTGTCGGTACAGTCTGGTGCATTGCAGTTGGCAAAATCAGATGGGGCGTTGGCGGATCCTGCGAGGTACCGTACGGTCACCTGATAACGGCTGATGGTTGACAAGATTGTGGATATACAAGGGTTTGCTGAAAACTCACGACGACAGAGCTTCTCATAAGCTTGTACGCATGGCCTGCGGTCGGTGAGGATGGATGCATGATGTTTTGATTGGATAATGAACGGACCGAAGTGTTTTACCGATGCAGTGATGGAAAGGGCCTCCACCTCACATGGCAACCAGGTAGGTTGGTGCCCGCGTAACTTCGCGCGAAAGAAACCTGCAAGGTGAGGTCTACCATTGCGCGTGATGTACAGAGTCGATCCGACACTGTTTTTTTTTTTTTAACGGAACCATCTGTCACAATCCATAACTGATCACAAGGACGAGGAAGAGTAACTGTATGGGTCGAAGTAAGAGCGCCTTGGGCTCTGTGGAAGGCAGCATGTAACTCATCAGTCCACACAACTCTGTCCAGTGATTGGCATCCAGCCACAGCATCATCCAAGGGGGATAAGAGAGTGGAGCAGTTTGGGATAACACGAGCGAGAACATTATATGCCCCGATGAAGGATCTCATTCCCCTGACCTTCTCGGGAACTGAACAAGTGGAGAACATAGCCACACGATGTGGGCTGGCCTGGATCGCACCACGAGACCAGATCCATCCTCAGATGGTGGTGCTCTTAGGACATATAACTGTTTTCGTAGCAGAGAGGTGGAGTCGGCATTTATACAGAGCATGGAAAACCATTCTGCAGTTTTGGAGGAGCTCGTCCACTGTGTCCCCACCGCAATAGAGGTTGTCAGCGAGTTTAGCGACGGTCCCATTCTCTAAGAGATCACCAAGGACGTGGCACATGAGTTCTTCGAGTGCTGTCTCTGATCCAGGCATTCCCATAACAGATCTGGTATATACACGTATTCCATGGAAGGGTGTGGCTACACCGCAGTACTTCATGGACTGGCGGGATAATGAAATCTGGTAAAAGGCACTCGTAAGGTCAGTTGTAATTAGATACTTCCACTGAGAAATTTTGCGCAGGATGGAATCTACGTTTGGCATAAGAGAGGGTTGGGGCTTACTGTACCGGCCCACATCAGCAAAGGCCGTGACGAAGCGAAAACCGCCACTGGGCTTCTTGATCAAGAATGAGGGATTCAGATATTCCACAGTAATCCCCATGTCCTCAGGACGAACAAAGACTCCAAGTCATCAAATTTGTGTTGTAATTCACACAGCTTATCATGCGCATGTTGTGGTAGATGGCCTTTGCGTTGTGGAGGCTGAACAGGACCCATGTTAACAACAGCCTCAAAGGGGCCTGCAGCACCATTGTACCTTTGGAGCACTGGGTCAAACACTTCGTCATACTCTTCAAACAGGGCACAAAACTTTGATCATTCGTCGGGAGCGAACATGTTGTCAGGGTCGAGGGTCACAGTCGTAGCGTGTCCTGAGGGTGATGTGAGTGTGCGTTTTACTTTGGGGGAGCTGGTCTCGGTAAAACCACCTGGGTGTTCTTTGGTGTACTCGGTTATATACACAGGGCGGATTTGGCAAAACTGCTCCTGTCATTTGAGAACTCAGGGTTCGTTGGTTAAATTGGGGATCTGAACCTTCCTGCTAATGCTACGGATGATATTGGGAGGGGGCCAGAACTCACTTGGTCGCAGTGACCTTGCACTTGGGGGCATCCGTGCGAAGTTCAAGTGCGAACACTGAGGTTCACGACTCGACATGTCATTTGGGAGGACTATTTCGATAAACTTTCCGGGCCACAGAGTAGTTGTGTGGGGTGGGGCACGTAGTACATGAGCTCGACGTACTGCATGGCGATCAAGGCTCCTTCCCTGAGACCCATACACGTATGTGGTGCCATCACCCAGGATAACTTGGTACTTCACAGGGCGGATTGAGAGGTCATTAGACTCCATGAAAGGTGCTCCCACCAGTACCTCCACATCAAGATTTTTGATGACCAGGCCCTCGAACTGAAATTCTCTTCCTTCACATGTCAATGTCAGTGTCGTCTCACCAACAATTTGAAGAGGGGACAATCCATCAGCCTGACGAACGGACTGCGCACTCTTCTGAATCTTGGCTCCTAAATTTCTTACAGTTGTCTCACGAATCAGGTTTCCCATGGCACCGCTGTCAATGGTGACTCAGGTTGTGTGGTGACCGTGGAAGGTGTCAAGATATGGAGACTGGTGAATCTGGACACGTAGTGTTGTGGCCGGTTGTGTAAATCTGTGTTACTAACTATCTTGTTCTCATGGGCACATGTTATGCCTCCAGGCTCGTTGTCTGACTCTTCAGTTATATCAGCCACTTGGCGTGCTCTTGCAATGTAGCAACAATCTCGTTCGGGGAGGAAAGGACATTCGCTGAGGAAATGACTGTAATCAGTACGACGAACTTGTTTGCAGAGGGGACAGGACTTCATAAGGTTGGAACGAGTCCCTGGAAGGACTTGATGGGGTTTTGATGACGGGAATGATGCCGGCGGGAGGCTTGTCATCGAGACGTTACAGTACGCAATGACTTTGCATCTTCAGCAGTGTGGAGCTCATCTAATAATGAGTCAAGTGCCTGGGATATCTCTGGCTTTCTGGAGGCTAAGGTGTGGGACCTGAGCGCAGTTCCATTAGCGTTGTTTGACGAGTCCGGGGAGTCCACTGTGAACAAGATGAAGCCATGTGAGCACAACAAAGTTCTCCAGCGAGGGGGACGTCTCCTCAACTTCAGTGATCACCTGGTTCTGGTGGGAGATGCCACCATCTCGTCGAAGCAAGGTATCTTCCACAAACGCCATCAGGCATTGGTACAAGTCTCATGGCGCTCCTCAGGGTCATGGCGTATCGCTGCAAAGACAATGAAGTGTGCACCCGTCGGCTGGAATCCAAAATGTTGTCCAATCGACTGCCATATGTTGGCTACGGAAGTGGAGTTTCAGAATATGGTGTTACGGGATATCACAGGGCAGTAGTTTGCAATCTGACCCAGCATAAGTTCCAGTACGGCGACTTTCTGTTGGGCAGTGCGTCGCCGCTCAACGGGGACACTCTCACCATCGTCCTAAAGTCCATGAAGAGGGAACGCTCTGCTCTTCTTCTCCCAGGTGACGCTCTCGGTGAGGAAGGGAGCAAAGTTGGGATCGAGCGATAAAATATAAAGGAAATTGTATCTCCAACATTCAAGTGAGTTTACCGTTTCACTCTTGCTGAGTGACCACTGCTTTGGTGCACTTTGTGTGGTGGCCATTTTGATGACGGGTACGTTGGACAGACGATGTTTTTGACACAGCTACAGAACGAGCTGGTTGGCCGCTCACCTTTTTGTGAGGTGCGATTGGGGTTCAAATATAGCTCTCGTAACAGGGACGTTCTGTCGATCGCCGTCTCCAGGATGAAGAGTGCGTGTAATCATATCCCGACGCTGCCACCACGCCCCAAAGGTTCACGGGAATCCCCAGCGGAACACCACGGCCAAACACCAATCTTGATGAGGTTGAAATCAACTTTAATATCACTCATCACACAACGTGCCCGACTGGGCCAAAACCATGCTCGCCCGGAATGGCCCCTGCACGGTAACCCCGTGCACACACAGACACGGAGGATAGAACAACATAATGGCAGTGAGTGTGCATTCATCCATCATTAAAACACCTCCATTTTACAAAGCTCAGGTCTGTAGGTCATCAAGACCAACTAATGGTCAAAGCACTGGGTCACCTTATTGCATACGGTGCCTCAGCCAAATGAATTCATTCTAATGAATGATGTTTTAGATGTGTAATCCAAAATTATAGTAGGTTACCATCGACGATGTCATGTTAAATCCTTGTAGGTTGTCATAGATTTGTCAATGGTAAATCTTAGTTGGTTGCTGTAGATGTGGTTAATGTGAAATCCGAGTCGGTTGCTGTAGATGTGGTAATGCTAAATCCTCGTCCATTGCCATGTATGTGGTAATGCTAAATCCCTATCAGTTGCCGTAGATGTTGTAATGCGAAATCCTCGTCGGTTGCTGCAGATGTTGTAATGCTAAGTCCTAGTCGGTTGCCGTAGAAGTTGTAATGTTCAGTCCTAGTCAGTTGCTCTAGATGTTGTAATGCTAAATCCTCGTCGGTTGCCATAGATGTTGTAATGCTAAATACGAGTCGGTTGCCATAGATGTGGTAATGCTAAATCCTCGTCCATTGCCATGTATGTGGTAATGCTAAATCCCTATCAGTTGCCGTAGATGTTGTAATGCGAAATCCTCGTCGGTTGCTGCAGATGTTGTAATGCTAAGTCCTAGTCGGTTGCCGTAGAAGTTGTAATGTTCAGTCCTAGTCAGTTGCTCTAGATGTTGTAATGCTAAATCCTCGTCGGTTGCCATAGATGTTGTAATGCTAAATCCTAGTCAGTTGCCGTAGATGTCGGTATGCTAAATCCTCGTCGGTTGCCGTAGATGTTGTAATGCTAAATACGAGTCGGTTGCCATAGATGTTGTAATGCTAAATCCTCGTCGGTTGCCGTAGATGTTGTAATGCTAAATACGAGTCGGTTGCCATAGATGTTGTAATGCTAAATCCTCGTCGGTTGCCATAGATGTTGTAATGCTAAATCCTCGTCAGTTGCTGTTGATGTTTTAATGCTAAATCCTAGTCAGTTGCCGTAGATGTTGTAATGCTCAATCCTAGTCAGTTGCCGTAGATTTGTAATGCAAAATCCTCGTCGGTTGCCGTAGATGTTGTAAAGCTCCATCCTAGTCGGTTGCCGTAGATGTTGTAATGCTCAATCCTAGTCGGTTGCAGTAGATGTTGTAAAGCTCCATCCTCGTCGGTTGCCATAGATGTTGTAAAGCTCCATCCTCGTCGGTTGCCATAGATGTTGTAAAGCTCCATCCTCGTCGGTTGCCATAGATGTTGTAAAGCTCCATCCTCGTCGGTTGCCATAGATGTTGTAAAGCTCCATCCTAGTCAGTTGCCGTAGATGTTGTAAAGCTCCATCCTCGTCGGTTGCCATAGATGTTGTAATGTTCAGTCCTCGTCAGTTGCTGTTGATGTTTTAATGCTAAATCCTAGTCGGTTACCGTAGATGTTGTGAAGCTCCATCCTAGTCAGTTGCCGTAGATGTTGTAATGCTCAATCCTAGTCAGTTGCCGTAGATGTTGTAATGCTAAATCCTCGTCGGTTGCCGTAGATGTTGTAAAGCTCCATCCTCGTTGGTTGCCATAGATGTTGTAAAGCTCCATCCTAGTCAGTTGCCGTAGATGCTGTAAAGCTCCATCCTCGTCGGTTGCCATAGATGTTGTAATGTTCAGTCCTTGTCAGTTGCTGTTGATGTTTTAATGCTAAATCCTAGTCGGTTGCCGTAGATGTTGTAAAGCTCCATCCTAGTCAGTTGCCGTAGATGTTGTAATGCTAAATCCTCGTCGGTTGCCGTAGATGTTGTAAAGCTCCATCCTAGTCGGTTGCCGTAGATGTTGTAATGCTCAATCCTAGTCAGTTGCCGTAGATGTTGTAATGCTAAATCCTCGTCGGTTGCCGTAGATGTTGTAAAGCTCCATCCTAGTCGGTTGCCGTAGATGTTGTAAAGCTCCATCCTCGTCGGTTGCCGTAGATGTTGTAATGCTCCATCCTAGTCGGTTGCCGTAGATGTTGTAAAGCTCCATCCTCGTCGGTTGCCGTAGATGTTGTAAAGCTCCATCCTAGTCGGTTGCCGTAGATGTTGTAAAGCTCCATCCTAGTCGGTTGCCGTAGATGTTGTAATGCTCCATCCTAGTCGGTTGCCGTAGATGTTGTAAAGCTCCATCCTCGTCGGTTGCCGTAGATGTTGTAAAGCTCCATCCTAGTCGGTTGCCGTAGATGTTGTGAAGCTCAATCCTAGTCGGTTGCCGTAGATGTTGTAAAGCTCCATCCTCGTCGGTTGCCGTAGATGTTGTAAAGCTCCATCCTAGTCAGTTGCCGTAGATGTTGTAAAGCTCCATCCTCGTCGGTTGCTGTAGATGTTGTAAAGCTCCATCCTCGTCAGTTGCCGTAGATGTTGTAAAGCTCCATCCTAGTCGGTTGCCGTCGATGTTGTAAAGCTCCATCCTCGTCGGTTGCCATAGATGTTGTAATGTTCAGTCCTCGTCAGTTGCTGTTGATGTTTTAATGCTAAATCCTAGTCGGTTGCCGTAGATGTTGTAAAGCTCCATCCTAGTCGGTTGCCGTAGATGTTGTAATGCTCAATCCTAGTCAGTTGCCATAGATGTTGTAATGCTAAATCCTCGTCGGTTGCCGTATATGTTGTAAAGCTCCATCCTAGTCGGTTGCCGTAGATGTTGTAAAGCTCCATCCTAGTCGGTTGCCGTAGATGTTGTAATGCTCCATCCTAGTCAGTTGCAGTAGATGTTGTAAAGCTCCATCCTCGTCGGTTGCCATAGATGTTGTAAAGCTCCATCCTAGTCAGTTGCCGTAGATGTTGTAAAGCTCCATCCTCGTCGGTTGCCATAGATGTTGTAAAGCTCCATCCTAGTCGGTTGCAGTAGATGTTGTAAAGCTCCATCCTAGTCGGTTGCCGTAGATGTTGTAATGCTCCATCCTAGTCGGTTGCCGTAGATGTTGTGAAGCTCCATCCTCGTCAGTTGCCGTAGATGTTGTAAAGCTCCATCCTAGTCGGTTGCCGTAGATGTTGTAATGCTCCATCCTAGTCGGTTGCAGTAGATGTTGTAATGCTCCATCCTCGTCGGTTGCCATAGATGTTGTAATGCTCCATCCTCGTCGGTTGCTGTAGATGTTGTAAAGCTCCATCCTCGTCGGTTGCCGTAGATGTTGTAAAGCTCCATCCTAGTCGGTTGCCGTAGATGTTGTAAAGCTCCATCCTCGTCGGTTGCCGTAGATGTTGTAAAGCTCCATCCTAGTCGGTTGCCGTAGATGTTGTAAAGCTCAATCCTAGTCGGTTGCCGTAGATGTTGTAAAGCTCAATCCTAGTCGGTTGCAGTAGATGTTGTAAAGCTCCATCCTAGTCGGTTGCCGTAGATGTTGTAATGCTCCATCCTAGTCGGTTGCCGTAGATGTTGTGAAGCTCCATCCTCGTCAGTTGCCGTAGATGTTGTAAAGCTCCATCCTAGTCGGTTGCCGTAGATGTTGTAATGCTCCATCCTAGTCGGTTGCAGTAGATGTTGTAATGCTCCATCCTCGTCGGTTGCCATAGATGTTGTAATGCTCCATCCTCGTCGGTTGCTGTAGATGTTGTAAAGCTCCATCCTCGTCGGTTGCCGTAGATGTTGTAAAGCTCCATCCTAGTCGGTTGCCGTAGATGTTGTAAAGCTCCATCCTCGTTGGTTGCCGTAGATGTTGTAAAGCTCCATCCTAGTCGGTTGCCGTAGATGTTGTAAAGCTCCATCCTAGTCGGTTGCCGTAGATGTTGTAAAGCTCAATCCTAGTCGGTTGCCGTAGATGTTGTAAAGCCCCATCCTCGTCGGCTGCCGTAGATATTATACGACATTGTGCCTGCACACCATGAAGGTGACAGTTGATGGGCAATTCGGGAATCCAATCCAAATTGGACTGCTCACTTGTAAGTGTGGTATCCCTCAGGTATCCTTTCAGCCTTAATACTGCCAGCTCACATTCTTTGTACAATCATTGTATATCTTTCGTGTCCTGTGAGGAGGGACTTCAGATATCTTCAGGTTTGCCAAATTGCATTAATTAAGACAAGTATTGAAAAGAATTGCTCAAATAAATTGAAATAATCTATTCGTTTATAACAATTAGAATTTGGACGTATATCCCCCCCACCACCCCCACCCGACCGCACTCCTCATCTTAGCACTTCCTTCTCTCCATGTGAATGTACTAAATAGATGGCACCAAGTCTGTTTCACAAAAGAGGAGACTCGAAATACAAAGCACCCTTCTCGTGCTCCACAGGCAGAAGGTCCCATTGGAAAGCACGCCATCCTTGTGGAATGGACATCAAACCGGCTCTCCTTTCTGATTGTACTGACTTGTAAACATCAAAAATATTCATGTCACCTGTCAAAAAGTAGACTTACATGTGCTCCCTGGCTATGCAAGTGGTCTGGTCTTCTTGAAAGTTCCATGACACCAGGTGAGACAGCTTGTTATCTCACAGTGTAGTTGCTGTCTGGGGAGCAGCCCCTACACTACAAACAATTAACAAGGTGGCTCGAATGTTTCATGAGATCGACCCTCTTCAATTATGAAGGGAAATCAGCACACCTTCCCTCTTCCTGCTCTTTCCTCCACTGGGAAGGCAATGGTGAAACATTCGGCATACTCCTTGCTGATGAAGCTGCTTCGGCAGCAGCTAGTCTCCTCTCTGGGCTGGCAGGATGACTTGGAGGTACGCACACTCGTATCTGAGCCGTCTCGCCTGGGTTCGAATCTTTCCCAGCTTCAAACTGTCATCCAGGCATCTGTGTGTGCGCCGTCCCTCGGATCGACGTTTACCTGGGCATCCTGTTTGCCAGCATTAATTGGTGGATGTTAAAGATCCCATGCTGTTCTTCCCAAAAGTAGGCGAGTTATTGCCAGCACCCTGAACAAATTACAAATTCCTGCTCTAACCTACAGGGGGTGTTGCATCACCTGCACAGCCACTCCCCCATCTCAGCCAACGATGACGCTCGTAGCATATGAAAGAAGAAGAAGATGAAGAAGAAGTTTTCTCTTTGAGACCAAAGAAGACTACTTTTTTCTTTCTTTCTTTTAACACTACATCATCATCAGCTTCTCTATATTAGAGCTACATTTCCTGATGCAACCACCAGTGATAAGTTACAAGCAAGTCCCTTATGAGAAGCCAACTAGATCCCTGAAGCCTTCAAGCCTGCACTTTTACTGACTTAAGGCTGCATGGATGGCAGCTAGATGCTCATGTCATTATTGCTTGGTAGTTGGTATGCACACAACCAAACAAAATCACCAGCAGTGGGGAAACGCGTGTGGAAATGCAGCAAAATCACCGAATGAAAAAGTCGGTCTTGCTTCCACTTAAGGTTGTATAAGTTTACATCAACATTTTTATTGAGAAATCTACACCAACAGCGAGAATCGCTTTGCATTACATGTCCCCTACCGGTACCAATGAATGTTCTGGAGATAAAAAATTTGTTTGCGTTTATTGCATGCTCGAGCCGATAATGGAACCAAAATGAAGAAGAAGAAACTCTGTAACCCACCGTGTTTGGGTCTATTCAGAAATTTTTTAAAGAAAAACAGTTTTCGTTCACTGATGACGATGTATACCAATAAAGACAAGTAGGATAACAAACTGGAGATAAAGATTAGTTTGCTTTAACGCACACTCAAGCCGATACCAGAACCAAAACGAAGAAGAAGAAACTCTCTAACCCACCGTGCTTCGTTTGTTTCTCACCTTTGCCTATTTCATATTAAAAATAACTCGATGTAAAAACATGCGTATGGCTAATGTGCATATATAACACATCGTGGTTATATACCTGGTATCGTTCCAATTGCACTGGGTCATGGACCAACACCTAGGCCCAAGGCTTGCCGATCTGTTCTGTTTCATGCAATGACCGCATATGATTTTATTGGAGTGGAGTCGGGCCAGCTGAACACCGACCCATGTATAATATGTGATGTTTTTCTAAGTTTAAAATAGGCACAAGTCTGAAAAATTGATGAAACGCGCTGAAACTCGAAATTATTCTCTAACCTATCAAAATAAAGCCATGTACCAAGTTTTGGTTTGATTTGTTAAGGGGTACGGGAAAAAGTCTCAAAAACCACAGGTGGGACAGACGGAATTGCAAACCTCTCTTGCTTGCTCTTCGTCTGTCCGTCTGTCTGTCCATCCAGTGAAACCAGTAGGGGACAAATAACGGACGTGGGTAGATGGGTGGAGTGGGGTTTGTCTGTTGTATATTCTGTGCATACAAGAGGAGAGGAGTGATGAAATTTTATTGCTTTTAAAACCTTAAAAAAATTTTATATGCAGAACTTATATTATAGCCATAAGAGTCCTTCTACATCAGGTATGATCATTCCTTTTCATGAGAGAACTTCCTTTGTGTTTCCAACCTGGGAAAGGGGAAGTGAACAAGCAGCTGCTTAACTCTGTACACCCCCATTAAATAGCTACTAATATAATTTTGGGGGCAGTTCCTATTTATATAGTTTTATTTTTGTGTGAGTAAAGAAGTAAAGTTAAAAAAAAAAAAATGTTCCATTAATGAGATGTTTTGCTTTGTTGAAAGTCTCATCTTTGCCTCGAGTGAGTTAATCACTGTATGGACGGTAACACTTGATGCAATCGAGTGATTTCGCCTACCGGAACACCCCTTGAAGTGCTTAACATTGTCTTGTTCAGGGGTTGGAGCAACTCGTATGATCCAGGGTTTTCCTTTTATTTATACTCCTTCCAACCGATATGGTCTCTCCCTGTGGCTTTGCTTGCCAGGATCACTGCCTGTGGCGTCGAAGGCTGCTTTTTCACACAGTCAATGTGTTGCCATCGATGAAGTCCTCTCCTCCCTTCTAATTGCCGGCTGGAGTTCCCCAAGGAAGTGTGTTTGGCTCAGTCTAGATCCTCATCTACATACACTATCTCTCCGATGCTGTGGAAAACTTCTCTTGCTTTTTGCAGGCAAGTTGACCTTGTGTTGTACAGTACCCCCATCCTTCTGCTCGGAAGACAGCAGCTGTGTCGCTCTCTCTGCTGATCTGGAAATGATGAGACACTTGTCTGATAAATGGAACATGTCCTTCAATCCTTGAAAACTCAGTCTCACCCTGTCACTCCGAAAGGATCGTCAAACAAACCCACCAATTTATTTCCTTGGTCATACTTTGGAAGGGATTCAGTCTGTTGAACTTCTAGGTCTCACTATCAGCCGTGACTTTTCCTGGGCTGACCATATCGCAAAGCTGGTATCCAAAGCCAGCCTCAGACACGGCATTGTCTGTCTATCCAAGTCTTGCATTGGAAAATCAGAGCTGTTCACGATCTACAAGACCTTTGTCCATAGCTCAATGGAGTACTGTTCTCCACTTTGGGCTGGTGCTCCAGCCTCACACCTCTCCAACTCTCTTTCTCCTGGAATTCCCCATGATTTTCCCACGATATTCCCACAGATTTATTGGAATTTCCCACGATAAGACTGAAGTACAGTGTCCGTTCTCACATCACAGGCAGGTCGGTCATCTCTGTTTTCTATTGTCTGTTCTCCTATGTTGCTCCATCTGCTCTCCCAGTCCTCTGTCCCTCTCTGTATACTTCAGGATGTATGCGGGTTTTTTTTCCCCCATTAACTACCTCCTGCTTTTACTCCTCAATTACAGGCTGACTGCACACCTCAACTCATCTATTCTTCACTTTTCCAGTCTTGAAACCACATTCCAGAGACTGTTCTGTCTCAGTCTTCCCTTCAGCAGGGCTTCAATCTAGCAGTGTTCCACCACCTCGTGTCATCCCCATTTCTGTCCTATTATCTTTATTACCCCCATTAACCTTTTCTAACCCTAACCATCTTACTTGCTTGTTTCAGTGTTTCCTCCCCTCCTCCCTTTCCTCTTTTCCTGTTCGTTCATTCCCTTGATGTTGGTCCCACTATCAGTACTATGGTCAGCTCTTCCTGTCAGTACTATGGGAGCTCTTCCATGAGCCTCGCTCCTATAAAGAAAATGAAAATTGAAAAGAAGTATAAAAAAAGCATTGAATAGTTGGTTGGTATGGGAAATGTAACAAACACAAAGGATTTTATAAAGGCCGATCACTGAATATCATTATTCAATGCGTTGACATTAGGAAGATCTCGGGAGAGTTCCAATAATGATTCCACGTTTATGGTGTCCTTTAGAATTTAATTTAAATGCAAAAGCAATCAGAGATTGCAGACCCTCGCCAGGACTTGCTTTGTGTGGCGGTTGTGTACTGGTGTTATGTAATTAATGACAGACATAACTGGAACTGTCACTTTATAACTGCTGGCAGTGATGACCGGGTACCAAGACATCCCGCCTTGATGAAATCCCACTTTGATTGGACAACTGACCCTGACCCATGATGTTCATTATCATTCAATTGAATTCAGAATGGGATTAAAAAAAATTCAATTCAAATCAAATGGAAGACCAAATGGAAGACCAAATAGGTACAGTCCTGCATTGGAATAATCAGAAGGAACCCAAACAAGAAAAAAGCAAAGATGAAGTTTCTGAGAAGAAAGCAAATACCTGTTTTGGGGGGCAACCCCCAGAGACCCCCTTAGGGCCCGATTATTTATATTTGTGTGTGTGTTTAAAAAAAAAAAAAATTTCATGCTGTGAACAAACGTTGAGACATACCGGGTGATGTAGGTTGTGGTCAAGTTTCATCAAAATTGTATGTGTAGTTTCAGAGAAAAAGTTGCTAATGTTTGTGGACGGACAGACTGACGATGTGCCATCCCATAAGCTCCCCGGAACTATGTTCCAGGTGAGATAAAAATATGGGCACTACCCCTGATAGAATAATGATACTGAGGAGGAATTCAACTTGGGACGGAATCAGCAAAATGTACCAGTGAACCAGTTATAGCAAATACCTCTTTTGAGGCAACCACCCCACCTTCTCCCCTCCCGTAGACCACTTCGGACCCCGATTCTTTTTTTAGCTGCGTCTCGCGTAGCGGACGCTGGCTCTAAGAGAGTTCTTCTTTTTCTTCTTTCAAAACCTTTAGGATGCAGCCCTTTTTATATACAGGATCCGGATCTCCTTAAATACTAAACACCTGTACACATCCTCGCATTGAGGGTGCCTTTTGAGAGCGTCTATCATGAACTTTTAAATATATTCGGACATTTGCTTTAAAGTTTCGAAAAGTTCACGTTACTATTTAAAGATTATTCCATTCAATGTGTTGTAATTTCGTAAATACACTATTTTCTCGTCATGAACGCGGAGCCTCCATGACGGGTCTCGCTATTGGCTCCATCAAGGCACGTGACGAAATATCGGAAGTTGTTGTTATTTATATATTTATCTTTTTTTATATTTATTTATCTATTAGCCGCGTCGCATTGCCGAACGCTGGCTCTAAGAGAGCTCCATGTTGTTGTTGTTGTTTTTGTTGTTGTTGTTGTTCTTATTCTGGTGAAGACAAAACCTTTATGACGCAGCTCTTGCACACATTTGTCCTTGTTTTAAATGTCGTGGACGAACTTTGGTACATACCGTATGACGAAGGTTGTGGTTAAGTTTCATCGAAATTGTGTGTGTAGTTTCAGAGAAGAATTTGCAAGTGTTTGTGGACGGACTGATCACGTGCCATCCCATAGGCTCCCCGGAACTACATTCCAGTTGAACTAAAATCAGATTTATTCCCCATGAGGACTACTTGCCATTTGTCAAGTTTCAATTTTTTCCTTGTTGCGGTTTTATAGAAACAGAGGTCCAAATGTTTTTCCTTTTTTCCAACATGGCTGCCACACCATGTGAACTATGACGTGATAATTAATATTAAAACATTTTAAATGAGAAGTTGCTCCAATGGTGAAAATTTCGTGTGAATCCGACAAGCGGTTGCAGAGAAAAACACTCACGTTCTGTGCGGTTAAACGGACCCAAATGTAACACCCTCTCCTCTGGCACCCCAAATATGTATTTGCCATAACATTGATGCATTGGTACATTTTGCTGATTCCGTCCCACGTTGACTTCCTTCCTGCTCAGTATCATTATTCTACCAGATGTGCGCCCAGGGGTATTGCCCATATATTTTTAATTGAACCCGTGTTCATCTCTTTCACCGTTGTTGGTGAGTTTTATCTTTGGTGTTGTTGAACTTGGTCGTGTTTAAAATGCTGTATAATGTATATGACCAGGTATTTGGCCATTCTTTCATTTTTAATATATATATATATATATATATATATATATATATATATATATATATATATATATATATATATATATACGCCCAATAAAGTTCCGAGGGATTACAATGGATGGACGAAGAAGGACACAGATTAGAAATCCCAGTTAAAATGAACGGGCCGGTCAATGAAGTTATCACGTGACACCAAGAATTCCTCCACCGGGTGTAAAGGCCTGGATCCAGACCCGTCTTTCGTCACTTTTCTGTCACTTCTTAGAAAGACGTGCCAACAGACTAGACTGCTAACTCGACATCCCCTCCCAAGCGATGTCGATGCCACGTCGCAGCACCATGTGTGGAGCGACACAGCAAGTTTGGAGTCAGATCGCAGTTGTTCAAAGTTTCAGCATACCTGCGGAGCACACCAAAACAACTCGGGTAGCTCGTGAAAAACGAACCTGAAAGCGGAAAGAGTGAAAGCATGGCCATAATTTCATAATCTATATTTTCAGCAGTTCGTTTACTCGATGTTTCAGTCCCATTATTGAATGAAGAAGAGCAAACGTTATTCGTTTAGAATTTAGATTGTCCTTTGCATTGATCAATGGGAATGATAAAGATGAATTGTGCATCATCCACGAAATTGTTGAGTTGTTCTTTTTTTTTTTTTACATTGATTTTGTTCTGCAATAAACTGTCATCAGCTGATGATTCTTTGCCTTCGATACCAGGTGTTTATATGTGATATGTTCCAGGTCATGCGGACGTGGTTAGCAGTGCCGCGTCATGGAGCGGCCACGTCGAGAGGGTTTCTGAGCCAGAGTTTACGGTTGTTGAGGAATTGGATGGATCCAGGAAAGATGTGGGACGTGGGAGCCACTCTCTCATGGGAAGGATGCTCCTGGCCATTGACGGCGAGAATGGAACTGAGAACTGCACCCCTCCTGGTATGCACGTTCATCGTGGCACACTACTCATGCTCATCATTTAATTTGAACCTTTAAAATAAGGAAATACAAGGAAGTTAAGATATGGGAGTGGGCCATTTGGTCCCATCTGGCCTGTGCCATGTCTACATTCAGCTAATAGTTGGGGCCATTAAGGTGCTCTCAGTCTGCTGAAAGACCAGCAATGTACCAGGTCAGGTATGGGAGCATGCGCCAGAGCAGCGCATCGCTGCGTCCACTTTCCGCCGGTACTCCAAGGGCCTCTGTCTGGCCATCCTCCAGGCAGGTGCATGACCCATCCCGATCTCCTTGAGATGCTGATCAACCTGCTGCAACCACAAGGCATGTGGTCGGCCCATTGGCCTCCTCCACTCACGAGACTCCCTCGCTGAGAGAATCTGGTGAGCAGGATCAGCGTCAGGAAAACGAGCCACATGTCCATACTGCCTCAGCTGACGCTCACGGACTATGCAGGTAACAAATCTCATTTGAGTCTCTCTCAGTAACCGCTCGTTGGACACAAAGTCCAACCAGCGATAGCCAAGGATACTCCGAAGAGACCCAGTACCAAAGGAATTAAGTGTCCGTCTCATCCTTGGTTAGAGTCCAAGTCTCGCATCCATAGAACAAGACTGGAAGCACCAAGGACCTGAAGACTAGGACTTTCGTCCTCCCGCACAGGTATCGGCAGCGCCACACCCCATGATCCAGTGAATCCATGACTCCCCAGGCCCGACCCAGACATCTATTGACCTCTGACTCACAGACGGCAGAGACATGAATATCACTGCCAAGGTAAGTGAATCTCCACGACCTCAACATCCTCACCACAAACAGACACAGGCAGGACAGCAGCATCCAAGATGTCATTGAAAGCCTGGATCTTAGGTTTGACCCAGGAAACCCGTAATCCCAGCGGCTCCGACTCCTCATTCAGCACCTCGAGGGCCCCCAAAAGGATATCTAAAGTCTCCGCAAAGATGACTGCATCATCTGCAAAATCAAGGTCAGAGATCTTGACATTCCCAAGCGATACACCGCAGCTTGATCTCTCCGACATCCTCCCTAGAATCCAGTCCACACAAGTGCTGAAAAGTGTGGGGTCAGTACACACCCCTGATGAACTCCAGTAACAACTGGAAATAAGTCAAAGATGCTGCCACCACATCTCACAGCACTCTCAGTACCAGAGTAGACTTCAGACATCAGATCGATCAGTTTTGGTGGCACCCCACGAAGACCAAGAATCCTCCAGAGGACATCCCGATTCACTGAATCACACGCTTTTCAGAGATCAACATAGGCTGCAAGCAGCCCCTGCCGAAACTCTCATCTGCGTTCGGTGAGGACCCGAAGAGCAAGGATACCGTCAATCGTTGACCTCTTTGGTGTGAAGCCTGACTGCTCTGGACGCTGGTGCTCAAGCAGATGGTGGCGAACCCTATCAATAATTTTTCGAGCAAAGACCTTGCCCGGCACTGAGAGCAGCATCACCCCTCGGTAGTTGTTGCAGTCTTGGCGATCAACCTTTCCCTTTCCAGAGAGGGACAACAAGGCCCCTCTTCCAGTCAGTTGGGATGATGCCTGTGTTCCAGGCAGAGCACAGATTTGCATGCAACGACACGAGTGCAGCATTTCCACCAGCCTTGAGAAGTTCAGCATGGATGCCACAGATCCCTGGAGCTTCACCCCATTTCAACTTGTTCACCGCAGCCTGTGTTTCCACAAGCGAAGGTAGACTACAGTTGATTGGAGGGTCAACAACAGGGATTGTAACACCCTTGACGTCCAGCTCGACAGCCGGCCTTCACTTCGGACTCCTCTGTCAAGAGCTTATCACTCTCTGCTCTAACTGCAGTGCTCCGAGGGATCGGCTTGGATGAACGCAATGCGCGAATTCCCCCGTAAGCAGGACGAGAATCACTTGACCACAGGTGATGCTCTACCCCCTCACAGATTCCTCGCACATCGGCTTCCTTGTCCACCCTGAGCGCACGTACAGTTTTACACCTCAGCTCCCTGAACAGCTCAGCTCTGCCATTCAGCCTGGCCCTGCGACTCTGGTCAATGGTATCCAGTCAATTTTGGTCAACTCTGGTCAATTTTGAGAGACAAAATTCTTCTTTGCCCTCCGGTGAGTTCCATAACATCCACTGGCAACATCAAGGACGGTGGTCTTGAAGGCACTCTACAACTCTTCAGGACCTCCCAAAGCACCCAGACTCCTCAAATCTCAACTCAGCTTGTTCGCAAACTCCTCAGCTACCCTCTCATTCTTGGGCTTGCCAACATCCAGCCTCGGCTGGGATGGTACCATTCTCTTGGATTTAAGGTGCAACTTCAGAGTTGCTACAACAAGCCTGTGGTCAGTATTGAGGAACTGAGCACTCCGGTAGACCCTGCAGTTCTGGACCATCCTCCAGCGACCATCAACGAGGACATGGTCAATCTCCTTTGCCACACTGCCAGCATTGGAAGACCAAGTCCAGCGATGAGCTTGTGGTGCTGAAACCATGAACCGGCCACCCTAAGTCCATGACTTCTTGTGAAGTCAAGGAACTTGGTGCTGTTCTGGTTCATAGTTCTTGACCCATTGGGACCAACACACGTCTCATAACCATCTCTTTCAGTTCCAATCAATGCATTGAAATCCCCCAAGACTAGAAGTGTATCTCGTCTGGGGCACTGATCAACCACAGATTCTAGCGTGGCGTAGAATGCATCCTTCACGGTGAGATCACTCGCCTCAGTCGGAGCATAAACAGAGACCAGGGAAATGACACCTAAGGAGTGACGATTCCTTCGTCTCATAATACGCTCGTTGACCGATGTTACCTCAATTATCATCGGAGTCAGCTTATTGGGCACAGCTCCAGCAACTCCTTGGGAATGGTAACCATCAGAGCGACCAGACCAATAGTAGGTGTAACCACCCACCATGATCTCCCCGCAATCCAGTCTCCGAACCTCAGAGAGTGCTGCAATACCGATAGCCAAACGCTTGAGCTCAGATGATAACAGAGACAGGTGATCATCCTCTCTTCGGGAAAGGACATTCCAGGCACCCACCCGAAGGGACTTACAAGGGTGAACCCAAGGAGACAGCCGTCTGGTAGACGACACCTCAGCACCACTCCGACACACTCTCCCGCAAACTGACCCGGGAATGTTACCCCGTGGTTTCCCTCCTGTTATCAAAGATTGGGGGTCCCGAAGGCTTTGCCCCAATGTCATCATCCGGTGAGCTGCCCTGCGAAGGGAAGCTGCACAGGAGGTCCTCCCACGGAGTGGGTTTTCAGATTTCTTTGCGTTTTTGTGTTTTGCGGAATGAAGGGTTTTGCGGTGGCTGGACTGCAAATCCTGCCACCAACCTCATAATAAGAAGTAACTCAACTGCAGGAGGACATCCGCAGACACAGTTGGGCACTACATATGGATGGCCGTTGGCTCACAAGGAGCTCCTCCGCCCTTTGACAGGTTTTGTTTTTAATCCTGCTGGGTGTCCATATCCAAACACTCTCCTCACCAAAAAACCTGGTGGGGGAGATGGTTTAGTCGCCGACAACCCGACCATGGAACAGGTTAGTACAGGTTTACATGATACCTGTAGCAAGTCACAGATCTAATCTGGCCTGACCTGACTCCAGGTACCAGCAGGATACAGTATTAC
>NC_140969.1:104451888-104554388 GCF_056783735.1 Eptatretus burgeri
TTTGGTCCAATGGACCAATGAGCCCACGACTAATTTTCAAAGATTCCAAAGTGAAATTCTGAATGGTTCTAAAGGGTGATTATAAAGGATAATACCAAAGGGTGATTATAGAGGGTAATTATAAAGGTTGATTAGAAATGGTGATTATAAAGGGTAATTCTAAAAGGTAATTATAAAGGGTGATTCTAAATGGAAATTATAAGGGGTGAATCTTAAGGGTAATTATAAATGGTGATTATAAAGGGTAATTACAACAGGTGATTAGAAAGGGTAATTATAAACGGTGATTATAAAGGGTGATTAGAAAGGTTCATGAAAAACGGTGATTATAAAGGGTGATTATAAAGGGTATTTATAAAGGGTAATTCTAAAAGGTAATTATAAAGGGTAATTCAAAGGGGTAATTATAAAGGGTGATTCTAAAAGGTAATTATAATGGGTGAATATAAAGGGTAATTACAACGGGTGATTAGAAAGGGTAATTATAAACGGTGATTATAAAGGGTGATTAGAAAGCGTCATGAGAAAGGGTAATTATAAAGGGTGATTATAATGGTTGATTATGAAGGGTAACTCTAAAGGATAATTATTAAGGGTGATTCTAAAAGGTAATTATAAAGCATAATTATTAGGGGTGATTATTAAGGGTGATTATACAGGGTGATTCTAAAAGGTAATTATAAAGGGTGATTCTAAATGGTAATTATTAAGGGTGATTATACAGGGTGATTCTAAAAGGTAATTCTAAAGGATTCTAAATGGTAATTCTAAAGGGTATTTCTGAATTGTAATTCTAAAGGATGATTCTAAATGGTATTTATAAAAGGTTCTAAACTCGAAAGGGTATTTCTGAATTATAATTCTAAAGGGTTCTAAAGGGTAATTCTAAATGGTAATTCTCAATGGTTCTAAAAGGTTTTAAAAGGGCAATTCTAATGGGTTTCATTCGTTTCTATGCTTTGCCTATTTGATCCTAAAAATGTCAAACTGAACTGCTTCCTTTGGACACAGTTGCGATTTTTCTTTTTACAACTTAAAAATAAAACTGTTCAATGAAACTGACTTTCAAATGTTTTCCAAAAGGAAAGAGTTGAAAGTCCATTCAGCTGCTTTTTCTAAAGGAATGGCATCAACGAAATAATGAGACAAAATATTCAACATTGAATTGACCATGTTTCAGAAAAATTCATTGATAATTAGTGAAAAGCTCCCATGTATGTTCCTTGTGCCAGTGGGCTGAATAGTCTTTTCATTATGTCTGCTGTCCTAATATACCCCTTCAGATGTCTGCCTCTCATGACCCTGTAACTTGGGCCCGTGTGATATCTACGCCTTTAAACAAGTCCCAAGGGACAGCCGTGCCCTTGACCAGACCCTTTTCGGCTATCCTTGGCCTTTGGTGGGCCCTTTGGGGCATCCGAGCTGGGTCTTAAATTGATATCCATGATAGTCTTAAATGGGTTCCTCATGAAATGCTTGGTGTTGGAACAGACCTCCTGTATGTAATATTGTCTCATCAGATGGACCGTTAACACAGACCGATTGTCAGAGGTCTGATAAAGGCTTCTGCAAATTCTGATATGGTGTGTAAAGTACTGCGTTCAATTAATACTATGATTCCCTAAGGATCACCCACCCAAAGCTAAACCTGCTGGTGAAATGCACGCGGAAGGCAAAAAACGGTAAACTGCTTCTTATCATAAAAATAGGACCGCTTGTCCTGAAGCTCATCTAGATCAGTAGCAACAGTCACTCAACCCCATCTCCGCAGAGCCCCTTCGACCTTGAATTTTTTTTATTGCTGTGAACAAACTTTGGTAGATCATGGGTGATGAAGGTCATCGTCAAGTTTCATCGAAATTGTGTGTAGTTTTCAGAAGAGAGCAAATACCTATTTTAAGGGGTCAAACCCCATCCCGTAGACCCCCTTAGTGAGAGCAGATTTTGTTGCGGTTGATATCCTTTGGTACTTCACTGGTGATGAAGTTTGTGATCAAGTTTCATCAAAATTGTGTGTAGTTTCGGAGAAGAGATCAAATACATATTTTGGGGGGGCCAAACCCCACCCCATAGACCTCCTTAGTGAAAACATATTTTGATGCGGTTGATATCCTTTCATACCTCACTGATGATGAAGGTTGTGCTCAAGTTTCATCAAAATCGTGTGTGTAGTTTCTGAGAAGAGATCAAATACATATTTTGGGGGTGCGGGGAGTGGGGTCAAAAATCCCCTGTAGACCCCCTTAATGAGCGCAGATTTTGATACGGTCGATACATAATCATTAGGCATCAGATATGAAGCTTGTGGTCATGTTTCATCAAAACTGTGTGTTTAGTTCAAGCAATAATGACTGAAGTGTTTAAGCACTGACTGACTGACTGACTGACTCACTCACTCACTCACCTATGTACACTGCATTATCGCATAAGCTCACCTGATTAAAGTCCAGGTGAGCTAAAAATTGATTTCTTTACAAAGTATTCAGGGAAAAGGAGGACAGGACAATCAATATATAACTGCACAGATCTGGCGGTCAACGGGCATATCTTGGGATGATAGGGACACACAGTCTTATACATAGAAGACATAAGGCCTAACCCCAACAATTGGAGCCAAATGCCAGACTCGCCTAATAAACAAATGTGCAGGCGAGGGCTTGTGGCAGACATGAGCTGATTGTGGCACAAGACGAAGTATGGCTTGGAGAGCGATGGCAAATATGATGAGGTCATGAGAGGAGAAGATGGTAGCTGAGCAGAGGGAAGGAGAGCCATGCGCAGAGTGGCCACAGTTTTGGTGAATTCTGGGACCACTTGCACAGGCGGCAGGTTTTATAATTGGCTGCCCACTGCTTGTGGGTAGTGTCAATCTTTTGGGCCGCCTCGCCCTGTGGGACAGCGCTGAACAAAAGTATTTTGCCACCCTCGGAGGCTCCGCAGTCGACCTCGCTGCCATTGCTTGCAGTACCGTACACTAGCCAAACAGTTCATGATATTTCCATTACAAGCGTGTCACGCTTTCTGTGCGCCTTTATCCCCAAGTCCACCACCTGGCCTTGCCTGAAACGGGAGGTTTTACATGATACATTCTCACTCTATATGCTTTAAAGTTGACATTCACTGCTTCCTCAGTGCAGGTTTTACAAGAAAACTTACTTCTGACAAATATCCTGTTACAAGGGGACTTTAACCTACACGATCACATGGTCCATGCGATAATCTGAACGTCTTAACGTGAAGTCCTCATCCATGGATCCCCCATCCTCCTTCCATGCAACAATATTCTTGGCCTGGAGATGGTCCCTTGAGATGTGCACATTCTTCATTGAACCTTTTGTGACTCCTGCAGCCTTGGATCCCCCCTCCCAACCTCCCCATGATAGTCTTTATGGCTTTATCATGATACTGTATTTTTTCAAATTAACTCGGTATACCATGTTCTTTATGTAGCCAATTTTCAACGCAGGTGACATTTTCAAGAGAGAAATGGTATTAATAATGGAACCGTCTGCTTGATGTTGCCAACAGCCAGTTGTCATTTCACGCCCACAGGTAATAATTTGTCTGGGGACAGCTCGGTGAAGCACTTAACCAAACAAAAAAAAAGAAATCTTGTTTCCAATTTCTGAGCTGAAAATACTGTGTTAATTTTTGTTTGTCATGAATTTGAAGTGCTTTAATTGGCTAATTAAAAGTCTATCCAATGAAAGAAAAATTTATCTTTGATAAATGTCTTCGTTTCGCAATTTCACAAGCATGTACAATGAATGTCATTACCGAATTGCAATGAGCAAAGTACACGTCATGTCAAGGCTGATCGTGGATGAGTTTGTACCTGCACCAAGCTTCTTACTCAAATTGTCATGATTTCCTGGCTGACCGACATTCCTATTTGGAATACTGACCTGCACGCAATATTAAACAGCTTTACAGTCCTTCATGTTATGTATTTTTGTGTATACAAAGTCTCAGCTCGTCGTATATTAGTGTGACTGAGGGCAAAGAGGCAACCTACTGACAATTGGCCAGTGGAGCCAAAGGTGGATTAAAAAAGGAAGGGATGGAAAGAACAGGTAGTGGGTTTAACAAGAACAGCAGGATACCAGACTGTGCGGATTGCCCGTGATACGTCCAGGGAGACAGTCCTGACCTCTTGTTTGACATTCGGGGTCTCTGAGAGAAGCAGCAGCATGTCCATTGTCGAATGACTGGCATTGAAGCCAAACTGATGCTCAGAGATTAGGCTGTTTGAAAACAGGAAAGGCTTGATCAGGAGCAATGATCGAGATCCTATGACTTTACTTGTAATTGAAAGTAAGCTTATTGGTCTGTACTCTGTAGTTTCGTGGATCGATTTTGCACTCTTCTTGTTGCTGACGTTGAATGAGAAGGGAAGGTGCCCAAATGAGAAGAACAGGCTGAATTGTAGACGTAGTAGAACCAACACCAGCAGAGCAGGATTTAAGAACGCTGGAAATTATGCCATGCAGGCCCCTCACCGATGCAGTGCTGAGACTGAACAGAACCTTCTCTGCCTTCTCTGGTGAGAAAGACAGAGTCCAATAAGCATTGAGCATAAGAGAGTGAGATGGGGAGAGAGTGCGATGGGTTGGGCACATGAGATTTGAAGGCAAACGTCAAGTTGGCACATTTTGCCTCACCTCGAGTATGGTTTATGGTTATGCTGTTTCAAGTAAGGGAGGGTATTGAGGGAGAGCATAAGAGAAAGCCTTTACAATATGTCACCAAACCTAGAGAAAGGAGTCTGGTTGGAGAGTTCATTCTTAAAATTAGCAAGATGACGTTTTTGGCTTACTGAAAGATAAACACACTCTTGTTGCAAACCTTATGGAGTGACTTCAAATCAGATTAGCATCAGATTAGCCTTCGATGTTGAGAAAGCAAACAGCTTGACCACGAATGCCTCGCCACTGAATTAATTGCACCATGTGAATTAACATGTGAATCTTGCTTCACAAATTTAAATTGGTTTTGCCATACCTATCTGCCATTCCAGCTTCCATCCCAGCTCCCACCTTATATCTCCCTGATCCAAAATGCAATTTCTGAATCTTTGTTCAAGCACACCGTGCTTAGAGTTACATCACTGAGCAAACCCAGATCGTTTTCCAAATTAATGGCTGCTGAGCAGTGTTTAACACACATGGTGTGTGTTTTAGATTGCATAATTGGTACAGTTGGCATGTATGTTTGGGCGCCAAATTTGGGGCTTTCGGCATCATGTGCTCCATGTTCATCAATCTGTAAATGTTTATATGTATCAGTGTAAATGTTATGAAGCTTCCAAGCATGCTAACTTATGGATATATTTAATTGTGTGTTTTGTTTTGTTCACTAGAACATTTTAAAAGGGAATTTTGATGGGGAAGCGTCAGAACAAGATGAAAATGGTGGGGGTGGAGGGAGGATGGGAAGAGGTCACATGGAGAAATCATGCAGCTCAAAAGTTGGGGCCACAGAGAACTAAGAGTAAAATCCAGGGTCTCCTTCCATGCTAAAATGAATTGTATGTCAGTATTTTCATTTTTCCCCAACAAATAAATCACAATGAGGTGAGAGGAAAATGGAATTGAAACTTCATCATCATCTAACTTGTCTACATCTTCACTAATTTGATGCCTTGCCCTGTCTGCGAACCACCAGGATGATAGTTTATAGCTGGGCCGAGATTTAAACCAGGATTAGTTAACTCAGAGACAAGGGTGCATACCTCCAAGATATCCGACAATCCTACATGCAGGACAAGAACAGCGAACATCAATTTACAGGAGTATAATGTGAATTCCAGGGACTTCAGTCAACAATAGACAAATGCATATTTATATATATATATATATATATATATATATATATATATATATATATATATATATATTTCTATCCACTAATTGACTGACTCACTGACCGATATTAAAGATCGGTACCTTCCGGTGATGAAGAAAGCTGAAATGTTGCTTGCCGATGGACATTGGAAGCTGATACACTGAGAAAAAAAAATTACAGAACCATTGGAAAACATCCATAAATGAAAATAAATAAATTTTTAAAATGCAGGTGAGCGACCCGAGACAATGGGGAGGCACAGTAATTTTGTGTGCCGATGGATATCGAAGGCGATACACAAGGAAAAATCACAGAACCGTTGGAAAGTGTTTGTAAATGAAAATATAAATAAATGAAAATAAGTAAGTAAAAAAAAATGAAACAAAATGCAGGTGAGTGACCTGAGACAATGGGGAAGCACGGTAATTTTGCATGCCGACCGACATCGAAGCCGATACACCAGAAATAAACACAGAACTGTCAGAAAGCATCCGTAAATGAAAAATATACATGAATGATAAATAAATAAATCGATGAAAAATGCAATGCAGGTGAGTGACCCAAGACAGAGGAAGCATGGTTCGTTACAATGTGTAAGCAAATACCGCTAGTGTACATATAATATACACACACACACACACACACACACACACACACACACACACACACACACACACACACACACACACACACACACACACACACACACATATAAATTGTCAGACCCCATTATTCGTGGGAGGATATGTTCCTGAAAAATGCCGCGAATGTGGAGGCATTGTTTAATTTTTTTTTTAAACATGGTCGAGGCTCATGGAAGAGTGATTACACAGAACAAATCAGGACACAACATAACAAAGGTGACAGCAGGGGAAAGGGGAAACACCAACAGCAGTGCGGAGGGAGAAAACAGTCGGAGACAGACAAACAAGGAATGCAGGTAACGATGATGGGTAAGGGAAAACACAAAGGGTGGACAATATGGATACATCAGCAAGATTGTGTTTGATCATTTTGTGTTTTTGTCAACGTCTGACTGAGGAGAGGGAAGAGGCTGCTGCCTATCGGTCAGAAGGATGAGAGATGTCATTGCAGAGAGTGGAGTCATCAGCAAAGAGAAAAAGAGGATTTTCTCGAGAGTCTGTGAGATCTTTGATTAAGATTAAGAATAATATGGGGCTGAGAACACTGCCTTGGGGTACTCCAGCCTTGACAGGGAGAGGAGATGAAAGGGTTCCGTTGAGAGCCACATGTTAGCTACGAGAGTGGAGGAAGTCAGTAATCCTAGAGTGGAGTTGGCCTTGGATTCCATAGGCAGACAGTTTGGAGAGCTAGGCAGGATGTCAGACTGTATCAAAAGCTCGAGATATGTCCAGAGAGATAGCCTTATCTCATGTCTAACATTGAGGGCCTCCATTCATTGTTGGGAGAGTAGAAACAGCATTTCCAAGGTTGAGTGAACAGGTCTGAATCAGATTTATTGATCTGAGATGAGGCTTTTGGAGAAAAGGAATGATTTTATGCCAACTGTGATTATGGATTCCATGACCTTGCTGATGATTACAGTGGTACAGTAGGCTAATTGGGCTGGAAGTACAGTAAGCTAATTGGGCTGTAGTTAAGGGGATACGTTTTTGAACCTTTTTATGTAGTTCTGTGATGTTGGCTGATTTCCAATTCCCCAGGTGGATATTGGAGACAGTTGTGAAGTGTAAGAAGAAAAAAAACTGCGAATACGCGAATGACTAAGTAGGTCACACTTTATGACCCACAAATACATGGGGTCTGTGAATAGTAAATCCATGAACAGAGGGAATAACCAATTGGCTCTCACCTATTCAATTAACCCAGGTGGCTCGGATTATATAAATAAATTGACTCCTTCCATGCTCTTCCAGCCGAAGAAGCTGCATAAAGCAACCATGAAAGGCCACCAAGGTAAGCTCTTTGCTGTTTCAAAGCCTTCCCAGAGTTCCTCCACAGCTGTAAAGACATCTAAAAATAATACACACATCAGAATCCCAATGCTACCCACCCCCTCAGCTGCTGGACCAGCTTCATCGCTTACTGGCGAATCATCATTGACAGCGTAGACAGAAATGCATTTCAACGATGCTCCCAAGCATGTACTACAGGTGAGAGATGTGCGTGGGTCTTCGTTTTTCATTGATATGTTGACTCTTTTTGACATTTACACATGTTACATGCTTGGGAGCCTCAGCGGCGCATGTTTCTGTCTACGCTGTCGCTGATGATTCGCCAACAAGCGATGAAACCAGTCTGGCAGCTGAGGGGGTGTGTAGCATTGGGATTCTCATGTATTATATATTTGATGTTACGACATATATATATATATATATATATATATATATATATATATATATATATATATATATATATATATATATATATATATATATATACATATATATATATATATATATATATATATATATATATATATATATATATATATATATTTCAACCTGGATTCTGAGCATCATGAGCCATTGGTTCAGAAGAGAAGGCAAAACAGACCAAGTACATTTTCAAAACGAATAATTGGAAATGTACTTGGGAAGGTGGCAGCTCAGGAAGTGTGCAAGTGTGCTTATGTTTGTAAGTTTTTTTTTTTATTATTATTAGTGTTACACATGCATTCGGGCAATCGATCTCCAATGCATGTAACCACCGCTTTTCAGGTCCGTGGCCCATTATAATCGAATTATAAAAGAGCACATGTGCGTATTATTTTGTGAAATTTTCCACATGCTTGCTATAGGTGCCATGTACATGTATTGGCAAACGAGGGAGATGGGGTGGTTGTGGTGGGTGGGGGAGGGGGGAGGAGGGTGGATCTCTCCACTCTCAGCCTGCTCATTTTAAGCATTTAAAAAAAATGTATTCAAATTTGGAATCTTAAAATCTGCTTGCTCAAGACAAACTAGAATTTATATATTTTTAAACTCCTTTGAAAAATTGTTCTGTTGCTAGTGGTTTACCTTTTTTGCTCCAAAACTGTCTGGCCTTGGGCAAGATGGCAAATGGAATAATTGGATGCAGGGATTCTTGACTAATTTGAGACAAAGTGTGAAGAGAAGGGGATAATGTAAAAATTTCACAAAGGGTTGGTGGTTGCTTGCCTGATGATCACTTGATTTGTGACATGAGGATTACAGTGCATTCCTGAGATACTATTGTGCTGAAAAAAAAATCGATTTGATGCTTATATTGGGTTCTGGCCATCATTCCTGATTTGGTGTTCTTTAACCTTGAACATTTTTTTGTTGTTGTTGGTTGCAAATATCTCAACTCTGCAGAATAAAGACAGACAAAATATAACACCCCAAATTCAGTTATGCCTGGTGTTGGCTTAATGGTTGGGGTCGCGGGCTTTGGATCCTCGGGTCCTGAGTTCAAATCCCGCTCAGCTGTTGAATTAATACCAGGTGGGGTTAACTCGGCCTGTCATCCTTCAGAGGTCGGGAAAATGAGTGCCAGCTTGCTGGTATACTGTGCTGGAGTGGCAACCTGTCCAGGATTGTACCCAATAGCCAAGGAGACTGCTTAAGCAGCACCAATGCTCTGCACAGAGTATGGTCCCAATCTCCTCCTCTTCTAAATTCAGTTGGTTTCCTTTCTTAATAGATGAATTAATAACATAAATGGAGCAAATATTGAAGTTGGATATACAGGGTGTTTCAAAAGTAACAGTGCACTGAACGAAATAATTATGTTGTTCATGTGTTGAAATGTTACTAAAATGGAGCAAACGTCGATGTCACTGAAACTCCAAAATTGACATTTAACAGTTCTTGGGCCTACATAGAGGTTCCAGACCCCATTCTACCTTGGCCTCCAACCCCAGCACTGGCCATAAGTGCCCAACCAAGGCCAATGGACGGGCACATACTTTAGCCTTATTCAGGTACATGTACTCTAGCACGAGCTCCGAGAAACCCCGGGGTCGGGTAGGGTCTGTGAGCCGCAGCACATTGCCCACTGAAGGTTGGCCCGACAAGGGCGGGAGTGCCTGTTCTGTAGTTAGGATTATACTTGTTGTATTTGTTGTTGTATTTGACAATAAATGCTCTTCTCTGAAAGACTTGCCGTTTTTGTACAAGCGGCGTTAAGTTTCTGTTACACTTTTTCTTTTGGAATGCCCTGCAGATTATAAAATGAAGAATAACAATGTTTTGACACTGCACAGATTAACATATAATTGGAAATATCTGCCTTGTGTGTCTGTGGCATGAGCTCAAAATATAAGGCTGTCAACATTTGAAGGAATCAAGTTTTAGAGCATCACACTTTGTGAGGAATGAAATTGTGGGATTTTTGACATTTATTGCCTCCAACATATTGCTACCTATAATAACATTTACCGAGTCAATTCTCACATTACCTCTCCTTTATCTCTCTCCCCTCTCTTTTCCTCCTCCCCTCCCTTTCCCACCTCCCTCTCTCTCCTTCCTTGAAAAAGATTACCTCATGAATCCATTAATAGGGTTATATGATCACCCGTTCACAGAAGCCCAATTGTCATTGCCTTCGCCTGCAACCTGTCTTATGTTATTTCCAACCTGGCCTCCAAAACCAGACCTTGACTACGCATCCTCCTTCATTTAAAATCCCACAGTGAAACTGCTCATCAAGTCTTTTATATGCAGTATTCATGTATTGAATGTATTTTGATTGAGAAGGCAAACTTGATGTCTCACTGGATTTTAAGTTGTAATCGTGGTTTTTTTTTTTTTGTTGTTTTTTTTTTTTGTTTGTTCCTCCAACAGCAATTTGTGAGTTCCCCAAAGATGCCTTCACCAACAACCAACGGAAACAAGGAGCAGTCATTTTGCACTTAATTTGCGTGAGTGCAATCTTCCCTGTTGGATCATAACAGCCGGTGTTATCATCTTGCTTTTATCTTGATTGGATATTTCAAGATAATGTAATTGAACTGATGATACTCATTTGTTGATTTGGTTTGCTCTGTGTTGATGCGTGAGTTTTAAGGGCTTCTCCCACAAATTTTGCTCGCAATCATAGACATACGATTTAAATTGCTCTCTCGTCATTCACTTGAGGTTATGCACTCTGCCTTCCATTTTGTTGATAGGGCGATCATCATCTCCACCTCGTCGCTTTAATAGTCCGAACCAGACAGCTCGTATACAGTGTCGATATAATGTCTACACCCCCTTTCGAAAGTTTCACCTTTTGTTGCCCGATAGCCTGGAATTAAATTACATCAAATCAGACTTTTTCCACCTTTATTTACGCATCGTAACCCACAACTTCCAAATGAAAAACAAATTCTACAAATTTCAAAAAATCAATGAAAAATACAAAACTATAATATCTTGGTTGGATAAGTGTCCACCCCTCTTATAACAGCAATTGTTAATTATCTCAGGTGTAACTAATCACCTTAAAAATCACACACCAAGTTAATCAGCCTCCACCTGTGTTAAATTGCAGTGATGCTGATTATATCAGCTGTTCCTGTAGGTTTACTCTGCTGGGTAGTGCATTTCACTATCCAAAAAAAGCAAACAAAAATGGAGGTGAACACAGCTTTTAAGGACAATGTTAGAACCACTTTTTAGCTCACCTGGAACATCCTTCAGGTGAGCTTATGGGATGGTGCATTGTCCGTCTGTCCATCTCTCCGTCTGTCCGTCCATCTGAAAACAATTGCAAATACTTCTCCGAAACTGCCGATGGGATTTTGACCAAGCTTGGCTAAAATGATCTTTGGTGTTTGATAACTCAAGTTTGTTCATGGTATCCTCCATCTCCAGTTGTCATTGTAAGGTTTAAAGTTTCCAAAAGCACTTGAATTTTCATCTCGTTTGGCTGCCATTTTGGATTGCAGGAAAACCTTTAACAATCTTTTTCTCTCAGACTGCTTAACGGAACAATGCGAAACTTTAAATTTGTGATCAACTACCCATGGGAAATATTATTTGTTAACAATGCCATCATTGATCACATGGTATGGTAGCCATTCTGGATCAAACGAAAACATTTAAAATGAATCTTCCTTGAAACCATCTTACCAATCAATGCAAAACTTAAAATATATGTTCGATTATGTATGGGAACGTTTAATTAAAAAAAGATGATCCGAAACACAAGATGGCCACCAGTGATGTCATAATTCAGAAAGTGAGCAATATCTCGAAAAATATGAATCATAGACACCTTGGAACTGCACCGTATCAAAAAGGGTTAATTTTGACACAACATAAGTGACATCATCACACCAGAGTGGGCAATATCTCAAAAACTGGGGCTCATAGACAGCAGGGAGTTGCACTACTGTGAACATCACATCAGTACTACCTGACCTAAACTGCATTTTAAATCCACCTCTTATTTTTACCTTGATCCATCCGTCCGTCACTCCACTTTTTGGCAACCAGCCAGGTGAGCTACAAGACCATTGATCCACTATTTCTACATTGGCGAGTGATATACAACAAGGGAATTCAGGACTTTAATATATTCAGAGGAAACATTGTCATTGGCCTCAAAAGAGATTGTATGGACATAGCAAACATTGGCTAACAAAACTGAAAGGGATCCGTTTGAGATGAGAAGAGGTCATGTTTGTGGAACATGGCCTAGCAGGATGAAGGAAATTAATGCATCTTATCAGAGAAGTGATCAATCACTTCAGAGCTGCATGGAGACATGCAAACAATAACTGTACAACAGCATTTAGTGGTGTGATCACCATTCAGTGGAGCATGTCGTTAAGTTAAATGCAGTCAAACCCATTCAAAAATCGCTGCACACAACAAAGCAGAATTCAATAGAACGTGACTCATGAGTCGAATACCTCTACTGTTGGAGTTTAGTCAAATGTGACGAAACTCCATTCAGTAGAACAAAGTGGAATATGCATTATTGTTAAGTTTAACTCGGCCAAACACAATTTGGTGGAGCTAAATTGAATGCTTTGAAGCCGACTCGATGGGATTGGGAAGTGAAAGTGTTGTTTGATTTGTTGTGACTACTCGTTGAGTGTTCATTTTAATGGGATTCTTCCGTATTTGTATATTTTTATGCGCTTCGAAAATGTCGATCAAATGTGCTGATAGTCACTTGTACACGTGAACCAAAAATAAATAAATAAAAGACACCTTTATTTTGTTTTCAACAAAGCAGAAAAGAGTTATCGACAACTCGAAA
Source organism: Eptatretus burgeri (assembly GCF_056783735.1). Classification (NCBI taxonomy): domain Eukaryota; kingdom Metazoa; phylum Chordata; class Myxini; order Myxiniformes; family Myxinidae; genus Eptatretus; species Eptatretus burgeri. The sequence continues at coordinate 104,464,930 of NC_140969.1, forward strand.
AAGTACCTGTCCCCAGTGACGGGAAAAGTTTACATGAATCTTTCAATTCAGTTATTTCATGGACTTTAAAAAGGTTAATTGTGTTACACTTTAAAAAAAAAAAAGAAGGCTTTTTTCAATTCGAGAGCAATTGGTCATCCTGTTTGCCAAAATTTTCTATATTGGTCACTTTGCCCACCATTTGCAGCCTCATAACGAAGTCTGAGGCCGCTGCCACATCGCCCGTGTTACTTTTTGCACAAAATCTGTACCTAGAGTATGGAGTTTGCAGAGAGGGAGAGAGAGAGAGAGAGAGAGAGAGAGAGAGAGAGAGAGAGAGAGAGAGAGAGAGAGAGAGAGAGAGAGAGAGAGAGAGAGAGAGAGAGAGAGAGAGAGAGAGAGAGAGAGAGAGAGAGAGAGAGAGAGAGAGAGAGAGAGAGAGAGAGAGAGAGAGAGAGAGAGAGAGAGAGAGAGAGAGAGAGAGAGAGAAAGAAAAGGAGAGTTGCACTTACATATATATATATATATATATATATATATATATATATATATATATATATATATATATATGTCACGATGAAGAACATTTTGTACAATCCTAGGCAGCGAGGCTTGAAAGGAACTTGGATAATTGCTGCAGAGTCTTTATGTAGATCTTCTTCTCCCCAGCTAGCTCATGTTGCTATCATTACGATGTTTCCTGTTCTTTTTGTGTCTCATAAACAGTACGCAACGTTGCCTTACTCCTAATCCCATTGAATTCCTTTCTTCTTGCTCCCTAGGTCATGTACATGTTTTACGCACTGGTCATTGTGTGTGATGATTATTTTGTTCCTTCGCTGGAAAAAATTTCCGAGGTGAGTTGCATTTTTGTGCTCCTTGTAATGCTCCAATCTTACTGCTGTTTAAATATGTAACTTGTTGCAGGAAAGAATTATTTGTTAATTGCATGCACAATCGTGACTTAATTTGATGGCAGTCGCATTCATGCTTTGACAAGTCATTTTACTTAGCCCTAATTGGAGTTCTGCTTCACAGTTTCCACTGTCAATGTTGCTCTGCTTTCTATCAAAAGCATGACTGCAAGGTGTTGTCTTGCCTTCTGTTTCACCAGTTCATTGACACAATGAAAATTGTTTCTCCTCCATCAAATTCATTCTGCAGTTTTTATTCCTCAGGTGCTCACTAGATTGCCTTCATGCTCAAGCCGACTCGCCATGTCTCTCGACCGAGACAATGAGTAACACGATATGCTTAATAAACAATGCATTCGTCCATATTTACCTTACTTTTACCAATCATCACATTGCTATTACTAAAGCGATACACTGGAGTACATAGTCATTACAAAAAGCCTTGATGGAATGGAAAACATGTTGAGAGAACTCCTTAAAGCAAGCGTAAAAAGTGTTTTGTACCAGAAAGCAATGTCACCATCAGTAGTAATGAAATAGAGCAAGTGCGTGCGTGCGTGCGTGCGTGCGTGCGTGCGCACATGCGTGTGTGTCCACTCGTAGAGTGCATCGTCTCACCTCGCGTCCTCATTCTGAACAAAAATACCATCGTTAACTGAACACGATACTATTATGGCCCACATACTCATATCAGCCATGCACCCTATTATGTCACATACATTGCCATTATCTGTAGCTTTCTTGACTATTCATTGATAATTAAGATATTTAACGACCACATTTGTGCACATAAAGGCTAAATTAAACTTGGTGTTGGCTTAACGGTTAAGGTGTCTGGCTTAAGATCAAAGGGTCTCAAGTTTGAACCCCTGTTATTCATTGAAGCAACACCAGGTGGGGTTGACTCAGCCTGTCATTCTTCTGAGGTGAATGAAATGAGTACCAGTGTACTGGTAATAGAGGGCACTGCATCAGCAGCACAGCCACACCCCCAGAAAATGATGCAACCAGCAGCCACAGGCTGCACACGATAGCTAGCTAAAGCCGCTGTCACACCTTGACGATTTAGCCAGCGTATGTCGATGTATGAAAAATTTGTCTAAAACACTGGCACACGTCGAATACGTTATGGGTAAGTTTTGTGTACGTTAAGAGCACGCTGGCATACATCGTAGTACGCTGAGCTCGTCGACAAATTTTAACATGCTCAAAAATTTTTGACGTATGCCAGCGTATGACTCACACGTTCCGCATACGCTGGCCATAAGTTGTAGGCACGTTACGCGATCGTTGACACACGTCGACACACGTTACTTGTAAGTTACTCATAAGTCGAAACACGTCGAGGTAATGTTTAGCGTCAGTGTTCCAGACTTCATGGTTTTTTTGGGGGGGTTTTTTTTTCTTCGGTATGACTGTGATGTTGACACTTCGATTTCTAGTGCGGTTATAATACAACATAATTAATAGGCTGCCGCTCAACGATTTAAATCATAACCGCACTAGAAATTGAAGTGTCAACATCACCATCATACCGAAGAAAAAAAAAAACCAAAAAAATAAAAAAAAACCATGGAGTCTGGAACACTGAGGGGTTCCTCCTGTGTGAACCCAATTTTTATATACCAATTCCCCTAAACGCTGCCAATACGCCATTATATGGTAGCTGTAAGTTAGTAACACGTTCACTCAGTTCTGTGGTCGTCTGGAAGACGTCAAATACATCTACATACGTCAATATGCGTTGGAGATACGTTACACATAGGTTCAAAGCACGTTACTCATAGGTTAGAAATAAGTTTCGGGTACGTTAAACATTACCTCAACGTGTTTCGACTTATGAGTAACTTACAAGTAACGTGTATCGACGTGTGTCAATGATCGCATAATGTGCCTACAACTTATGGCCAGCGTATGCGGAACGTGTGCGTCATACACTGGCATACGTCGAAAATTTTTCAGCATGCTTAAAATTTGTCAACGTACTCGGCGTACTACGACGCATGCCAGCGTGCTTCAGCGTGCTCTTAACGTATACAAAACTTACCCATAACGTATTCGACGTGTGCCAGCGAATTCGGCAAATTTTTCATACGTCGGCATACGCTGGCTAAAACGTCAAGGTGTGACAGCGGCTTGACACTTCGATGTCTAGTGCGGTTATGATTTGAATCGTCGATCCGCAGCCTTTTAATAGGCTACACCACGTGATCGTCGGCGATATGCTGCCGTGCGCTATGCATAAGTTAGACTATCGTTGGGCATAGGTTGTGAACGCCGACAACACGCTAAGCATTCGTTGGTATAAGTTATCTATATGTTATGGAAACGTTCTGTGTGCGTTACTAATACGTAATGCATATGTCTAACTCATTATGAATACGCCCAAAACTGGAAAAAAAAACATCAATAGTTCAGCGTACGCCAGCGTTTTACATACATTTTGATACGTTGCCATACGCTGGCTAAAATGTCAAGGTGTGACAGCGGCTTAAGGCTAAATTGTGTCAATAAAGATTAATATGAAAAAAAATTCATACTATATTCCCCTTGGCTCGTCGATCATATGTATGAAGTTTCGTATCGTTCTGTTAAGCAGTTCGGGAGAAAAGATTTTTAAAACGTTTTTATTTTTAATCCAATATGACCACCAGACCATGTGACCGATGGCATCATAAATTTAATTTTTCACTCACATCGAGTTGTAGATCAGATATGTGACACTTCAGATTTTTCGGATAAGGATTTTGATTCAACCACTTCATGATTGGAATACCACTTCACCAATGATGCCATCGGAATCACCCTATCTACCCCATAGGGAGTTGTTGACATGCCAAGTTTCAATTTTTTTCGTTGAGCAGTTTCAGAGAAGATGTCAAAGTTTTTTTGCCTTTAATCCAATATGGCTGCGAAACCATGTGATATATGATGTCAGAGTTATCAATAAAATATTCTACCATGAGGAGTCCCTCCAATGTTTTAAGTTTCACATCGATCAGACAAGCAGTTTTTGCCTGGGACGGAAAGGACTGAGGGCTGCGCCAAATACATCAGTGCTTGGTGGGGCTTGTTCACCACTGCTGGGAGAAAAGGCCTGAACTTTTGTGAACTCCTTCTTGCAAAGTTCTGCCTGTTGAGGATGAGCGAGACCGAGTTTTTATGGGATCGAAGACCGTGCCGAATACAACGACTTCAACGTGAGTGAGAACCGAGCCGGGGGTGAGAGCTTTGGAGAGGCAGGGGTCTGCGCATGTGACGCCTGGAGTTGCGCTGATCGATATACATATGGGACGCGGTCTGGCACCCTGGCTTTGCCTTACAGATCATTGAGTTTTACCAATTCTGTCCCATGAAGGAGGGGTGAAACCGGGGAAGGATGGGACCGAGAAGGAAGGGACCGAGACTGGGTGTTCACTGGCGGTCACACGAGAGGTCACGCAGATCGACATCATCACCACTTCGGGGATGGAAAGGAGGGGGGGGTAGGAGGGGGCGGAAGAGCATGGGTAAGGAGACTGCTTGGTCCATGAGTCATGATTCCTTGCTGTGGTGAAGCTGGATGCTTCAGTCCTAGGGAAAGCTCCGTGGAACGGTGCATGGATAAGGAGACGGCTTGGTCCATGAGTCGTGGTTTCTTGCTTTGGTGAAGATGGATGCTTCAGTACTGGGGAAGGCTGTGTTCAGTCTAAGAAACTCACAAGTGAAAATGATGACCGGTGCCGGAAGTGCGTAAACATGCACACAGATACATGAATCATAAGCCTGGTGTTGGCTTAATGGTTAAGGTGGATGGTTTATGATCTTAGGGTCTTGAGTTCCAGCCCCTGCTGTGCTGTTGAATTAACACCAGATGAGTGGACTCAGTCTGTCATCTTTATGAGTTCAGCAGAATGAGTACCAGCTTCCTGGTAACAGGGGGCATTGCATCAGCAGCATGGCCGTGCCCCCAGAAATGATGCAGCCAAGCAGCCACAGGCCGCATCCGAATAAATACAATTAATTGTGAATTACACATACACACGCATGATTGTGATTTATACAAATATTATATATATTATATACACATATATTTACGTGACATATAAATATTATACACACACACACGCTAACTGAGGTACATACTTTGAGAGTGGGTAGGTCTCTGTTCCATCTCCTGAAACCCACCCACGCATGGAGATAACAGTTGACAACAGCAACTTGCACACACATATACACATACGTGTGCACACACACATGTGTATATATATATATATATATATATATATATATATATATATATATATATATATATATATATATATATATATATATATATATATATATATATATATACATATATACATATATACACATATATATATATATATATATATATATATATATATATATATATATATACATATATATATATATATATATATATATATATATATATATATATATATATATATATATATATATATATATACTAGTAGTAATGCCCTGCGTTGCTCGGGCTTTCTTGCAAATTTCCTGAATAGCTGTTAGTGTGCTATGTCACGTGATTGGGTTTTCGTATATCATGCCTCGCCCGCTTGGGGTGGCAGGAATGTGCTTCTGGTCGCGCAATAAAGCGGAGTTGATGCTGGCACGCTTGCGTCTCGTGTTTCACTGCACTTCGTACACTCTAGTTGGCGACGAGGATGGTTGAAAACGGACATGTGCCCGTTTTCGTCGGAGACGACTTCGGATTGTTTTCAGAACAATTGGAATGCTATTTCCACGCTAATGATGTGGTCGACGAGAGCAAACAGAAGTCGATCTTGCTCGCTTCGCTTTCGGCGGAGCATTATCGACTACTGCGTGATTTGGTGGCGCCGGGCAAGCCCCGTGATGACGGGCTGTCGTTTCAGAACGTTGTGGAGAAGATGAGAGCACACATGGCGCTGGAGAAGTCATTACAGCTCGCTCGATACCAGTTCGATCGCCTCTCGAAAGGGGCAGAGGAACGCGTCGCTGATTTCGTGGCGCGGATTAAGCATTCTTCCGTGGCCTGCAAGTTCACGGCGGGGGAGCGTCCAGCGCGGCTCAGAGATCGTTTTGTCGCTGGTTTACAAGATGCGAAGATGGTTTCGGCGGTTCTACGGCTGAAGGGTGAAGCCGTTACATTCGACTCGGCAGTCAGCACGGCTACAGCGGTCGAACAGACTCGCGGAGATGTTCGAGCCATCACCGGCCACGCAGGGTCGCGAGCGCCCCGGGATGCGCGCACGACCTTCGATGCGGGTCGGACGTCGCCGCGCGACTGCGCGTGCGGCGGGGTGACCCCGCGGACGTGTTTTGGATGCGGAGGTCGACACCTGCGCCGTGCGTGCCCGTATAAAGGCACCGTGTGTTTGAATTGTCACAAGGTGGGTCATCTGAAGCCTGTGTGCCGTGGGGCGCCGGCCACCGTTAAGGTCATGGACGGCGATGTGCGAGGCGACCCGGGGCGGAACCGGCGGCCGTTGATGGGCCTGTTTTCAATTGGCCCGGCGGCGGCGCGCCCGATGACGGTGGAAGTCGAAGTGAACAAAATGCCGATCACGTTCCAGGTCGATATGGGAGCGGCTGTGTCGATCATCGGCGAACAGACCGCACATAGACTCAACGGCCTGACGCTTATCAGGTCAAACCTCACGCTGTTCATGTACACCCGCGAGAAGATAACGCCAGTCGGGATGGCAGACGTGTCTGTGCGGTACCAAGCTCAGGTCGCCATGCTTCGGGTGTACGTCGTGCGGGGGAGGGGACCATCTCTCCTCGGCCGAGATTGGCTGGCCCGCATCAGGCTAGACTGGGCCGCAGTTCACCTTGTGCAACCCGTGCCGAGCCGATGGGAGGATCAGTTGGAGAAGATTCTTCAGAGACATCAAGGTTTGTTTGGCGACGACCTTGGGAAACTCAAGGGCATGGAGGCAAAACTCTTCCTGAAGGAGGGGGTGGTTCCTCGGTTTTGTAAACCACGTCCGGTGCCGTATGCCCTGCGGGACAAGGTCAAGGGTGAACTGGATAGGCTGGAGGCCTGTGGAGTGATCGAACGGGTGTCGTGCTCAGATTGGGCCACCCCGGTTGTCACGGTGCCGAAACGGAATGGAGACGTCCGATTGTGCAGGGACTTCAAATCCACGGTTAACCCGGGGCTCAGCGTGGAGCAATATCCACTGCCGTCAATCGATGAAATATATGCGCGATTGGTGGGGAGTCAATACTTCACAAAGCTTGACCTGCGTGATGCATATTTTCATCTGCCGATGGATCCTGGGAGTAGCAAGCTTTTGACAATCAACACGTGTCAAGGACTCTATCGATATACCCGACTCTGTTTTGGGATTCTTCGGCCCCAGCTTTGTGGCAGAAAGCCATGGATCAGGTTTGCATTGGCCTGCTCGCTCAGACCTACCTGGACGATGTGCTCATTGCGGGGAAAACGGCGGACGAGCATCTTGCGAACATTGCCCAAGTGCTGACAAAGCTAGAAGCGTGCGGCCTGCGCTTGAACAGGGACAAGTGCGCGTTCTTCAAGCAGCACTTGGAATACTTCGGGCACATCATCACGCCGGAGGGGCTGTTGAAAGGTCCCCGGAAGGTGGAAGCGATTCAGCACATGCCACCGCCTTGCGACAAGACGCAGCTGCGCTCGTTCATTGGCATGGCCCAGTATTACCAAAGGTTCGTGCGAGGGCTCAGCTCACAACTTGCGCCGTTAACATGGTTGCTCAGGAAGGACGAGCGCTGGGCTTGGGGGCCTGCACACCAGGCGTCGTTCAACCGCGTCAAGCGGCTGCTCACAGAGGATACGGTTCTCGTGCACTACGAGCCTGTGCGTCCGCTCCTATTGGCATGCGACAGCTCTGCATATGGCATCGGGGCAGTGCTCTCCCACAGGATGGATGATGGTTCCGAGCGGTCTGTTTGTTTTGCATCCCGGACCCTGTCCGCAGCAGAGCGGGGATATGCCCAGATCGAGCGCGAGGCTCTCAGCCTCGTCTGGGGTGTGCGGAGGTTTCATCAATACCTGCTGGGGCGACATTTCACTTTGCAGACGGATCAGAAACTGCTTCAATTCATCCTGAGACCCGAACGCAGGGTGCTGGTGGTAGCGGCCATGCGAATACAGCGGTGGTGTCTGTTTCTTGGTGCTTACGATTATGATATTCAGTTCTGAAGCACTGAGAAGCATACCAACTGCGACGGGCTCTCACGCTTGCCATGTGCGGAGGGTCCAGCTGCATCTGAGTTGGCCGACCGGGTCGATGTGTTCGCGCTGGGCCAGGTCCAAAGCGGGCCGGTCACGGCCAGACAGGTCGCGGTGGAATCGGCTCGTGATCCGGTGCTCGCCCGTGTTGTCCAGGCGATTTCTACGGGGAATTGGAGCGATCTGCCTTCGACACCGGCATTTCAACCTTTCACGTCACGCGCATCGGAGCTGTCGCTGGTCCAACGGTGCGTTATGTGGGGGATGAGGACGGTAATTCCACCGAAATTCAGGCAGCGGTGTTTGGAAGAACTGCATGTCAGTCACCTTGGCATCGTGAAGACCAAGAGTCTTGCTCGTAGCCTGTTGTGGTGGCCGGGGTTGGACAAAGACATTGAGCAGTTGGTTAAGCGTTGCGCCACGTGCCAGACAGATGCTGATAACCCGCGTCGAGCTTTGGGGCTATGGCCTGCGCCAGAAAGAGCCTGGCAGAGGGTCCATGTAGATTTTGCGGGGCCGGTTAATGGCAAAATGTTTTTGATTGTGATCGATGCATTCTCTAAATGGCCGGAGGTTGTAGTAATGCAGCATACATCAGCAAACATTACAGTGTAGAAATTGCGGACGATCTTTGCTAATAAAGGGTTACCGGAGATCCTGGTCTCTGATAATGGTCCGCAGTTCATCGCGGGTGTATTTGATGAGTTTATGCGCCAAAATGGTATTCGACATCTAAGGTCCGCACCGTATCATCCTGAGACGAATGGCCAAGCTGAGTCGTTTGTTAAGATGTTGAAACGGGCTTTGCGCAGGGGGGGTGTTGCACCTGTGCAGGCGGTGGTCGATGTCTTTTTGCTCCATTACAGGAACGCAGTTCATCCTGTCACGGGTGATTCGCCTGCCATTCGTCTCTATGGACGGGCATTGCGGTCCAGACTGGATTTGCTGCGACCTGGAGGGTTGGGGAGTGGGGCGGTGTCGCGTCCGACGCAGCTGCGCGGCTTCGATGTGAGACAGCGGGTAATGGTGCGCGATTATTTCCACGGTTCCAAATGGGTGCCGGCTGTGGTCTCTGTGGTACTGGGACCGGCGAATTGCATGGTGCGGACTGATGGTGGGGATGTGTGGAAGCGGCACGTGGACCAAATGCATGATCGCTGTTCAGCGTCACCTCCCCCACACCTCCCCGGGCCGAACGATGAGGGACCCCCACTTGTAATGTCGCCGGCACCTGACGTTGTATCGCCAGGGCCGGATGTGCCGATGCCCAGGGGGTCCTCGCCTGATGCTGTCCTACCGGGGACATCGGGCAGGCTGGTCGGTCGGGGACGGTTGTTATTGCGGATGGCGCGAGTCCGGCGAGGGTGTTACCTCGACCGAGCCGGGAGGCGTCTGAGCCTGGACTGTCTGGCGGCGCGGCCCGTCCGAGGCGGGTCAGGGTGCGGCCGCGGTACTTGGAGGATTATGAGTGTTGATGGGTTTCGGGTGGTCATGTTATGATTGTCCTTTCGTCATTTGACTTGTCATTTTATGAGGGGAGGAGTGTGCTGTGTCACGTGATTGGGTTCTCGTATATCATGCCTCGCCCGCTAGGGGTGGCAGGAATGTGCTTCTGGTCGCGCAATAAAGCGGAGTTGATGCTGGCACGCTTGCGTCTCGTGTTTCACTGCACCTCGTACACTCTAGTTAGCGGTTAGGGTTAGGGTTGCAGTTAGGGTTAGGGTTAGCTGTTAGGGTTAGGGTTAGTGTTAGGGTATCTAACCCTAACCCAAACCCTAACAGCTTGGCATAACGGAGGTAAACAGCGCCCGGGGCAAAGTGGAAATTTGCGTCCCCCATAGGCCTTAAACTTGAGTGGATTTGAATGGAAAATCCCATAAGGGATATCGATTTATCGATTTGTTTCGAATATCGGAAGTGTTATGGAAAAAAATTATAGCCAATAACCTAAGTTGGACCAAAAGCCATAATCGTACCGAATTTGAATGGAATCCGTTGGAGTTTGTGAAAATGCATCAAAACGAATTTTGAGGGGCCTCTTAGGGAAGACAATAATATCATTAGTATATGTGCCAAATCTTGTTTCATTTCATGCAGTAACAAAAATCTGATGGTGGAACAAAGAAAGGGGTGTGCCGAAATATTAATATATATATATAATATATATATATATATATGTATATATATATATATATATATCACTCACACACACACACACACACACACACACACACACACACACACACACACACACACACGAACACAAATAAATGAAGGTGGATACCTAAGAGGGCTCCGTTCAACCTTCTGAAACCCGCATATGGAGTTAACAACCAATTGCTTCTCACAATGGTGATCACTTTTACATATAATTTCCAACCAAACTTAAAATTCTTCTCAATTTTTCTTTGTATTTTTTGTTTTTTTACATTAGTATGAATATTTGACATATACACATGCACTCACATGCACCTACACACACTCACGTACACAGCATTGCAAAAGTCTCGCAATCCCTTCGGAGTGAGACTAAATACAGTACTGGGAACAGTAAATTGGAATGAGAAAATAAAGGACCAGAATATTTGGCATGATTACTGAGGCTATTGCACAGCTGTAGACTGACAGCAGATGATGATGATAATGATGGTGGATCGATGATTGTTGACCAAAGCTGGCCCTTGGCTGAAAGTTTTCACCCACATGTGAGACCCCTTCCTCCCCAAGCATTGGCGTACCGTGTTTTAACTTCGGCAAACATGATTGACCCAGTTTAAGTTTACCAAGGTGAAAAGTGGTTTCAATCAACTCTGTTTAACTCGCGTTTTGACGACAAAATCACCAACCCATTGCAGTTGTCGACAAGAGCATTCACACAATCCCCTTCTTCTGCACCTACAATATGCCTTCTTTCATCAGTCGCTCATCTAGATGTCACTAGTATACATAAATTTCCTTTTAAATTGGTAATCAATCAATATTATAATATCCCACACTGACACATGAGATGCTGAGCTGTGAATGAAACAGTTTTGACACAGAAAACCATTTAATAGATGATTAACACCATCACCGATTGATTTTATTACATTCTAAACTGTGCTCAAAAAAACTGCGCACAAAACACTAGCTGCTGTTTTTCAGCGTTGTTATGGTGACCGGACCAATTGTCGTTTGATAGGTCTTGGTCCACAAAATGGCACTTACATTCAGGAAATCCTGACCAATGTGATGAACGTAACATTAAAATCTTCCGCTTAAAATATTAGCTCTTTGAATTTAATACATCTTGAGTGGAGCTCATGACCTTTTGTCAAAAAGGATAATCAGGTCTCGTGTGGTTTTCTTCTAAAATTACCTCTCTCCTATGAAGTGGGACCCATGACAAAATGTTGTGGTGAAGCCTCGAGGCTAAGCTTTATGAATGGTTATAGTGCGACGGTCTCTCGTAATTGCATCTGATCATACTTCCCCGGCCCAGGATGATGCGTTTCTGTGTTTCGTTTTTTTAAAGGTTAGAAGTACCTTGTTCACACACCAATGTCCAGGTCACACTCTCGAAGAACTTGCATGGTATTGAAGACCAATGAAAATCTGTAAGCAACGCAAAACACCAAAAGCGACTTTGAAACGGAGGTTCTCAAAATCGGAGGCGACAAACCGGATAATCTTTTCCAAAGATAACATGCATGTCAATTCGAAGCAAAAGGTGGATTAGTCATTCATCACTCGGGGTAGGTAACGCTCAATGACAAACCCTTAAAATAACACATCTATTCTCATAACCAAATTGGGTGCTTTGTGGGTTGAAACTTTTCTTTTAAGGCCCGGTGAAGCCACTTCAATATTTGACTATTTCCCTCCATCCAACCCTCCATCCATCTGTCCCTCTGTCCATCTGTCCGTCCGTCCATAAAAATGAAGAATTTTTTTCTAACACACGGTGTTTCCACTATAAATAGATGAGGTGTGTGTGTGTGTGTGTGTGTGTGTGTGTGTGTGTGTGTGTGTGTGTGTGTGTGTGTGTGTGTGTGTGTGTCATGTTTTTTTGTGTAGTTCTACTGGAGCGTTCTGATATATAATGTGATATACCAAAATGATCATCATGATCTCCTGAGTTGAGTAGGCTAATTAACTACAAAGAACCCAGAATAGTTCCCATGTTTTAAATGCATGCCATGTTAAAGTGTACGGAGCAGCTTAATAGGTCCTTCTGTGGCATGGCATTCTATTTACAAAATAAAAATAATGATAACATCCCAACAAAGCATAGATTAATCAATAATAATAACATTAACAACAACAATAATTAAGCTTGGTCTACGCCCTGGCCTCTCCTGATAATAATCTCCGCTCTGGCCCAAGCACATCTGGGCTTGGTGAAAGGTAAGCTCATGCTCAAGCAGTATAGCAGGCAGGTATGCTACAAGGTCATGAGGACCAATGAAAATCTGTAATTCTAAGGGGTTCTAAAGGGTCATTCTAAATAGTTAATTATAATGGCTTTTAAAGTGTAATTCCAAAGGGTCATAAAGGGTAATTTTAAAGGGTTTCCTTTGTTTCTCGGCTTTGCCGCTTTCATATTAAAAATGCCAAACTGAACCCCTTCCTTCCCTTCAGACACGGGTGCGCTATTTTAAAAAAATTATTTTATTATAGATATATTTTTTATCATTAACTCGTCTTTGTAATCGCCTTTTTTATTTCTAATCTCCATTAACCCTACCTAACCCAACCCTCTTACTTGCAGGTCACTGCGTCTCCTCTCCTCTCCTCTCCTCTCTCCTTACTGCGGTCCACTGCCTCACTGTCAGTACGTAGTCTATCTGCCATCTGTCACCTTGCTCTTCCCCGAGCCTAGATCTGGTATTTGAAAAATATCTCTGGTTACATATTTGTATCCACCATGGTTGACAGGGCAATCCATCCTTCAAAGTTAACAAAAAGCCCGATCTTAGAAACGAAAATAAACTACAGGAAACCCTTAAATATTGTGGGGGGTTATGTTCCCGAATAGTGCCGCAGTATCCCAAATTGCGAAAGTTAAAACCAAGTGCCTATGGGGAAAAAGGGGGTTAGGTTCCTGGACATCGAGAAAATATAGAGGAAGGTGTGCGGCAGCCAAAAATAAACCTATCACAATTGTAGTAAACATGTAATAAACTAATAACATATTGGGTTTATGAAGAAGTCTCCTGCAGCGGTGTGATTAGTTTTTTTAATTCGTAGGTAGGTTTAGAAGAAATGTCCCCCACTCAATGGTGATATTAAGGTGTAGTCATCTTTTCCACATCGATTCAAACCTATCCACATTTTGGGTGTTTTTATTTTTTCAAGCATGTTCAATCTTCAAGAGGACAAGAATAAATATTCTGATCTCCGCAATATATTAATACTTGCAAATACATCCCGTCGTTTTGCTGACGGGAATATGAAGTGGGGGAGGGGGGGAGTAAGAAGGAATGAAGAGAGGCGGGAGGGGAGGGTGAGAAGAGGGAGGGGGGACGAGGAGGGAGGGGGAACGAGGAGGGAGGGAGATTCAGGTGAGGTTGGATAGCGAGGGGGGAAGCAAAAATGGAAGGCAGCTTGAGGGGAGGGCAAGGGAAGGCAGTGTGAGGGGGGGGGGGGGTTTGACCGTACATAACCACAGTCCAGACACATCTGGAGACAACCACTGTCCGGACATAACCACTGTCCAGATATATTAAAGGAAGGCAGTGTGAGGGGGAGTGTCTGACCGTACATAACCACAGTCCCGACACATCTGGAGACAACCACTGTCTGGAGATAACCACTGTCCAGATATATCAAGGGAAGGCAGCATGAGGGAAGGGCAAGGTAAAGCAGTGGAAGGGGAGGGTCCATCCGGAGATGACCACTGTCCAGACGATGGGTATACTAAGGGGGGTGGAGCAAAAGAGGGGTGGAGGAGTGGGGGAGCAAGCAGAGGTGGGGGAGCGAGGAGGGGTGGGGGAGCGAGGAGGGGTGGGGGAGTGAGGAGGGGTTGGGGAGCGAGGAGGGGTTGGGGAGTGAGGAGGGGTTGGGGAGCGAGGAGGGGTGGGGGAGTGAGGAGGGGCAAGAACGCAGTAAAGAATGCACAAATATAAACATGAGAATGAATTACTTTTCAATAAGTGTTGTCATGATTGGGGTTGGATACAGCACAGATTACTTGTGGCCGTAGGCTTATTCAGGTATGGCAAGCTGTCCAGTTGAGGTTGAAGGCTCAGAAGATGAAATGGAGGCTGATTCACTTGGGATTTTTTTTGAAGAATTTCATCACGGAGACTTGAGTGGCTGTCTTAATTTTCTGTTTATAGACCTCCTGGTAACATTTCAGAACATTCTCCATCTCCCTCCACACCTTGGAACTTCTCATGCAGTCAGGATCATGTTCATCATGAGCATCTCGCTCAGAATGATGGAGTACGGACGACTCGCTTACAATGATGGAGCACAAAGCACTCGCTCACAGAACACAAAGCACTCGCTCACAGAACACAAAGCACTCGCACACACACACCCCACACACTGACCCCCCCACACACACACACACACACACACACACACACACACACACCACACACACTGACCCCCCCCCCACACACACACACACACACACACACACACACACACACACACACACACACACACACACACACACACACACACACACACACACACACACACACACACACACACACACACACACACACACACACACACACACACACACACACACACACACACACACACACACACACACACACACACACACACTGACATTTATTTGTTTTGATAAACTGGAGAGTTCATAAAACACCTTACCCCCCACAATCTTGAGAATAAGGACATGGGACTTCATTGAAACCTGGAAATAGGACTTTATAAGTTAACTTTGTCGTTGCCTCACGAGGTGCCACCATTTTGTTTGAATCTTGCTGTTCCTCCTCCTCCAGAGCACGTGGCATATTTGATTGTTCGAGACGGTGTAAAATTTTGCCCAAGTACTGCTAAACTGGAGGTTTTTGGAAGTGAAAGCAAGGCTATTTGTGTTCTGCAGTGCTCAAATATATGTCAATTGAAATGAAATATATTTTTAAAGGCTGGAGAAAGAAAGTCCAAAAGAAGCCATTGAATCAAAAGTTTACCACTGTTGATGCCCCGTCTTATGCATGTCTTGATTTAATACGTTAAATTAGTTACTCATGCCTATTGTTTGTCCTTGATAACATCCCTGAAAACAGTAAGTTTCCTGTTTGGAATGATTTTAAATTTTGTCTGACTGCCAGACAGGCAGACTGAAGCAATTGCTTAACTCTGCTCTGTACTATGCATGCGGAGTGATAAACCACTTACAGTTAGCCATACAAGGGCCACCCAGATGTGCATCAGCATCTGTCTGAGCCAGTATTTCAGCATTTCATGTTTTCTTCTTTGTTACTTACTCATGTCAAGCCTGGTGTTGACTCAGTGGTTAGGGTGGCGGCTCGGGATCCTAGGGTCCTGAGTTCAAGCCCTGTTGGCCGCTGAATTTACACCAGGAGGTTGACTCAGCCTGTCATCCTTCCGAGGTCGGAAAAATGAGTACCAGTGTCCTGGTCCCTGTGTATGCCCCGGTTAGAATAGGTGTACCATATCCCTGAGTGTCGTAAGAGGCGACCAGGGTTGGCGTCAGGAAGGGCATCCGGCCATAAAACATTGCCTCAAGAAAAGCTAACCCCTGCTCAGCAGGGAAAAATGGCTGTAAAAATGGCTGTTTTTTTTTTGTTTACTTACTAATGTCATCGGCTATCCCTATCTGTGATGTATTCCACCACCATTAGTCTACCTAACCGAACTTAACCTTCTTGCAGGTTACTATTGCTTCCCCTCTTTTGTCTCACTCCCATTTTGTGCCTTGTTTTTGTGTCCAACTGTTTCCCGACTGCCCCACTACCTGTACATCGATTCCTTTACTCTCTGTAAAATTGCTCGGCAGTCGAAGGGTCCTCAGATCGGTAACCTACCACATGATTCGCTCGGTTTGGCAGCCAGGAGATTAATATATAGCTCGAGCACAGCATCTGGTGTGATTTTTGGAATCCACACTATGTACCCACACTGCCTTGGGTGAAATTGTGTGATAATCTCACCTTGGCTTGTTTTTCTCGGCACTCACAAATGCTGGGTAGACCGTATAATAAACGGTTTAAGTCCCATTAACCCTTGTTCATTTTTTGGTGCAACTATGAAGTTGATTTTGATTCGATTAACTCGGTGATGCATTTAATTTTAGCCCAATCTCTGATCATGATCACGAATATAATAATCATCATCATCATCATCTTAGTCAAACTGCGATACTCTTGACAGAGTGTCAGCACTGCCGAAGCAGTCTCTTCGCCATCACTGCAGGATGTTTAACATCTTCCAATGATCATTGTTGGCAGATGGATCTTCCAGATTAACGTTCATCCAATGGATAGTGCAAACACCGATGTATTATTGCCCTGCCTGTGAAACTCCAGCATGACGGCTTACAGCTGGGATGAGATTTGAACCCAGGCTAGACAGCTCAAAGCCAATCAAAGGTGAGTGTCCCATACCTCGAAGCTATCCTACCAGTCCCAATCTACCAAAATGCAAATGAAACGAGGAGAAATTTCTCAAATGGCACCTTTAGCATGTCATTAAGGGACTTTTCAACTGACATACTGGTTTCCTGCAAAGTTTAAAAGGTCAGGTAAATCGTGTCCGTAAATCCGAAAGGAATCTGTGCACCATTGGAATCTTCATGTTGAGAATTTTAAAGATGCTGCGCAGATGATTTCTGGAAAATGTCTTCTATTTGTGAAGTTGAATCCATGAGATCCTGCAATATTGAAGGCCATTTATACTTCATTGGAGAAAGAGTTTTTTTTGCTTGTTTCCCAAGTGTATTTAAGGATACTGTGGTGTGCAAATTGTCAGGAGTCAACGTTGTTAGGTTTGTAACCAACGGGCTGTGTTCCCAAGTTTATTTAAGGATCAGTGTTGTTAGGTGCCGGGAGTCAACGTTGTTGGGTTTGTAAGCGATGACAAGTTGTTAGGATTTTAACCAACATCAAATACTTTGT
Organism: Eptatretus burgeri; assembly: GCF_056783735.1. Taxonomy (NCBI): domain Eukaryota; kingdom Metazoa; phylum Chordata; class Myxini; order Myxiniformes; family Myxinidae; genus Eptatretus; species Eptatretus burgeri. Next base: position 104,482,140 of record NC_140969.1, read on the forward strand.
AGTGCGGTGGGCTTATAGTTTTTGGTTAATTCGCTGTTTGACATGATTGTAAAATGAAAAGAAGTGACAGTAAACCCTTAATTACCATGGGGGTTATGTTCCTGAAAAGTGCCGCAATATCCAAAACCATGAAAGTTTAAACCAATGAGTGAAAAGGGGGTTAGGTTCCTGAACATAGAGAAAATGTAGAAGGAGGTGGGCGGCAGCCAAAAATACACCGATCACAGTTGAAATAAACATTTAAAGTGAATACAAATTGGCTTTACTAAGACGTCTCCTGCAATGTTGAAGCAGATGAAACGTGACCCCTCTGCTGTTTCGCTCAACAGAAGCGAAACAATGTGATTGATTGCAAGGCGCAACTCCGTTTCTTCGTCAGCACGTAACTTTCACAAATCTCCAACTCCACAAGATGGTGTCTCCCAGCCCACGTCACCAACAAACTTCTTCTTATATCATCGTGTGTCTTCACACCATCCACAAATACACAAACATCTCACAATTCAACAACAACAACAACAACAACAACATCATCATGGGAAAGAACATAATATTTTCCCTCTCTCCCATCAAGTTCAAGTATGGAATGAGGTCACAAAATGCCGAAAATGGCGAGGAGGCTGGCAAACTCTCTGAGACCATCGCAGTGACTCCACTGGTTTGAGTCCTCCTTCTACATCAGCCATATCGCCTGTATTTGGGGGGCACATAGCTGGCTGGATGTATTAGAAGGCTGGATTTTCGGGGCTACTAACAATGCGATTGATTGCAAGGCGCAAGTCTGTTTATTCGGCAGCATTTAACGTTCACATATCTCCAACTCCACAAGATGGTGTCTCTCCTCCAATGTCACCATCCCACTTCTTCTCACATCATCATGTATTTTAAGTCTTAACAGCAATCCACACACATCTGGCAGTTCAAAAATAACAACACCGACATCATTGGAAAGAACATAACACATAAGAAAGAACGTAACACCCTCCCTTCTATAATGTGTCTAAAGCCCCCACCATTCCTCCCCTATTAATCTCTGAAATCATTTCCCTTTACTCACCCAGGAAGACGACAGAAAATTGGTTCACGAGCGCCAGCCAGAGTGACTACTATATTCGTTATGTCTGTGTGTCTGTCTGTCCAGAGCATAACTCCGTGGACTTTGATCCGATCTTGATGAAACTTGGCTATGTGTTCGATATCAATGTCTAGTTGTGTTTTCCTGGATGAGGGCACGCTACGCCCATTGTGGGCAGAGCCACACCCAAAAATAGCCATTTTTAGGGGGTAGTCGGATTAATAATCTATCTTCTCCTAGGGAATTGACTGAATGGAATTGGTTCTTCGGTTTTTGAATAGCAAAATGAATTATCGAAAACTTGTTGTTGTCCGATTTTTTTTTTCATTTTCATCCCAAGGTCAAGTTCACAAGGTCAAAAACTTAGAAAATTGCGAATTTTGACATAAAAAATCAGACGACCACCCAAACTTTGAGAGATAGGATGACATTATTTTTTTATGCATAATCTTGAGGTCATTCCCCACCTAAAGTCTTCATACAATTTTGCTCTATCTCGAACACCTTGCACGTGGCACCCCCTTCAAGTTTGTTTTTACGCTGATTTCATCAAAGTATAGATAATCTGAGGAGTGTGAAATGCCATATAGCCTATATGACGTTATATTGTTTCTGGAATGTTCCAGAGGAAGTTTTGCACCAAAGGTCATAATCCTTGACCTTTGACCTTTAAGGGCCACAAAGGTCAAATTTTCAAAGTTGTGGGAATCGAACCGGGTTTTCGACCTTCTTCGATGAACTAACTCCAATAAGCTATATCACGTATCCTGTTTCCTTATTTTAATGTCCACAACATTGTTTTGTGACCTTTAAAGGTTATGCAAAGGTCAAATTTTGAAAGTTGTTGAACGAAACCGGGTTTTCGACATTTTGCAGCTAATAACCCGTCACTCGCACCACATCATGTTGATCATTTTTATAACTTGGTCAAACATTATCACATTGTCTCATCCTTGACTTCTGAAACAATCTTCATCATCAAATACCGCTCCTGAACCATTGTCGTCTTCAGACTCGTCTGGTTTTTTTGCACAAGATCATCACTTTTCTCTGCCTTTCTGCACTAAATTCACTTTTGTCCATCACTTTACGTTTGGGCACCATTATTCATGTGGGAAACACAGTTACTATTCATGATGAATTGTTGCAGACCGGGTATCGGCAACGAGCACGGCCGCGAGATGGAGCAGTAGAGTCTGCTCCACCGAACACCCGGAAGTTATAGGTCGTCACCCCGGATAACTCCGGAGCTGATGGGTCCCTTATCGGACTGAAGATCGCCAATAGGTCGAACACGTGGGGTAGGGTCTATTGCCAATTTCAATTTACCTAAATACCCACGTCGTCCAAACTACCAGGGAAATTCACCCTCGACGGCGCTCGTACGGAACGAGCCGCTAGCGTGCTCGAACCGTGTGCGACCCGAGCGGATGATCACCAAGATCCGTCGGTCCAAATGTCCCCTTACGGCAGCAAAAACGGCCTTGCTAATTCTCCAACACGCAACGTGTTAAACCAATAAAAGAAACACAAAAACGAACTGATACATTTAACACATGGCTTTATTTATAATGTGGCGGGGGGGGGGGGGCACGCAAGAGGCAGAGTTATCCGAATATAGAGATGCAAGGCAATTTATGTACAAGGCACTTAACAGTTGCTACTTAATTGACTGGCGTCACAAACACACACACACGTACACCAAAGAACCGGTGGCCACAGCCTATATTGAGGCCTCCAGCTCGGAGGGAAAGGCGAGCTGAAGACCAGAGCCTGCCTCGGACCTGTCCACCTCGTGTGCTCTTCGAGCTGGCGGGGTGGTGGAACTCGGACCCTTCGCGTGCGAGGCGAATGCGACAACCACTCGCGTCAGGCAAACACGATCTCTTTGTTCACCGACAGAGACATGGCGCGCAACCGACTGGCGGTTCCTGATGAGGAGGATCTTCAAGCTCTTCTTGTTCGCCGACAGAGACACGGCACGCAACCCCTACGGTTCTTGTGGGGAATGGTGTCTCTCAAGCTCTTCCTGTCGTCTGATCGCGCCGCACCCTTATTCACCCTGTCTAAGGGGGGGGATGCCTCCACCCTCCCCGCTCTCCCTCACTGGACGGTTTTGGCATGCAGTCGCCCTGTCACTGGCCAAAATGAGTGGCAAGTCCGTCGATTGGCCCGGGGGCGTGGTGACGTCACGCGAACCGCCTTTCTCACCATCGCGGGGTCTGATTGGCTGAGCGGCGACCACCCCGCCCGTCGCACGCTGATTGGTCGAGGGCCGCCGCGAGGCTCCTCCTTGAGCTCCGCCCACCATGGCGTCGGCCAGAGCGAGGTGAAGGTGAGTTGTAGTTATTGTTGGTGGTGTTAAAATAAAAGCAAACCCTAAGTATCAAAATAACGCACAGCGCATGTACATTTATTCACCCATTAAACAAGGGACGGGGACCCTAACTAAAAACACCTACTTACCGATATAACTGTTCCATAGGACCTGTATGTTGAGTGCTCAAGGCTTCCAGATTCGCAACAGTATCTGTATTTGAACCTCTCTCTCTCCTTAGTGTGCATTTAGTCAACTTCCGATGATTCGTGAGAATGCTGAAATAAATGACTTGCAGGAGAATATTCATTATCATTTTGGTTTACTGAAATGCTTAACAGTCCTGATGAGTCCACAACCAGGGCGAAATGTCGATCGACATCTCTGCTTTTTGTCTATTCATGACCATCGGCTTTAACCTCAGTCTGCAAAGGCTTGACTACCATATGGGAGCCTTCTAGTTTGGAGGTGATGTGTTGGTGTAATTTATGTACATGATGTCAGCATAGTGACATAAGGTCAGTGTGCTTATTTTGTTATCTTACACTTATAAAAGGTTGTGTGTGTGTGTGTGTGTGTGTGTGTGTGTGTGTGTGTGTGTGTGTGTGTGTGTGTGTGTGTGTGTGTGTGTGTGTGTGTCCTCCATAACTCCAAAACTATGAAACCTTGCAGCCTGAAACTCTGCATGCATACTAAGAAAACTCCAAGGAAGTGCATGAGTGAAAATTGGGTGCTTGGTCTTCCTTTGAGACGTCTTCCTCCTTTGACTTCGTACCCGACTGGAATATATTTACTCCACACTTGGCTCATTAGTTCCTTCAAGGTTCATCGTCTCTCTGATACAGATTGCCCTCATTTTAGCCGAATCCAATGAAGAGCACCATTAGCCTCACTTTTAAAATGTGCTCTTCATTCAAATTGTTTCAGCATTAAATTTTCAACTTCCCTCAAGCCTGTATTGATTGTCTTCCTACTCTATCTGACGTGCTTCATGAGTTGGGGGGGATATTCAAGAAACTTGGATACAGGGCCACACTGTTTACGAAATCGTGGGAGTAGTCTTCCTTCACGTGTAAGGGACGCAACCTTTGTCATCATCAAATGCACCCTATCTTGTTCCTCTTGCAATTTGATAACTGATAATGTGTCAACAAATTGAAAATTGATTCATTAAAAAACACCACAAAATCACAGTTAAGTTTCCATTTTATGATTTCACTGGCACTTGTAAATAACATTTAATGCCAACTCTGTTCAAATATGAGGATCCATTTCAGGTCTTGCAATGAATTTGTGACTCTTTCAGTCATCGTAAAATCACAGAGAAATTTGACAGGATCGGGCAGAGGTAGTGCACTTACCTTTGAGTTTTGTGGTCTGAGTTTGATTTCCAATGTGACTATAAACCGTCACGTCAGTGCTTCGCATGCAGTGTGTTGCATCACAAAGTGTATCGTCCCTCAGATGGATGCCAAACTAGGTGTTCAAACTGTTTGCATTAATTGGTCAACATTAAAAGTCCTACATGGTATCGTTTGTTGAAAAGGAGGTGGGGTGTCACTGAATATACGAACTCGTACCATGGAACAAATTTTAAAATCCTGCCTAAATTGCAGGTAGCAACTCATCTAGGTGTTCCCAGCTCATTTTGGAATGGCCAGCTTTGGCCACAAAGGGCAACAATGATGATAAATTGGCAATCACCTTATATGACGTCAACACAAGTGGTCCAACGTGTGACATGAACCATCATCTGTGCTCTCCTGCAGTGATATGTTTGCATCTCACCACAGTGTTTGTGAATGTAATTATGTGCATTTTGCGATTAGGGCACAAGTATGTCATCCTGATGTCATACTGATAAGATATTTATCTGATGGCGTACCAGATATTTATTGGGATGCCATCCTGATTAGGGCAAATAAGCCCGAAATCCGGATAGGCGACTCTGTTTGATGTTTAACTAATGTTGACCATGTAATCTTTGTTTGACAGTCGCCGGGCCGAAGACTCTGTGTTGGAGGTGACGCTTTGGTGTAGGACGATGTCCAACGGGGATAGGGGGAGTGCTCGTCACACTCCACATTTTTCGAGATATTATATATATATATATATATATATATATATATATATATATATTGTTGGGGGTTGGGTGAGAAGACTACTTGGGAGGGCGCGCTATCTCGGCTCCCACCAGACTCCCCGGAATTGTAGGCTGTCGCACACGGCTAATTCCATGACGCGGCGTGTCGCTTAACCAACCGTGGATGCCAATAACTCAACCACGTGACTTAGGGTCCTCAGTCCAGTTAATCCGGTTACCTAAATATAACCACGTGATTTAATTACCGGGGAACATGCCCTCGGTATGCCTTGTCTGAACCGGATTATTCTACCGGACCAGATCACTCTACCAAACCGGATCACTTTACCGGATCGGATGCAGCTGAGTGACACTGCCAAGGACAGACCGGCTAAAAGGAACGGATCGTTGGGAATAAAGTCCCAGTTAAGCCAAGATTCGGACCATGCTGGACCAATGAAGGAAAAGACAAAAACGAGGGAATATTTGTAATAATAAATTATTTACAAGCAGGCGAGGAAGGGTATGTGGTACAATCAATAGATTTATTGAGGTGTGCAAGTAGAGACAGGGAAGAAGGGTGTGGTGTGACAATAAACAAGCAACTTATGAAAGCGGACGCAGAGCAGACCTAACCCGAAAATAATAATAACAATCTTCTGCAGGCTTACTTGTATAGACAGGCACCAGGACACACACACACACACACACACACACACACACACACACACACACACACACACACACACACACACACACACACACACACACACACACACACACACACACACACAAAACCCGATGAAGAGGGATTGAAGCAAGACAGGAGAGGAGTTGAGGCGACGGTCTCTCGGTACCTTGGTATAATTGATACGCGGTACCCGAACGCGCCACCAATATGTTTTGGGGGAATGCTCCGTGGCGCGGTACCCCCGTGACGGCTGGCGCATCGTCTCCTGCTTCGGGAAGCTCGTGTCGAGACCGTGGGTGTGAAGGAGGGGTTTGAGCTTGGAGGGTGAAGTCCAGAGCGAGTGTACAGAGTGGTCGGCGGGACCAGGTGGGTGGGTGGAGTCAGCGTCGTGTGGGTGGAGAAGAGAAAGAGGAGTCCAACGATGACGACAGAAGGCGGAGTCGAGGTGATGACGACGGAAGGCGGAGTCGAAGTGTAGCTTGAGCGGGAGGCAAGGCAGCGAAAGAGGAGGAGGATCCGCTTGGACCTTTATAGGCCCCGCGGGCGGGGGGCCACCCCAAAACTCGGTGTCACCTGAATCAGGCGATCTGATTGGCCCTGACCCCCTGCGTGGCCCGGCCGCGATGACCGGAAACCGCCACATTCCCTTTCCGACAAGGTGACCCGGAGCCGTAAAAAATCTTGCTCCGACCTCACGACATGACACGAATCGCCCACACCGAACTCAACGCCATGAATTGCTTTTCAAGAACCCCTGGGCCGTGCCCTGATGACCGGCCGAGGGCAGCATCAGTCCTGCATGCCCGCTCGGGTGCCCCGACCAGCGCTGGCCAACGCGCCCGCTCCGTGTGTGCCACGTGGCCCGGGCTGTGCCGCATGCCTCTGCCCGATCGCTGCTTCGCTGGCTGTGGAGGCGGGAAGACGCTCGCCGTCTGCGGCCACCAGCGAGGACCAAAGGTACGATGGTATGGCGAACCCATGCACAGACACTAAGATGTGTCCATTCGTGCCCGGCTCTGTACGATAACAAAGTGTCACGAGTGGTGCACGGGTCTGCCTTTGAGAGCACGTTCGGTACAACATCTTCCGTTCCGATCCGCCATTACGCACGTGGCAAGCACACGTCTGATTCTGCTATCGTGCACATGGGGCAAAACCTGATAGATATAATTAGTCCAGAACTGGGTTGAAAGGATTGGCCAGAACTGGTGCCGCTTGTGCCTTGCACACTCGCATCCCGCGCAACGTGGCGTGGGGTTGCCTTTCTATTATCAGCCTCGGTACGTGTTCGTGCAGCGTGGGCGTTGTACTGGGTGTGTTTCCTGTGTTGTGGAAAACACTATCCGTGCCGCCTTTTTAAGAGATATTAATTAGTTTGCCTTTTAAATGCAACCGGCCATCTTCCCCAGATCATCGGAAGCTCGAGTCGATCATCTCGAGCTGCCGAGCACACTGTACAACTCGCCGCAAACGTTGGGTTGAGGGATCGCTTGAGGATGAGAGCTATGTGCTGTCGATGCTCATGTGGTGGTCGAGCGCCCCTTTCTCAGGTGATGTTTCTTCCGTCTCCTCGGTACGTGTTCCGTGCAGCGTGGGCATCGTGCTGAGTGTGTTTCCCGTCCATGGGGTGGAAATTACCGCTGCGTGTGCGTTTGGCAGGCTGTGGTTTCTCCGGAGGGGTGTCCAGCGTAATGCCTGCTTGGCCTTTGCTGAGGACCCATCTCACAGCGAAGGGTGCATGAGGCTCAGATTTACCTCAGCAATAATCAGAAAAGAAGAGTAGGAATGAAGTTAGAAATGAAATGAAGAAGGAATGATGTAAGCAAACCGAACTATAAGATATTCGCAACGCATGCCCCTGTTGTCCCGCTAGACAAAAGGGAAGGGACTATCTACACGTATATTAATGGAATAACTGTCTTGGGACCACTATCTGTTGGATGCATGTAGTTCTGAGAACCACAGCAACATATATATATATATATATATATATATATATATATATATATATATATATATATATATATATATATATATATATATATATATATATATATATCATATAAAGCTCTTTCTCACCACTGACTCACTCACTAACTCATTGACTGATATTAAAGACAGCAAAATATATTTGATAACACCTGATTTCCGAGCTGTTTGCTGTATTAACGTGTTTTCTAAATTACAGCCAATTTTAATCTCCCCATCGCATGACGATTGGCAGCTGTTTACAACGATTGATGTAGATCCACATCTCCCTGAAACGTCGATAATGCAACGTTGTTTTTATAATTTGTTGATTGATATTCCCCGGTATTTGTCACAAGATGTGTCCGGACAGGAGTTTGTCTCCGGATGTGTTTGGACGGGAGTTTGTCTCCGGAAGTATCCGAGCGGTGTTTATCTCCGGAAAGCTTAGCTCTGGGCGGTTTTTATGTCCAGATGGGTGTTTGTCTCCGGACATGTCCGAGTGGTGTTTGTCTCTAACCAGCTTGACTCCAGACGTGTCTTGGCATGGTTTGACTCCTGACATGTGCGGGCGGTGTTTGTCTCCAGCCAGCTTGACTCCGGACGTGTCTGTGCGTGGTTTGTCTCTGGACATGTCCGGGCGGTGTTTGTCTGTCGATGTGTCTGGGCAGTGATTGTCTCCGGCATGTTCGGGCGTTGTTTGCCTCCAGATGTGTCCGGACGAGAGTTTGTCTCCAGACGTGTTCAAGCGGTGTTTGTCTCTGGACAGCTTGGCTCTGGATGTGTACGGGCCTGGTTTGTCTCCGGATGTGTCCGGGCGGTGTTTGTCTCCAGATGTGTCCAGATGGTGTTTGTCTCAGGATGTGTCTGGACGTTGTTTGTCTTAGGACGTGTCCGGGCGTTGTTTGTCTCTGGACATGTCCCAGCAGTGTTTGTCTCTGGACAGCTTAGCTCCTGGCAGTGTTTGTCTCCAGATGTGTCCGGACGTTGTTTGTCTCTGGCATGTCCGGGCGTTATTTGTCTCTGGATGTATTTTAGCAGTGTTTGTCTCCGGACAGCTGAGCTCCTGGCGGTGTTTGTCTCCCAATGTGTCCTGTCATGGCTTTTCTCTGGACGTGTCCAGGCGTTGTTTGTCTCCAGATGTGTCCGAGCAGTGTTTGTCTCCGGATTTGTCTGGGCGGTGTTTGTCTTTGGACATGTTGGGGCAGTGTTTGTTTCCGGATGGTGTGTATCTCTGAACATGTCTGTGTGGTCTTTGTCTCGGGCGGTATTTTCGTATGACTGGCAGAAAATGTATTTCAGACATTATTTTGTTTCCATCTTTACTGTTATTCTCTGCAGAATCATTTTAATGAAACGGTATGAATCGTAATTAACACCTAACCGCACGTCTGCCTTCCCTTTCTCTCAACTCAAGCTGCCTTCCCTTCCACCACCCCTTCTCACTCTCCCTCCCTTCTCGCTCCCATACCCCTCCCTGCTCTCTCACCTCTCTCTCGCCTCTCTCTCTCACCTCTCTCTCACCTCTCTCTCTCTCTCACCTCTCTCTCTCACCTCTCTCTCACCTCTCTCTCTCACCTCTCTCTCTCTCTCTCTCTCTCTCTCTCTCTCACCTCACATCTCTCTCACATCTCTCTCACCTCTCTCACATCTCTCTCTCACATCTCTCTCTCACACCTCTCTCACACCTCTCTCACCTCTCTCTCACCTCTCTCTCTCTCACCTCTCTCTCTCACCTCTCTCTCTCACCTCTCTCTCTCACCTCTCCCTCTCACCTCTCTCTCACCTCTCTCTCACCTCTCTCTCTCACCTCTCTCTCACCTCTCTCTCTCACCTCTCTCTCTCACCTCTCCCTCTCCCTCTCACCTCTCCCTCTCACCTCTCTCTCACATCTCTCTCTCACATCTCTCTCTCACATCTCTCTCACATCTCTCTCTCTCACATCTCTCTCTCTCACATCTCTCTCTCTCACATCTCTCTCTCTCACATCTCTCTCTCTCACCTATCTCTCTCACCTATCTCTCTCACCTCTTTCTCTCACCTATCTCTCTCACCTATCTCTCTCACCTATCTCTCTCACCTATCTCTCTCACCTATCTCTCTCACCTATCTCTCTCACCTATCTCTCTCACCTCTCTCTCTCACCTCTCACCTCTTTTTCTCCCCCTCGTTGTATTCCCATCAACGAAGCGATGGGTGGTATTTGATCGTATGTATAATCTAATATACAAATCTCTTTTTATTCACTGACTCAGTAACTGATATTAAAGATTGGTACCTTCTGGGTGATGTAGAAAGCTAAAATTTTGCGTGCCGATGGACATCAAAGCCACTACACCGGGAAAAATCACGGAATCGTCAGACAACATCGATCAATGAAAAAAAAGTAAATGAAAAAAAAAAGGCAGGTGAGCGACCCGAAACAATGGTTGTTCCTATAAACAACATGATTAAGGTGTAGCATCCAGTTCAGGTGGCATGTGAGATCTAAATTATTTGTTTTCATCCCCAGTGGTTAAACCTTGATGAAGATGTTGCTGGAGCGACTTTCATGGCTGCTGGAAGCTCAGCTCCAGAACTCTTCACATCTGTGATTGGTGAGTGACGAGCATGAATTTCCAGCAAATATATTTTCCAAACATATAATGTAAATGCTTCAGGGTCATTTCTTTATTATGTCCTGGCAATGATACCCGACTCCCACCCTTTAACTCCTTTCCCCCACCAAAGGGTGGAGGAGCTCCTTGTGAGCCAACGTCCATCCATTTCTAGTGCCCAACTGTGTCTGCGGATGTCCTCCTGCAGTTGGGTTACTCTTTCTTTCGGAGGTTGGTGGCAGGATTTGCACTCCAGCCACCGTAAAACCCTTCACTCCAGAAAACATATTAAAAACGCAAACAAAACTGAAAAATATTTGGGGGGTCTGGGTGCTTTGGGGAATCCTGAAGAGTTGTGGATTGCCTTCAATACCACCGTCCTTGACGATGTAAGACAACATCTCGTTTCTAAAACTTTCCGGTTACCTCTTAAGCCAGATGAAAGCATTCCTTCCACGAAACTAAGAGTGTCAGCGTATTGATTATTTGATAATTTTGCACAGTTTATAGATTATGTGTTCGTTTATTATGACAATTGTATGATGTCATTTAAGCATATTGATTACATGATGCATTGGCTGCCTGAAAAAAGGGGACCATCACTTTTGAATGCTACTTGGTGGCCGGACCAGATTGCAGGCAGACTCGTTGGGCTTGCTGATGATCAAGCAACTCGGGCCTCTTTCAGTAATCGATAACAGGACGGTGTTCATTGGTTTGGCTGAACAAATATTTGAATTTTACTCATGTGTGTTTTGTTTTATCGCTTGACAAGGCGATAACACAGCTATATTGGGTTGTGCAGCTGAATTATTTCAAACATGATGTTCCAAGCAAACATCATCGCCGAGTGTAGAAGCAGAATCTCCCTTTTATGGAGCAATTTGTGTGATTAAGTTGCAGTCGATGAGCTTTCCATCCCTGCTCCCTTTAATGACCCCTTGCTCAAGCACGGTCTCAATTTCCTACTTTTCTTCTCTTTCGTAATTCCTAGGCCGTTAGAAAAGCTAAATTAGCTTCTGCTCTCGCAATTCTATCCTCGGAGGCGTCTCCATATTACATATGCTGAGGATGGGTGGGAGGGAGAGATGGATGGAGACGCACAGAGACACACAGAGAGGAGAAAGCATGCATCAAAATAAAGGGAAATTGAGAAAGAGCGGGTAAGAGCGTCCGTGATAGGGAATTCAGGGGATTGTGATGGAAAGTCAGTGCATAGGGATATACAGCGATGGACGGGATTTTGGGGGTAAAGTGGGATGGGGGAGGAGGGTGGAGGGTTTGCTGGTGATCCAAAATTGTGCAAGTATTTTGTAGATTGGCCCTTACTTTTTGTTTTGTTTTTTCAATACCTTATTTTGTCCTCCCATACTGTCTGTCCCCTTTCTCATAGGTTGTACAGAATGTTGTTTTTCAGACAACTAATGCGTGCACTTTTCGTGCATCCTGTAGTTGAAGTCAGATGTTCCAATTACCTCCGGCCCCGAAGGTGGATGGGAGTTGTGTTTTCACCCCTGGTCTGTTTGTCTTTCTGTCAATTTGTCTGTCTATTTGTCTGTCTGTCAGCAGGTTATCTCAAAAAGTTATGGACAGATTCGGACAAAATTTGGTGGACAGGTTGGCTGTGTGAAAAGGATGAATTGGTTAGATTTTAGTGAAGATCCAGATCCGGATACTAAAATGTTTTAACCCCTTCATCAATACTTCACCATTGAGAGATTCGGCCAAAAATGATATATAGCATGATATTTGCAAAAACTTGTGGATGGATTATTTATGAGAAAACTTGGTGGATGATTCGGGTAGGTGACAAGAACAAGGTGATTAGATTTTCGTTTAAGGTCCGGATTCAGATCCAGCCCATCAGTGGGATACAAATTTGGCCTCCAAAGGCAGCCGCAGACTGAGCATCATCCGTTGTACAAAGTCCTTCCTTGGCACACCTGAATTCTTATCCACCTACAAGACTTTCATCCACAGCTTTATTGAGTGCTGCTCTCCTCTCTGAGCTAGCTCCCGTGCCTCACACCTTGCTCAGCTTGACGCTGTTGAAACCAAGGCCTTTAAGATTATTGGAATCTCCTGTGATGAAGCTGAGTCGATGAGCTTATCACGTCACCATCGCAGACAGGTCGATGGTCTATGTCTTTATTGCCTTCTTTCTGGTCTTGCACCCTCTGCTCTTTCCGCGCTTTGGCCCCCACAGGTTTCTGTAGGGCACGCACAGTACGCCATCAACCTCCCTTCTGGTGAAACTCCCAAAATACAGGATCACTGCTCACCTCCAATCATTCATTCCTCTTTTTGTCCTGCTTGTGGAACCAAATTTCACGTTCTCTTCAATTTCATTATTCCCTCCAGGTCTTCAAGATAGCTGTTCACCATCATCTCAGATCATCCCCAATCCAAAACCATGATCCTTTCTACCATCGTTAACCCCCTCCCCTCCCCACCCCCCACCCCAGTCCCTCCTCCTTCCAAATTTCCATTTTCCCCTCTTCATCAGAAGTTTCCTTCTCTATCCATCTTTTCCACCCAAGCATCCTATCCTGCCCCCCATTCCTCTCCATACCCATTGTTTGTCCAATTCTGCCTCTATCTTGGCCTTCAACTCTGCTGTTGTTACCCCCTTCCTCTCTCTTTCTCTCTGTCGTTCCTTTTGTCTTGTTGCATCCTGATCTGTCCAGTGCACTGGTACGAGCTCTTCCATGAGCCTTGACTAGGTATACAAAAAAAAATCACTGTTCAGCCTGGCACTCTACCAAGCACCATTCCAGTTCCCAATGCAAATGGTTCTCTTCTTGCGAGCTTGAAAGTACGTATGCAGTGACATCAAACTTTAAAATGAACCCACTGTTATGTAAAGCAATAAACAAGGAGCTGTTCCAATTCAGAGCAATGACTTGTCCTTTTTGACATTCACTTTTTAAACGATAAATTTTCAGACATGGTAACAAGCAATTTAGTCCATCACCTGTCACGAACTTTTGTGTGATCTGCTCCATTTTATTTGTTGATCGGTTATGGGGCATTCCGTGCTTTGTTCACAAGGTGTAGAATCACGGTGGGCGGAATAGGTTCAGAAGATGAATTTGATGAAAGTAAGAGGCTGGGGGTAGGAACGAAGGATTATTGAGTTTGCGGAAAACAGGGGAAACCAACAAAGGGTGTCCTATTTCATGTTGGACCCAGACAACTGGTGGTAAGTGTAAACCATTGAACCCACCTCTGTTTATTAGTATGCACCTTTCTTTTGCACCATATGCTTTCATATTTGTCAGAATGAAACATTATCGATTGCCTCTCATCCCTAACCAGGTGTTTTCATTACCAAGGGCGACGTCGGTGTTGGAACCATCGTTGGCTCAGCTGTTTTTAATGTCCTTTGCATAATTGGTGTTTGTGGACTCTTTGCTGAACAGGTGGGTCACCACGAAGCAGGTACACAGCAGTTTCCACGTAACTGCTGATGTATAAGTAAGATTACGTGCATTCTGTTCGGTGATTTTACGGCCATTGTGAATCCTGTAGAACTTGCCGCTGCTTGTCCTTCGCTGTGCAATGAACAAACGAATCGATACATTGAACTTTTTGTGGGCAAATCCGAACATTTATCTCTTTTTATTGGTCACGATCAAATGAGGACATACACCCAAGTACATATAAATCATCTCAGACGTTTATTTACATACCCTCCATTAAATTTACACTTGGGGAATTTGCTCAAGGTACCGTCGCATGATGGCCTTCTTTTTTCTTCTTTCATATGCAGCATATGGGTGTGGGCGGCATTGTTTGATGAGGGTGCAGTTGTACCACTGATGTCGTTGTACCTTTATTGATGACCCCTAAGTTAGAGCAGGAATTTGTATTTTTTTTTTATATTGCCAGCAATATCTCACCTACTCTTCACAGAGGACACTGTGGGATCTGTAACCCACTAATGCTGGCACACGGGAGGCCCAGTTTGAAATCCATCTGATGGACGGCGCACACGCTGATAAATTACCTTGCCTGAAAGAAACCAGGATGACATTTTATGTGCAGTGCCCTCCATGAGGTATTGGAAGAGTGAAGTCAAATTTGTTATTATTGTTATATCATCAGTAAATTTGGATTTGAGATCAAAAGATGAATATGAGGCAAGAGTATAGAAGGTCAGATTTTATTTTTTTAGTATTTTTCTACGTATATGTTTTGCCATTGTGGAACAATAACACTTTTTATGTTCAGTCCTCCATTTATACGGGTGTTGTGGCGTGCACCTGTAATCTGGCTACTCCGAGGCTTGGGTTGGAGGATCGCTTGAGGACGGGAGCTCTGCATTGGGCCGCGCGATGAGAGGGTGTAGGGTAGCCCGGAATCATGGCGAAACCCAATCCATATACCTGTGTCGTAAGAGGCGACCAGGGTTGCGTCAGGAAGGGCATCCGGCGTAAAACCTGTGCCAAATCAGTATGCGGATCATAACGGATGATCCGCTGTGGCGACCCCTAACGGGAGCAGCCGAAAGACGAACAACAACATGTTCAGTCCTCCATTTTAGGTAAGCATAAGTATTGGAACCAAGACGGACAGGTGATTCTTGTTGCATTGATTGTTCACACGTAAAAGAGCTTTGAATGTCTCGTCTTGGTTTTACTCATTGCTTTTGCCTTGGGAGCCAGTCGGCAAAAACCAACATGAAGACCAGATAACTGTCTATGAAAGAAAAACACGCAATTCGGAATCTGATAGAACAAAATAATTCAATTAGAACCATGGCACAAAAAATTGGGCATCTCAAATACATCAACTTGGAACAGGCCTATCTTGAAAAAGAAAGAAACCTCTCATGTACTTAGCAATAGACAATGTCCACTTCGGCCAAGGAAAACAACTGCAGTTGATGACTGAAAAAATCATCGGAGCCGTGAATAAAAACCTTAAACAACGGTTCGTGATATCACCAACAACCTCCAGAGTGTTGGAGTTATGGTATCACAATCTACCGTTCGCAGAAGACTTTGACAGCAGAGTTCCAAAGGCTTCACCGCAAGATGCAAACCTCTCATCAGCACCAAACTAGAAAAACCAGATTAGAATTTGCCAAGAAGTACAGAGGTGAGCTAGTAGAGTTGTGGAACAAAGTTTTATGGACAGATGAGACCAAGACAAACTTTTACCAAAGCGATGGAAAAGAAAAAGTGCAGAGAAAGGAAGTAACTGCATATGATCCAAAGCATACCACCTCATCTGTGAAGCATGGTGGAGGTCGTGTCTTGGCTGGGGTTTGCATGGCTGCCTCTGGACCTGGCTCACTCACCTTTATTGATGAGGTAACTCATGATGGCAGCAGTAGAATGAATTCCGAAGTGTACAGAAACATTTTGTCTGCCTACGTACAAGAAAATGCCTCCAAACTCATCGTGCGGCGCTTCACCATGCCGCGTGACAATTACCCAAAACACACTGCCAACCAGCCAAGGAGTTCATCAGAGGGTGAAAGGGGAATGTTTTGGACTGGCAAAATCAATCTGATTTAAATCAAATGGAGCACACATTTCACTTGCTGAAGAGGAGGCTAAAGTCAGAAATCCCACAAAACAAACAACAACTGGAAATGGCCGCAGTAAAGGCTTGGCAAAGTATCTCAAATGAAGATACCAAGAGTTTGGTGATGGACGATGGGTCACAGGCTCGATGCAGTTATTGCATGCAAGGGATATTCAACAAAATACTAACAAATTTGATTTCACTCTTCTAATACTTATGGAGGGCACTGGAGCTGGGCCAATATTCAAAACCAGGGCTAGACAGGAGCGAAGATGCTCTGATGCAACATGTGAACGTGTTGAACAGGTTACGAGATTCAAAGGAAGGTCCAGCAAAAACATTGAGATGACAATATATAGCTGGGACTGAGATTCAAACCCAGGATAGACACCTCAGAGGCAAGTGTGCACACCTCTCTGCTATCATGCCAGGTCGACTGAATGTCGGCGTCGTCGTCGTCGTCGTCGTCGTCGTCGTCATCACTATTTTTTGTGTACGTCGTCAAGGCTCGTGGAAGAGTTAGAACATGGTATGGATCAGGACACAGTATAACAAAAGGAACAGCAGGAGGAGAAGGGGGGGATGCCAACAGCACGACGGAGGGAGAAAATAGGCAGACAGACAAACAAGAGACGTCGGTAATGATAAGAATGCGAGGAGTTGACATAGAAGCAAAAATTTTGGGGTGGGAGTGGTTTAACGGGTGTAGAAAAAACAATGGTTTTGGATGGGGGATGATTTGAGCTGGTTGTGAATAGCTGTCTTGAAGACCTGGAGGAAAGAATGAGATTCAAGAGAATGTGGAAGTTGGTTCTACAGGTTGGAAAAAAAGAGGAACTAATGAGTGGAGGTGAACAGTGATCCTGGATTTTGGGAGTATCCCAAGGAGGGGGTTTCTGGTTGACCGTGTGCTTCCTGTCGATACCTGGTGGTGGGGAGGGGGGAAAAGCATGGAGAGGGCAGAAGGTGCAAGACCAGAAAGGAGGCAGACAAAGACGGAGAGACCAATGACCCATCTGTGATGGGAAAGTGATTGGCCCCTAGACTCAGCTTCATCACGGAAGATTGTAAAGATTTTGAACTGATTGATTTCCACGGCATCAAGCTGAGCAAGGTGTGAGGCAGGGCGCCAGCTCGGAGGAGACAGCAGTACTCCGTCAATCTGCGGATGAAGACCTTGTATATGGATAGGAGATCAGATGTGCCAAGGAAGGGTTTTGCATGACGGAGGATGCCCAGTAGTCAGGGATGCCAGGGGGGGGCAGGTCGGGTAACTACGCTGGAGCCCGGAATTAATAAGGAGTCGTAATTGTTCCTTCAATATTCTGTTTCATAGGTGAAGGTGGCCCTTCACTTAGTATTGCCCCAGGACCCAATTGTGGCTCGCGGCAGCCCTGCCATTTGTTGTCTGGCTTTGGAGGTTAACTTTCAAATGTGGCTTGCCCAAGAGAGATCATGGCTGAGAGTGAGACCCAAGAGTTTGGGTGATTGAACCTCCTCGAGAGGGTTTAAACTGTGACTTATTTCACACCCGCAACCTAAACGGAGATGGGACAGCCAGATTTAGTCGGCCACCCGACAGTGTGCCCTGTGATGCAGCCCTTCCTTCTAGTCGTGCAACAATTGGCAGTTTTTTTTTTTTTTTTTTTTTTTTTTTTGTATACCTTGGTCGAGGCTCGTATGAGAGCTAACACACAACTAACAGCAAGGAGGCATGAGACAAGAGGGGTGGGAGTGGAAGGGACTAAAACATTGGGGAACAGACACAGGTGAACTGTGGAAGGGAGAGGGATGGGGATGGGACGGGGAACATGGCGAGGAGAAGATGGACATTACAGGGACTTTCAGGAAGGAAAGCAGGAGAATTGAAGGAAGTGGGCTTGGGTGGATTATCGGGGGTAGAAAAGATCGAGGATTTGGATGGGGGAAGATAAGAGGTGGTGGTGAACAGCTGTTTTGAAAGCCTGGAGGGAAGAATGGGAAAGAATAGAGTGAGGGAAGTTTATTCCAAAGGCGGGAAAAAAAGAGGAATGAAAGAGTGAAGATGAGCAGTGATTCGTGATTTTGGTAGTTTTACCAGAAGGGGGTTGTTGGCGGACCTTGAGCGCCCTGTGGAAATGTGGTTGGGACAAATCGCAGAGAGAGCAGGGGGGGCAAGGCTGGAGAGGAGTCGGTAGAAGACAGAAAGACCACCGACCAACCTGCGGTGATTGAGTGAGAGGCCCAAAGACTCAGCTTCATTCGCGGAGATGCCAATGATCTTAAAAGCCCTGGTTTCGACAGCGTGAAGTCAAGAAAGGTGGGAGGCAGGAGCACCAGCCCAGAGGGGAGAGCAGTACTCCATCAGGCTACGGACAAAAGCTTTGTAAGTAGTCAGGAGCTCAAGAGGGCCGAGGAAGGACTTTGCACGACGGAGGATTCCCAGTCGGCGACTGGCTTTTGAGGCAAGGTTGGAAATGTGACTTTCCCAGGAAAGGTCATGGCAGATAGTGAGACCCAGAAGCTTGAAAGAAAAGACTTCTTCCAGAGGATTGTTGAGAAAGTGGATGGGGGTTTTTGTAAATGGTCGTTTGGGAGAGACATAGTGAGAGTGTGAGATTTGTGTGATTGAAAGACATGTTCCACGTGTTGGACCAGTTTGTGATTTTATCCAGATCTGCAGTGAGCGAAGAAGCTGCTGCTTGCCGGTCTGAGGGATGACAGATGGTACGGCAGAGGGTGGAGTCGTCGGCAAAGAGAAATAGAGGATTTTCCAGAGAGTCCGAGAGATCATTGATGAAAACCAGAAAAAAGAACAGGGCCCAGAACGCTACCTTGAGGAACTCCAGCCTGCACAGGAAGAGGGGATGAAAGAACTCCGTTTAGGCCACACGTTGACTGCGACAGGAGAGGAAGTCTGCAGCCATGAGTGGAGATGGCCTTGAATACCATGGGAAGAGAGTTTGGTGAGTAGGGCAGGGTGCCAGACTGTGTCAAAAGCACGTGATATGTCCAGGGATACGGCTCGGATTTCCTGTCTGGCATTGAGGACCTCCATCCATTGATGGGAGAGCAGTAGCAGCATATCCAGGGTAGAGTGACCTGGTCTGAAACCAAATTGATGATTGGAAATCAAGCCATTGGAGAAGAGGAAGGATTTCATGTCTGAAGCAATGATGGATTCCATAACCTTGCTGATGATTGGGAGAAGGCTGATTGGTCTGTAGTTACAGGGATCTGTTTTTGCACCTTTTATGCAGGGCAGTGATGTTAGCAGATTTCCAAGCAGATGGCAGATGACCTTGGGAAAATGAGAGGGTGAATAGAACAGAGAGAGGGTGAGCAAGAGCAGAAGAGCAGGCTTTGAGGACACGTGGGCTGATGCCGTCTGGACCGGTTGCAGAATCTGACTCGAGGTTTGAAAGCAATCTCTCCACCTTGTCAGGAGAAAAGGATACAGAGTCCAGGGACAGTTGGGTGCGACTGGGTAAAGTGGGTAGAGATAGTGATGGGTTTAGGACACAAGATTTAGCTGCAAACACCGAGTTTAGACATTCAGCTTTATCACGTGTGGAATCAGCAGTGCGGCCATTTGAGGTAAGGGAGGGGATGGAGGGGGAACATACACCAGAAACAGATTTGATTAAACGCCACCAGGATTTTGAGGAGGGAGAGAGGTTTGAGAGTTCAGACTTGAGATGAGAAAGATGTTGTTTTCTGGCTCTCCTGAGGGTAGATACACACTTGTTCCGAGCTTTGTGGAAAGAACTGAGATTGCCCTCAGTTGGGTTTGCTTTCCATGAGGCAAAGGCAAGTTGTTTCAGGACAACTGCCTCACCACAAGCTTCAGTAAACCAAGGGCGGGAGGAAGGGTAAGACAACTGAACACGAGAGGGGATAAATCTGTGCATGAGGGAGAGCAAGTTTCTTTGAAAGAATTCCCAGGATGAGTTGATGTTTGAGAAAGTAGTGATAGGAGACCAGTCTGTAAGTTTGATGGCTGCTCGAGACCCTGCCAGTCGGCTTGAGTGAAATGCCAGACTCGACGGGCGGTGAGGTGGTTCTCTGATGACAGCCAGAGAGATGTCCACTTTAACAAGGACGTGGTCAGAAGAACCAATTGGAGCGAAGGAAGAGCAGCAGATATTGTCAGGGAAATTTGTCAAAATCAGATCCAGAAGAGATGGAGTACCATTGGTTGAGATCCGGGTCGGGAAGTTGACCGATTGAGTCAGTCCCAATGAGTCACAGAAAGCTTTTGCTGATGTCCCATGGCAGGTGAGAGAGGTACCCACACCTAGCCAACTGGCGTGGATGACAATTGAACTCGCCACTTAAGAGGAAGAGAGAGTTTGGATGAGAAGATAGAAGATGGTCCATGTTTTCGGAGAGTGAGGTGTAGATGGAGTCATCACTGTTCGGTGGACGGTACAGTACACATATAAACATGAGGTGGGAGTGAGGGGAAGCCGAAGCCAGAGGTATTCCTGGGGGGTGGGGAGTGTGAGAGCAGTGCAGGAGAGAGTGAGGAATAGAGTCTTTGATGAAGAGAGCAACACCTCCACCAGGACGAGGCTCAGGTCTGTCATACCGTAAGAGGGAGTAACCAGGGAGTGATACTTGGGAGTCAGACACGTCTTGGGAGAGGAAAGTTTCTGTTAGGCAGATAATGTCTGGTTTGTCAGTGGCAACCTGCATGGAAAGATCTGAAAGGTTTGAGCGAAGGCCCCGGATATTTGAGGTCCACACTTTTAATGAAGGGGGGGGGGGGGGGGGTTGGGGGGGGGGGGGGGGGGGGGGGGGGGGAGGGTAGGACGAGGGACGAGGGGGGGAGGTAAGGAGGGTTGCTGAAGGAGTGTGGGGTATTGCAGAATAGCGAGGGGAGGGGGCCGAATGAGGAGGAGAAAAGGCTCTGTGGTGCTGGGAGAGAGGGGGGGACACAGAGACAAGGAAGATGGCAGTTGAGGATTTGAGGAGGTGGAGGAAGAGATGGAGGTGAGAGGGCAGTGGAGGGAGGCAGGTTGGTG
The DNA here is from genome assembly GCF_056783735.1 of Eptatretus burgeri. Lineage (NCBI taxonomy): Eukaryota > Metazoa > Chordata > Myxini > Myxiniformes > Myxinidae > Eptatretus > Eptatretus burgeri. The sequence continues at coordinate 104,503,412 of NC_140969.1, forward strand.
GATGAGAGGGGGGCAACTTAGAGAAGGAAGAGTGAGGGGGATGAAAGGTGGGAGAAAGGTGAGGGGGAATTTTTTGAAAGAGGTGAGAGGGAGGCTTGGAGGAGAAGAGTGGGATGGTTGCTTTGAGAGGGAGAGTGAGGGGTGAGGGGGGTGAGTTGGCACTGAAGTTGGAAAAAAAGAATGGTTGATGGAAAGCGAACATCCATGGCAAACTGTGGTTTTTAAAAGTTTTAGGTCAGAGATGCGATTTAACACAATTCTTGAAGGGTGCAATGAAGGCGAATTCAGAGCATGGAGAGAAGAAGCGCTGTAATAGTTGGATTTTTTAGGCAAGGAATGAAGGAGAGATCGAAATGAGAGCAGTCTGTTAAAATAGCAGAAGAGAAGTGCATTGTGAAACAGTAAAGAGTACCACATGTGTGAGAGAGGAAGATGAAGCATTATAAGATCGTTTTTGTTGTTAATATTAATGTATGAGAGAGTTCAACAGATTAGGTCATGGAAGTGTAAAAAAAAAAGAAATCGAGGAAGACGAGGAGGAAGTTAAGAGGAAGAAGAAGTAGCAGAATCGGGAGAAGGTGAGCGTGTTGTTGTTGGGTATATTTTTTTTTTTTTTTTTTTTTTTTTTTTTTTTTGAGATAAGAAAGAGATTAGTTGGGAGAATGGGAGATGTTTGGAAAGTGGGGAGGATGAAAATTGAAGGTAATGGGGAGGATAGAAATTGAAGGTAATGGGGAGAAAAAACAAACAAAAAAAAACGATCGAACACCGAGTGGAACCGGTAGGCCTCAAACCTAGGACTAGGCCTCAAACACCAAGTAAGAACGTCGACATAAATACTCACAAAATAGCACGATTTTTGAAACAAAACCGAACTAGGAACACACATTAACATGTAGGTGAGAAAATTAAACAGTTAAAACGGGACAAATAACAACCGGAACTTAACTTTGGGAATGTCAGCAGGGAGCCCCGAAGGAGACCTCTTGCCGCTCAAAACCGGAACCGGAAGTCCAGTTTAGTAGATTCGGTCGCAAAGAGGCAAAAAACTATGACCGTCCGGCTTAAAAAGAGAGCGACCGTACAACCCAGTGAGCTATCCTTCCATCTCTCAGCGACAACACGTCACCGACCCTTCAACAAGACCTCCCTTCCAAGTGCTGACCTCGGTAAGTCACATAATCGGTCCCAATAGTGCATTCTCTTGATATCCAAAATCGTTTGTCCCTATTTGCAGTTTTCACTCGTTTAATGTTGCCCTCAACGATGCAAGTCAATTCACACGAATGGCTCTTATGTGTGGATTAAAAGTGGGAAACAAGTCACAGAGTTTTAACCATTAATGCCATCATTAAATCTGACTTGAAAAATGCCACTTGAGGAATGCGTGAGATTTGTTGCTTCGTCATTATTCTTGACGGGTATCGGTGAAAGTAATTGTTTGTTCCAGAGACGAGATATGAAAACTGAGCACTCTACGGTGAACCGTCGTATTTCATTACGGTTGCGAGACGATTGGTTTTCCGCTGGGATTTAGCCTTGTGAGTGTTGCGCATCAACCTTTCAATCAGGCCCTGTTGCCATCATAACCTCACGGGGTTGATCCCACATCTTCCTGGGGATTTTTCCTCGTCTCGGGAGGAATCATTTAAATTGAACATGTGATTTTGTAAAGAGTTCAATGAATTTGTTGATTTTGTGTTCGTTTGATTTATACCAGGTTGGTTGTACTTTATTCACCATCAGCATTCTCGATGGTTCCCGGAGGGAGGCGTTAAGCGGTTAGTCTTGGTGTCCGTGGTGTCCCACTTTTTGAAGAATAATCTTTCCATTGTTTTTTTTTTTTTTCAATCATATAATACTTAGTTTTTCAATTCTTTAATTGTTATCCCAATTTACAATTATTTAATTTCCAATAATTTAATTTTTTTTCCCCACAATTTTCGATGAGTTTTTTTTTTTTTTTAATTCACATTATTTAATTTTTCCATTATTTTTCATCATGAGGCAGAATTTTTTCAAATGCTATAAATTAGCGAATATTACGAGTTGGCTATACCGGGAACCATCTGCGATCTCCGATCGCAGCTCGGGTATATCAAGAGTTCCATGGACCTGTTTGATAAATGAGCCATTTCCATATTATGCTTGGTGTTGGCTTAACGGTGAGGGTGGTGGGCTTGGGATTCAAGGATCCTGAGTTCAAATCCTGCTCAGTTGTTGAATTAATACCAGGTGAGGTTAACTCTGCCTGTCATCCTTCTGAGGTCGGCAACATGAGTGCCAGCTTACTGGTATACTGTGTCAGAGTGCCGACCCGTCCAGGATTTTGTCCAATAGCCCAGGAGACTGCTTCGCCAGCACCAACGCTCTGCACAGAATATGGTCCCAATGGATGGATGGATGTATTTCCATATTACACAGGCAAATTGGAATTCTGTGCACATGAGCAAGCCTTCAGCAACGTATGTGAGCTCTTTTAAAGAATATGTTCCTGCTTCATAACAGTGTCGACTGTTATAACAGTGCCTTTAGACATCTCATCCATCCTATAGAAATGGTGGGATGGCTCAGATTTAGCATACTCACCTCTGTAACTTTTTTGTCTGGGTTTGATTCCAAATGGATTATGATCTGTCTTAATACTGTCATCCTACTTCTTGGAAACCATGGAGTTGTATCATGGCATGCGTCATCCTTTTAAGGGGATATTTATCCGGCTGTCCATCTACTAGGACTTGCTTCTCAGTGTTAAAGACCTCAATGTACCATTTTGAAAACAGTAGGCAATTGTGTGTCAGTGTCCTCGTTAAACTTGCAGTTGTTGTCTTAATCTGCAGGGGCACTATCAGTGGCATAGCCTGAACACTTCAGTGATAATATAAGCAGCAGACCTAATTGGTAATTGAATCCCAGTCAAATACCCATCTGCTGGAGCGATAGATCCCTATTTCCTTTTATACGTGATCTAAGACTCATGGAGGAGCCGCAACACAAATCGTGTACGTACCGACAGACAACACCGGAGTTGACCTGACGTCAGACAAACGCAGCGCCCGTGACGTAACTTCCAAGAGTGCTCTCTGGGTACTGGCGACGCCATCTTTTCTCCACGCGGATACATTTTAAAGGAGATATTTCCTCCTCACTATGATTGGCAACCCATGGTTGTTTGTTTGTGCTCTATCTTTTTTATTTTTCTTTACAAATGCCGAGCGTCAAGCCAAGGAAGCACCAACCTCCCAGGCTCAGAGCGAACTCTCAAACCATGGGTCTGCTCAGTTTATACCATTTCTAAGTCCACATGACTTCCAGCTGTTCCTTACTATGAAAAACAACTTCAGAGAAAGCCATCGGTCCATAAATCAAGACAGTCCAGTAATAACATTGCGTATGAAAGGCTGTGTTAAATAAAGCGAAATGAATTAAGGAAATGACAACCTTTGAAATGCCTATCAGTCGACTTATAATTATCAAAGTTAATGTTTCACGTTGTCAAAATTGCATCGGTTTTGGTGTCGTAAAACTGCACGCTTTGATGTAGCTGTGAATTAAATTATGTGGATTTAGAAGAAGTCGCGTGCATGAAGTGATGTGGATTAATTGTGGATTACCGTTTATGTTATGGAATGAAATATTAATGTGTGCGCAACAAAATTTGGTGTTCGATCACCTTGGCATTCGTATTGTTTTAATATACCTAGGGCACCATAGCAGACGTTTAAACAGCAGATTATTAACAACTCGATACACAATTCATCGTTTGAATGTTGCGAAACAAATCAGCTGTAAAATGCGTTTTCATGGATGAAACACAGCGAGTAAAATGACTATTTTATCACGTGCTTCCTTGCCGTGCTTCGCTCATGAATTACCCATGGGCTGGTGCTTTATACAAATTTTAAGCAGGTAATTTGCATGGAAATAACTACATTTTGCATGGAAGTTGCAACATAATGTGAGTAAGATTTACACGTTTCAAAAAATATTAAAATATATATATATATATGTATGTAAAGTCTACGTCTCATGGAAGAGCTATCACACAGTCCACCTACAGAGGTGTCAGACAACATGGAACTTGACTGCAGACAAACACATCCAGTGAATTTGGGTGAAGTAATGCAACTTCCCAGTGCACTCTGGGTACCAGCGAAGACATATTGTGACGTCACCTTTCACTCTGCAGTCAGTGGGACAATTGATGAGAAATTTCCCCCTCCACTCTGAACCTATTGGGTTTGTCTGTTCTCTATCCTCGAAGCATTGAGCATCAGGTGATGAAGTAGCACGGACAATTTTTTTTCAGCCTTTGGTATCACTCGACCAGGGTCAGACAAATTTTCATTGACGCCATGGCAACTCTGTTTCATCATTTTACACAACTATGAACATCTACCCTGGATATGCTGCTTCTGCTCTCCCATCAATGGATGGAGGTCCTCAATGCCAGACAGGAAATCCGAGCCGTATCCCTGGACATGTCACGTGCTTTTGACATAGTCTGGCACCCTGCCCGACTCACCAAACTCTCTTCCCATGGTATTCAAGGCCATCTCCACTCATGGCTCGCAGACTTCCTCTCCTGTCGCAGTCAACGTGTGGCCCTAAATGGAGTTCTTTCATCCCCTCTTCCTGTGCAGGCTGGAGTTCCTCAAGGTAGCGTTCTGGGCCCTGTTCTTTTTCTGGTTTTCATCAATGATCTCTCGGACTCTCTGGAAAATCCTCTATTTCTCTTTGCCGACGAGTCCACCCTTTGCCGTACCATCTGTCATCCCTCAGACCGGCAAGCAGCAGCTTCTTCGCTCACTGCAGATCTGGATAAAATCACAAACTGGTCCAACACGTGGAACATGTCTTTCAATCCAGACAAATCTCACACTCTCACTATGTCTCTTCGAAAGGACCGTTTACAAAACCCCCCCATCCACTTTCTCAACAATCCTCTGGAAGAACTCTTTTCTTTCAAGCTTCTAGGTCTCACTATCTGCCATGACCTTTCCTGGGAAAGTCACATTTCCAACCTCGCCTCAAAAGCCAGTTGCCGACTGGGAATCCTCCGTCGTGCTAAGTCCTTCCTCGGCCCTCTTGAGCTCCTGACCACTTACAAAGCTTTTGTCCGTAGCCTGATGGAGTGCTGCTCTCTCCTCTGGGCTGGTGCTCCTGCCTCCCACCTTTCTCGGCTTCACGCTGTCGAAACCAGGGCATTTAAGATCATCGGCATCTCCCGCAATGAAGCTGAGTCTTTGGGCCTCTCACTCAATCACTGCAGGTTGGTCGGTGGTCTTTCTGTCTTCTACCGACTCCTCTCCAGCCTTGCCCCCCTGCTCTCTCTGCGATTTGGCCCCACCACATTTCCACAGGGCGCTCAAGGTCCGCCAACAACCCCCTTCTGGTAAAACTACCAAAATCACGAATCACTGCTCATCTTCACTCTTTCATTCCTCTTTTTTCCCTCCTTTGGAATAAACTTCCTCACTCTATTCTTTCCCATTCTTCCCTCCAGGCTTTCAAAACAGCTGTTCACCACCACCTCTTATCTTCCCCCATCCAAATCCTCGATCTTTTCTACCCCCGATAATCCACCCAAGCCCACTTCCTTCATTTCTCCTGCTTTCCTTCCTGAAAGTCCCTGAAATGTCCATCTTCTCTTCGCCATGTTCCCCGTTTCATCCCCATCCCTCTCCCTTCCACAGTTCACCTAATGTGTCTGTTCCCCACTGTTTTGTCCCTTCCACTCCCGCCCCTCTTGTCTCATGCCTCCTTGCTGTGAGTTGTGTGTTAGCTCTCATACGAGCCTCAACCAAGGTATACAAAAAAAAAAAAAATCTGTATCACAATGTGACCTCTCAGGTATTTGGGATGGTCTGAGCTGTAATGATAATGATGTGGTTCTCGCCGCTGAACAATCTCCATTTTCCATCATCAAGGAGAAAAGCACTGCTTTGTCATCTGCCTGCACAAAGCAAATGCCATGCTCATTGTTGGGTCATGTGGAACACCGCAAGGTCTGAGAATCACAACCCTCAGTTCCATGCATGAAGAAGCTGGCTATTCCATTTGCTTTAGCTCATTCTATGGCCGAGGAGCTGTGAACTTGTCGCCTTATCGACTGAGCCTTTCTGTTTCTCGACCTTGGTTTATGTATTTTTGTTGAATGCATGCCCAGCTTGAATAACCTCAATCCCAGCAGGTATCAGAAGTGAAGTAAAGTCAAGCCTCGTTGGTACTATGACCAGGAACGTTTTATAAGTTTGGGTTTTCATGTCATTACCTCTGCCACCGAAGGTGGAAGGAGGTAATGTTTTCACCCCTGTTTGTGTGTCTGTCTGTCTGAGAGCAGGATATATCAAAACGTTGTGGGATGGATTTAGATGAAATTTGGTAGACAGGTTGCATATGTGACAAGGACACGTCAATTTGATTTCGGTGAAGATCTGGATCTGGATATGAGAATATCTGTTTATGAGTTTGTATGAAGCATATGACTTTCAATCGAGCTACACTTGTGTATGTATGTATATGTATGTATATATATATATATATATATATATATATATATATATATATATATATATATATATATATATACACATGTGGTGTTGTGGCATGGTTGGTGTTGTCCTCTGAATACGAGACTTTGTAGGAACAAAATAATTCATAACCGAAGCGGAAACAACAAACTTCATCTCAATGGCTCCCAAGATGACACAAAAAGTGACGATGGCCATTTTTCACCGTGACTGTAGATGAGAGAGCCGTTTAGTTCATGAAGTTGGATAGAGATCACCTTTTGCCAAGAAAAAATATCCCGCATTTCCCAGACCTAGTAGTGTTTTCGGAAAGGACAGTCGTCCCGACCCCAGGCAAATCATCAATTTTCAGTCGAATACCCATCGGCAATTGGTGCGACAAAATGAGTGGATTACAAACAGCATCTGTTGGCATGGTGTCACATGATAATTTTGCCGATGATGTTGTACATTTGAATGCCGTTATAACCGTGCCATTTTTGTGGTTTTCTTTTGTCCGAAAGTCCGTGATACTCAAGTAACATAGGTACAGTCTCCTCATTACCTTTTGATGCTGTATTGAAAGAAAGAAAGAAAAAAAATGGTAAATTATATTAGTGAAGAAAAACCAGCCTTGTTCTCCTCTGATTGAAACAGGTTTTCATTGTATTGACAGGTGGTGAGATTGACAAAATGGTCTTTATGTCGAGATACCTCGTTCTACGTCCTCTCGGTGATTGCCCTCATTGCTGTAAGTACAGCTGTCTTGATGTCATTGTTATAGTTCCCAACGATGATATGTTTTATTCCATTGTCGTGGTTCATATATTCATTATTTGACCTTATTCTTTATTGGATGTTTGCCTGTTGTTGGTGCGCTTGACTTGATCCTCTCATTTAATATGCTGGATGCCAACCACTTATTTCTGCTCATGATTTATTGAGTGTGTACGTGCAGATTTTCTGTATCGTGTGTGTGTGTGTGTGTGTGTGTGTGTGTGTGTGTGTGTATTTGTTCCTTTGATTGAAACTGTGAATCAAAGGCACACAACAGAAAAGGTAATCCCAATCGGCTTTGTCAATAAAGTTTCATCCAACAATTGAAGGGGAAGTTGGAGCAAAAATTAATAAAATGAGACAAGAAATTGAGAAAATGAAGGGAAGGTGGGATGATATTAAAGAAAACGAAGGGTGGAGAAAATTGGAAAGGGTTCTTGATAAGGAAAATGCATGGAACATACAGGAGGGGTGAGAAAATGACTTCAAAAAATTCTGCCATTTTGCAGATGTAATATGTAGATTGTCCCTTCTGCCTGCAACTGGGAAGCATGACTTGAAAATTGCGACGTGGACTCAATTATCCGAACGGCCTACTTCTGCAAAGGTTACCATAGCATACTTAACATCCATGATTGATTTTATTCTCCTGAAAAGACTTATTTGAAAGACACGAGGTTTTTTTACAATGCAAAAAGGAATTTCCAGAATGACGCTTTGTATTTGGATCCTATTCTTTCAGAAATCAAATCCAGATTACACAAGGCAGAGATACAAATGGAGATACGAGTAGGTCGCCAGTCTCTTCGAAACAGTGGCAGAGATACCAACCGACCATCATGCAATTTATTTATAGTGACTCTAAAAAACTGAGCTCGCGCGACTGAACAATGGGTATCTCAAAAAGGCCTGGAACATATATGTATATATATATATATATATATATATATATATATATATATATATATATATATATATATATATATATATATATATATATATACATATATATATATATATATATATATATATATATATATATATATATATATATATTGTTACCGTTCTAGGAACCGTATGCATACAAACATACAGTTGTCCCGAAGTCAGTTATTCCATTTAGTATATGTGCAGATAGAACCCCTACTTGTGTGTAGTGGGAAAGCAAAAGGGGTGCATTGCGATGTTTTTTTAGTTAGATTAATAAATCATTATATCCCATCCACGACGACCCACGGTACCCTCTGCCTGCTCGCACCTTCATCTCGCTTGCTACTCTCGCATGGGCTGAACAAGCGCGTGTTCGCCTACTCGCCGAACCGGCGACTCGCTTTCCGAGGCAGAATCTTTGTGTAGTACCTTTTTGGCGAGTCCGGACACCCGGAGTGGGTGGGCTTCCTGGTATGGCCGAAACCCTGCCCAGAAAGGGCGGCCCCATGGAAGCCCCGTCCAATCAGGGCAAACGGTGACGTCGGCTTCACCAAGGCCCCTCCCCGCTGAGGGAGATCGATAAATTACGACACCATTTGTTCAGAGTGGTCTGGTGAGCTGGAAAGTGAGTCGTCTTGAGCGGAGCGTTGGAGTGAGACAGTTCGTCGGCTGGTAACGAAAGAAAGGAGGAAGGTCGTGGAGTGGTTGCGCTCTTTGGGGGTCATTCGTTTCGAGTGTGAGAGAGCTGGGAAGACCTCGACCCGACCTTGACTGGGTCTCTCGTAGGGTCCTGTCTGCAGCCCTGATCCCCGCCTCCGACTCCGCTCTACTCGACCCGGGCTCCTTCACAGACATGGTCTCCACGCGTGTGGCTGTGGACCGAGCCGCACGACAGTTGACAGGTGCCGCACCACGGAGCATCCCTTCCCTCCAACGTTCAGGTACCCGAAACTCTGCTGACAACTCTGCCGTTTGGTCTCGGGATCGTATTCGAATATCCACGATTCATCGCCAGTAATGACTCTTCCGAGCAGGTCTGGATCGTCCTCGAGGTGCTCGATAATGTCTTGACAGACAGTGACTCTCTGCTGTTTCTGGTCCTCGGACAACACCTTGGGGACCATCTTTACGCACACCTTGTGCATTTTGAGATTTTCAGTGATGACGCTCCAGACAGTGTCCTTGTTGATGGAAAGTTCCTCAGCAATCATCCGCACCGTGATTCGACGATCTGCGTACACCATCTGCGAAACACGCTCGATGTTGTCCGCCGTTCTGCTCATTGAAGATCTTCCAGACCGTGGATATCTTCAACCTCCTCCCCTTCCCTCTTTGAACCTCTTGTGCCATTCAAATGCACGTGTTCGTGACATTGTTTCTTCCCCACAGACTTGCTGCAGAATTGCGAAGGATTCGGAAGGTGTTTTGCCAAGCTTGGCAAGAAACTTCAGATTGGCTCTCTGCTCACGACTCATAACGCGACGACTCGGACGAGACAACGTGTAAAGCACGACCTGTAAAAAATCACACAATGAGCGCAGTCAACCATCACCAATCATATATATTGCTGCAATCTTGCGAAAGACTGTGACCCAACTCGTTTCTTCAAGTTGTGTAAGTGGATCACACAGCAGGCTCAATCCCGTTACTTTGTAGACGGACCTCGTATATATTACTCGCAGGGGTACCTGGTGTTACCAGGTAACGTTGGGTACCTCTTCCCATCCCACCCCTTCCCCTGCCTCCTCCCATCCCACCTCTTGAGGGACAAATTCATCGATATGGCTGAAATAATGATGCTATAGATGTTTATCCTCATCGCCATGTCATGAATCTGGAGTTTGTTCTGTTAACAAGTTTCTTGTATTGCGCTTCCCAAGTGGCTTAAGCACTCAAGCATGCACTCCATTAGAAACCGTCGATAAAGAACGGCTGGCTTGGTAAGCGCTAGCTAGCTGCTTGGTAACAACACATCACTCGACATCTCAACAGCATACAGTACATACAAAACACCGACAAAAGGACATTTAAAAACATAAAACGCTTCAAATATTAATCATGAGCATGTTCGTTGTCATGAAAACGTACCTTGTTCAGACCCACACATCCACCCACAGACACAAACTCAGCTTTATATATTAGATTTAATTATCGGTTAAACATATTTTGTCGAACTAATTTTAGCGACAGCATATGAAGGTGTATTTGAAGATTGGAGATCCATTACATTGAAGCAATGATATTCACATTGTTTGGGTTAAAGCATTTTCAGGGTTCTGGACAATCATTCTGCTTCCTCTGCATTTTATCTTGAAATTCTGTGTTCTCTCAAAATCCAACATGGTTACGTGATTCTCATGGGGTTGTATCGGTATCCAACGTATGAATTCATCATGTAAGCATACATCAAGGATTTTGAGCCAGCCTACAGTACAAACAATATACACTGTAATGTTGTGGCTACGGGTTTTTTCACATTGGGAAGTCTGATCAAAAACTACCAGTGCTGTGGCCCAGTCTGTCTGTATAGATATGCTGAGCCGTAAAGTTACCTGTAAAGGCAGTGGGAGCGGAAACAGTGGATAGGTTTAATTCTGTTTAGGTACTTAGAATCACTGGGATTGGAGGGGTACATGGACGTTGGCAGGACTGGTAGGTAGTTTAGGTTTGGAAGAGTGATTGTATGGATATCAAGAAAATGTGACATCTGTGAGAGGTCTCCTTAGAAAGTGAATGTGCTGATGAAAGAATAACACCCTGGTGATGTCCCACTGCCAATCTCACTGTTTGACTCCCCACTCCTCTCCCTCCACCACCCTTTCGTGACATTCAGTTGTTTGACTGATAGATATCTAATTAATGTGGTGCTGGTATACCACAAGCATTATCGGCGAAATGGCTTCTTCCTGTGTCAAAATTCCTTGATTGTATAACCTCGTGTATCCCTGTTAACTACGTTATTGTGTTTTTGGTTGTTTTGCAGATCATTTTTGATGGAAAGGTTTCATGGTAAATAGACTGTTTTTAAAAAGTTTTTTTTTTTAAAATACTTTTTCCTGTCACAAGTTGAGTACTTGATTGAACGTTTGCTGAACGAGTCCATGTGATATGTAATGTTATTTCACTGGTTTGTGTGAGCAAAATCAATATCCCACTTTGCACGTGTCACTGAAACACCATTACGAAGGATGTGCTGCCATTGTCCTATTACAGTGCTGTTAAATTTATTTTTTTCAGGTGGGAATCTCTTTTCCTTGTTATCATGTATGCAGTATACATCATCCTCATGAAGTGAGTATATTGTTGAGAATAACTGTTATAAATACAATGCAGAATTACAATTGTTGCAAAGATACTTAAACAAGGGAAAAACTCATTTGATCCAACGTGTGTGGTGTATGATGCAAACTTCGTCATACATTTGCTCCACTTGTATTTCACATCACCTCCATGCTTTTTATCCATTAGAAACACCCACTCCCGAGGAGAAGAGTGGTGAGGCGGGAATTAATTTTGTGCCCGTGGCTAGTAATAACCAACTCATCCACCAAGTTTTGTCAGAATGGGTCCATACTTTTTTGAGATATTGTGCGATATATTGTTTTTGTCCTGTCTTTCATGGTGAAGAAAATTCTAGTAGTCGGATGCCATTTCGAATCTTCACCAAAATCTAATCAAGTCTTCTTTGTCATACACCCAACCTGTCCACAAATTTTATCCGAATCCATCCAAAACCTTTTGAGATATCCCGCTCACAGACAGCCAGGGTGAAGACAAAACCTCCGTCCACCTTCGGTGGCAGAGGTAAGTGAAGACAGCCTGCTCACAATGCCCTTGGAGGGATTGTGTGCTTTATAATGTAGCACACTTTGCTAACATCATACTAGGGTAGCCGGATTTTTTTCCTCCTTTGGAATCGAAGCTCAGAAACACCCAAACAAGCATCTTCTTACAAGAATTCACCGTCTATCCGTCTGTCTGTTCCCAGGTACCGCAAAAACGGCTGAACCGATCGCAACCATTTTTTGGGTGTGTAATCCTGGGACCTCTTGGAGTAAAATAGGCATAAACATAATAATATGACCCTCTTGACGGCTCCCATAGGGAGCAGGTGCTTCTATTGCTATCAAATGAGATATCGCGCCACCTCTAGATATCCAGCTATTCAAAGGAACACTATAATTTCCATTCTATAAAATATATTTCTGATAATTAACCTTGCACAATAATGGTTGAGAACACGTATAACTTCGGAGAAGCCAACCAAAGTAACATTAATGTTAAAATGTTTTTCATGCTTTGCCAGGTACAACGTGAGACTTCAAAAGTTTGTCATGAGCAAGATTGAGAGGCAGGTTGATGCCTCCAGTGGAAATGCCAACAGCAATGAGATGGAAGATGGTGAGATATATAATAAATATATATATATATATATATATATATATATATATATATATATATATATATATATGTATGCACTATGTATAAATTTGGGATATTTTCACTTTTGTGGTGATATTCGCCATTAAACATTTGTGGGAAGTTAGAAGTGTGTAATAAAGGTAGCTGGTCATTCAAATTTCTGTGAAAAGTTAATTTAATATCACAGTTACCTTTAAGTTCGAGTATATAAAATAAATTAGGAAATCAAAAAAGTTTTATTTTTGTTGGACATGCTATATTATCATGCGCTAATAATATCCTTTAACTACGAGTATATAAAATAAATAAGGAAATCAAAAAAGTTTTATTTTTGTTGGACATACTATATTATCATGCGCTAATAATATCCTTTAACTCCGAGTATATAAAATAAATAAGGAAATCAAAAAAGTTTTCTTTTTGTTGGACATACTATATTATCATGCACTAATAATATCCTTTAACTACGAGTATATAAAATAAATTAAGAAATCAAAAAAGTTTTCTTTTTGTTGGACATACTATATTATCATGCGCTAATAATATCCACTTGCCACAAAGAAAATATGCAGGAAACAGTTTGTGAATTTTTGTATGGAAAATAAAAATGAATTAATCAACACCAATCACACAATAACCACAATAGAATAGAAACAAGAAACACAATAGACAAGAAACCACAATAGAAGTTACAAATTAGTGAATATGTGAAATTAGTTTTCATCAGCTTCTTCCCTTGTTTGAAAGTCAATGAGTGGGTCCACAATGGCACCAAGGAAGGCAACGTTCAACAGAACAGCATGTGAAGATCCAAACTCTGCGAGAAGAAGGGTACATGATGAAGAAAATAACAGAAAAGCTGAAGGTCTCCTGCAATTGTGTGAGGTACACTTTGCAATGCCTGAAATAAACTTGCTTGGTACACAACAAGAAAAGGCCAGAAAGACCCAGAATAACCTCCCCAAGGCAAGACAAGCATGAAGTTTCTCAGCTTGTGTGGTGGAAGACAATCAAGTCAGCAGCTGACAAATGAAATGAGAGCAGGCCTGAAGATGAACATCTCATCCAGCACTGTGCACAGAATTGTGATTGCGGCAGATCTCCTTGGTGGAGTTGCAGCAACGAAACCACTGCCGAGACCACAGAATAGGGTAAATAGACTAAAATTTGCACAAAAAAAACACACCAAGATTGGGTGGCTGAACAATGGAATCAGGTACTCTGGTTTGATGAATCAAAATTTGAACTTTTTTGATTTTATGAGATGCCAGTTCGTACAATGGAGACCTGGAGAACGTTATGATATGCAATGTTGGCAACCTACTGTAAAACACCGTGGAAGGCTCTGTGACTGTCTAGGGTTGTATCTCAGCTTTTTGTGTTGGAAAACTTGTTATATAACATCAATGGGATGCAAACAAAAGGGAAGTGCAAGCAGATACTGCAGCACCATACATTTCCGAGTGGAAATTGTTTAATCAGAAAAGGATTCATTTTCCAAAGAGATAATGATCCAAAACACACTTCCAATGTAATAAAACAGAATTTGGAGAACAAGGTTACAGCTGTGTGCTCCAAGTGTTAGAATGGCCACCACAGAGTCTGGACATGAGTCCCATCGAGGCCATATGTAATTTCATGGAAAAAGAGGAACCCAACCATCCTTACAGAACTGGGGATTGTATTACAAGATATTTAGCACAATATCCCTGGAAGAGTGCTTCAGTCATATACAAGAAGCATGGGTAAAAGAGTGACTGCACTCAAGAAAGGCAAGGGCGGACACAACAAGTCGTGACTGATACTATAAAATGACACTGTTCTTGTTATTTCCTGAAGCAGTTTCACATGTATTTATAAAGGCTGTTAGTTTACAATAACAAACTGTTATCACTGATAATTTGATCAGTGATAATTTGATAATTTGATAAATATAATAATTTGATATGCCTGGTGTTGGCGCAGTGGTAAGGGCAGTGGCTTGGGACCCAAGAGGTCCTGAGTTCAAGCCCTGTTGGGACACTGAATTAATATATGTATGTATATGTATATATATATATATATATATATATATATATATATATATATATATATATATATATATATATATATATATAAATATATATAAACCAAGTCGAAAACACCAGGGGGTTGACTCAGCCTGCCATCCTTCCGAGGTCGGCGAAATGAGCACCAGTTGTACTGGGCCCGGTGTATGCCCCGGTTAGAATAGGTGTACCATATCCCTGTGTGTCGTAAGAGGCGACCAGGGTTGCGTCAGGAAGGGCATCCGGCGTAAAAACCTATGCCAAATCATTATGCGGACAACAAAACGAATTTCCATACCGGATCGGTCGAGGCCCGGGTTACCAACGACCGCCACCGGTACCGGTGGTCAGCAGGGTACCAGTGGAAATTGTGCTACTGCTGGGCGAAGGAGGAGAAGGAGACTGGGAAGGCGAGTCCGGAGGCAGTGGGAGAGGGGGAAGGGTAGAAGTGTGGAGGTGAGAGTTGGAACTCTGAATGTTGGGACGATGACTGGCAAAGGGCGAGAGTTGGCTGATATGATGGAGAGAAGAAAGGTGGACATACTGTGTGTACAAGAGACCAAGTGGATGGGGAGTAAGGCGAGGAGCATTGGAGGTGGTTTCAAACTGTTCTACCATGGTGTGGATGGGAGGAGAAATGGTGTCGGGATAATCCTGAAGGAAGATCATGTCAAGAGGGTATTGGAGGTGAGGAGGGTGTCTGACCGAGTGATGAGTGTGAAGTTGGAAATTGAAGGGGTGATGATGAATGTCATCAGTGCATATGCCCCACATATGGGGTGTGAGATGGAATATAAAGAAGATTTCTGGAGTGAGTTGGATGAAGTGGTGGAGAGTGTATCCAAGGATCAAAGAGTGGTGATTGGAGCAGATTTCAATGGACATGTTGGGGAAGGGAATAAAGAGGATGAGGAGGTGATGGGGAGGTACGGTCTCAACAAGAGAAATGTGGAAGGGCAAATGGTGGTAGAGTTTGCAAAAAGAATGGAAATGGCAGTGGTAAACACGTATTTCAAGAAGAAGGAGGAACACAGGGTGACATACAAGAGTGGAGGAAAGTTCACACAGGTGGATTACATCTTAAGTAGGAGATGCAACCTGAAAGAGATTAGTGACTGTAAGGTTGTGGCACGGGAGAGTGTAGCTCGACAGCATCGATTGGTGGTCTGTAGGATGACTTTAGAGGTGAGGTTGAGGAAGAGAGTGAGGGCTGAACTAAGGACCAGATGGTGGAAGCTGAAGGAGGAAGACTGTTGCATGAAATTTAGGGAGGAGGTGAGACAAGCGTTGGATGGTGGTAAAGATGGGTGGGATGATTGGGCAACGACAGCAGAAGTTGTGAGGGAGATTGCTCGGAAGGTACTTGGTGTGACATCTGGACAGAGGAAGGAAGATAAGGAGACTTGGTGGTGGAATGAGGAAGCACAGGAAAGTATAAGGAAGAAGGGGTTGGCGAAAAAGAAGTGGGATAGTCAGAGAGATGAAGAAAGTCGGCAGGAGTACAAGGAGTGGCGTCGAAAAGCAAAAAGAGAGGTGGCAAAGGCCAAGGAAAAGGCATATGACGAGCTGTATGAGAAGTTGGATACAAAAGAAGGGGAAAAGGATTTATACCGATTGGCAAGACAGAGGGACCGAGCTGGGAAGGATGTGCTGCAGGTTAGGGTGATAAAGGACGCAAATGGGAATGTGCTGACGAGCGAGGAGAGTGTGTTGAGAAGGTGGATGGAGTACTTTGAGGAGCTGATGAATGAAGAAAATGAGAGAGAGAGAAGGTTGGAAGAGGTGGAGATAGTGAATCTGGAAGTGGGGTGGATCAGTAAGGATGAAGTGAGGACTGCTATGAAGAAGATGAAAAGTGGAAAGGCGGTTGGCCCAGATGGTATACCAGTGGAGGCATGGAAGTGCTTAGGAGAGATGGCAGTGGGGTTGTTAACCAGATTGTTTAATAAAGTCTTGGAAAGTGAGAGGATGCCGGAGGAGTGGAGATTAAGTGTACTGGTCCCGATTTTCAAGAATAAGGGTGATGTGCAGAGCTGTGGAAATTACAGAGGGATAAAGTTGTTAAGCCACACCATGAAGTTGTGGGAAAGAGTAGTGGAAGCTCGGTTGAGAGGAGAGGTGACGATCTGTGAGCAGCAATATGGGTTTATGCCAGGAAAGAGCACCACTGATGCAATGTTTGCTTTGAGAATGTTGATGGAGAAGTATAGGGAAGGCCAGAAAGAGTTACATTGTGTGTTTGTGGATTTAGAGAAAGCTTATGATAGGGTGCCAAGAGAGGAGTTGTGGTATTGTATGAGGAAGTCGGGAGTGTTGGAGAAGTATGTGAGGATCGTGCAGGATATGTATGAGGACAGTGTGACAGCGGTGAGGTGTGCGGTAGGAATGACGGACCGGTTTAAGGTTAAAGTGGGATTGCACCAAGGATCGACTCTGAGCCCTTTCCTGTTTGCAATGGTGATGGACAGGTTGACGGACGAGATCAGACTGGAGTCTCCATGGACCATGATGTTCGCGGATGACATCATGATCTGTAGGGAGAGTAGGGAGCAGGCTGAATCGAGCCTTGAGAGGTGGAGGTACGCACTGGAGAGAAGGGGAATGTTAGTCAGTAGGAGTAAGACGGAGTACATGTGCGTAAATGAGAGGGAGGGTGGTGGTATGGTGCAGTTGCAAGGAGTTGAGGTGGGGAAGGTGGATTGGTTTAAATACTTGGGATCAACTGTCCAAAGTAACGGAGAGTGTGGGAGAGAAGTGAAAAAGAGAGTGCAGGCAGGATGGAGTGGGTGGAGAAGAGTTGCAGGAGTGATTTGTGACAGAAGGGTAGCTGCAAGAGTGAAGGGGAAAGTATACAAGACGGTAGTGAGACCAGCTATGTTGTTTGGTTTGGAGGCGGTGGCGCTAACAAAAAGACAGGAAGCAGAGCTGGAGGTGGCAGAGTTAAAGATGCTGCGATTCTCGTTGGGAGTGACGAGGATGGATAGGATAAGAAATGAGTGTATTAGAGGGACAGCGCTGGTAGGACGGTTTGGAGACAAAGTGAGAGAGGCGAGATTGAGATGGTTTGGACATGTGCACAGGAGGGAAACAGAGTATATCGGGAGAAGGATGTTGAAGATGGAGCCGCCAAGCAGGAGGAGAAGAGGAAGGCCAAAGAAGAGGTTCATGGATGCGGTGAGGGCGGACATGCGGGTGGTTGGAGTGTCAATGGAAGATGTGGAGGATAGAGCGAAATGGAGACAGTTGGTCCGCTGTGGCGACCCCTAACGGGAGCAAGCCGAAAGAGGAAGAAGATCACTGATAATTTGATGAATTCACCCGATAATATGAATATCGCTGGAATAACCCAAACATTTGGACAGTACTGTGTGTGTGTATATAAAGCTCTTTCCAATCACTCACTCACTCATTGACTCACTGACCTAAATGTTTAGTACTTTCTCGGTGGGATGGAAAGCTGGAATTTTGCATGCTGATGCAATTCGAGGCCACTGTTCCAGGAAAAATAAAAATAAAAAAACTGTCAAAACATCCCACAGACAAAAGTCAGCCAGTGCAGCCTCTCTCCCTTGGCTGGGAGAGGGCCTGAGCTTGAACTGCGCCTTGGCGCAACATTCCTTAACTGGGAGAGGGTCGGAGCTTGGACTCTATAAATGGAGCTCAAACTGCTCACTCATTCTTTGTTTAATTGATTGATTTATCTGCTTGCAAAATGCTAGCAGAATACATGAATTCACCAATGATCTGACAGTTATTCTCAGTTTTTGGAGCTGAATTTTGTTTCCATTAAAATATACTCTTCAAACGAATGCATTTAATGTTGTCATTTATGTCACAAATTTGTGCTTCCTTCCAAACCTTTGAGCTGTAGCATCTGGAGTAAAAGCATATGAGCTACAATACGCGATTTTCAAAATAACGTACGAATGCTAAACAAGGCTGTTAGTGTGTGTGTGTGTGTGTGTGTGTGTGTGTGTGTGTGTGTGTGTGTGTGTGTGTGTGTGTGTGTGTGTGTGTGTGTGTGTGTGTGTGTGTGTGTGTGTGTGTGTGTGTGTGTGTGTGTGTGTGTGTGTGTGTGCGTGCGCGCGCACGTGCGCTTGCTTAAACGGTTCTGCTCGCTGGACACTTTTAACCTGCCGATGCCAGCACAAAATTTGTAATTCAAATCGTCTTTTAAACATAATTTTAAGCATTTAGACAAAAGAGTGGTAATTTATAAATGGTAAACCATAATTGTTCTGTTCCTGAATGCAAATTGGACTCGCACAAACATAGGTAATACAAGAAATGTCCATGGATGAGACTGAGAGGTGTTGATTTCCTGTAATTTCCTGTGAATACATCTAGCGGCTGCAGTCAATCTATGTAAAATATAATTCATCAACTAACTATGCAGAAGGATGAACACAATATTAATGCATATATGTCCAACAACAAAAAAAATGCATTAAACATTCAAAATATCAATGAAGATATCTTTCTCTTTCAGCCAATAATGGTTTCTGAAAACCAGGAACTTGTTTATGGATCCAAACCTGATTTTGACCCACTGTGTCACTGATTGCAGTCAACCCCAACCAGGATGGAGATGTACACCGCAGTGAATCAACCCTCATGGTGGATGAGATATTTTCATCGACGTCTCGCAAGCTCGACTTCTCCGAGGCCGGCCTTCGCATCATGATCACGCGCCACTTTGAGCCACGCACACGCCTCCGCATGGCCAGCCGCATGCTCATCAATGAAGTCAGCATGCCCATGGGCTGCAAACCACCTCCCCTCCTCTTCTCTGCAGCTTACCCAATTCCCATTTGTGGCATGTTGGTCCACGTCTGCACCTTTTCCTCTCTCCAGCTTTTTGCACAGAGCAAGTCAGGGCTGCCACAATAGATTTGCAGTACAGAGTTAATCAAGTGTTAAAAGTAAAAAATATTTTCCAAACTAATTTATAACAGTTTCCTATTATCCCAAATTGTTCATAGTCTCGTTTTCTTAAATTTCAGCCAAGATATCTTTTTCCCATTTGAAGCTATCTTGAGACTTCCTGAAACCCATATTCCTCAACTCTGACCTGCCTGTCTTACCCTTTATTCTCAATGAATCTCACGCTTTCTCTCTCTCTCTCTCTCATCAGCTACTTTGCAAAAAGTCTCACTAAAACTGCTTCTTTGTGCAGATTGCAATTTTACGATTGCAAGTGAATGTTCGCTCCTTTGAAAGAGCTTTTTGGGACACCACATACCTAACATCCAGCACGGATGTTTAAGACTGTTTGTCACTTCACATTGGCTAAGATGCATGCTGCTTTTTTGCTCCACCTTGTTTACAAGAATGCCACTACAATAGGTATTCAACAGATTGAAGGTGCACCTTGGTGCATCATTGATAGGTAGAAAATCGCAGGTTGCACAATATTTGGTCTTTGAAATGTATCTGATTCTAGTTAACTGCTGTACTTACTTTGGTGCTGAGTTGTTACAGATTGAAGAGGATACTCAGGGCGTTTAGAACACTGCATCAAATGATGTAACGGTTGTGTGGAAATCCAATAGGATATGATTGTATTGATAATCAAGGATAATATTCTTCTCCCACAGCTTTAAATCGAGTGGAGATCAATAAGAAAATGTACTCGAGTTGCGAGCAACTGTCAAGGCTTCCAGAAACCATGAGGGACTTTGAAAATTAGCATTTTATAAAGCGGCATAACTAGACTCACCAATATAAAATAGTTTTTCTTGTCCAAATAGGCAATAGTGGTGGTTGCTAAGGAACAATTATTTTCTCCAATATTGAGGCTCATAGAAGAACAAGTTGATGGAGGGAATGAACTGACACAATGGCAGCGGGGCAACTTTTGGACAGACTAAGCAAGGGAGATAGGAAAAGAGGAGGAAAGGAAACGCTGCAACCAGCAAATAAGGGGGTTGGGTTTGGAAAGGTCAATGGGGTAATAAATATCATGGGTAAGGATGGGAAAATGGCAGTGCACTGGCTGCTTGAGGTCCTGGAAGGAAGAGTAAGGAAAGTAAGTACATTTCCACATGCAGGAGAAGCAATGAACAAAGAGTTGAGGTGTGCATTCGGTCTGTATTTTGGAAGTTTATCGAAGAGAGGGTTACTGGAAGGACATGTACATCCTGGAGTAGTTGGGGGGGGGGGTCAGGGGGTTAAGAGAGCAGAGGGAGTTAAATCAGAGAGTGGTGGTCAAAAACAGAGAGGCCATTGACCTGCCTGTAATTAGCCTCATCGTAGGACATTCAAATAATGTTGAGAAGTTCAGATTCCACAGCATCCAGGCGAGACCGATGTCTACCTTTCTCTAGATAGGGATTCATGGAATATGGAAACAAGTGTTAAAACCATAATTGCTTGAGCCCATATAAACAAGTTTTCTCCATCAAAATCCATCAACCTCCCAATTGCGAAAATGAACAATTTTGATTGGCACATACTGGCCATTTTATTTTAGAAATGCTTTTCCTGCAAATGTTCATCGATGTTCTAGTGAAGTTTCGGACTGATTGGTTTTGCAGTTCTAAAGAAGAGCTTTGCGTTTCTGGGGAAAAAAAATAATTTGTAAATCCAGCATGGCCACCAGGCCTTTGACCCAATCGGCTCCGTTGGACGATGTGCATTCGAATGTGCAGATCTAACTTGTAACAAGCTTTTACCCCACACATGTGAAGCTCTGTCTGTCTGTCTGTCTGTCTGTCTGTCTGTCTGCAGACATCAGTGTATGATCGAGGAACTACTTGATTTCAATTTAATGTTATATTTTTAACACTGCAGAACATAAATCAGAACATGAATCTGAACACGAACCTGCAGTTTAGCAGTACTTTGCTCTGAATTTGGCAAATTGTATGGGATCTCATCCCGATCGGAAAGTAATTTTTTTCATCCGTCTGCCTGCCTGGCTGTCAAACCAAATTGAAAATCATTCCAAACAGGAAAGTTACTGCTTGTAGGGACGTCACAAAGGACTCAAACAACAGGCACGAATAACTAATGTAACGTGATAGATAAGGCGGTGTGATAGAAGCTGCATCAACAGCAGTAAACTTGCAAAAAAAAAAAAATTTAAACAGCCTATAAAATCTTAATTTTATTTCAATTGAATTATATACTTGAACACGAGAATACAAATCGCCTTCTTGGGACTTTTAAAACCCTTCCGGTTAACAGTACTTGGACAAAATCTTATGCCATCGCGACCAATCAAATGTGCTGCTCGTGGTCACACCAAATGGCGGCTCGTAGGGAATATAGATCGTGTTTGGAAATGTAAAGCAAGAGTTTAAAATCGAGTCCCTTCCCATGTCCTTTTTACCCAGACTGTCCGGGGTAAGGTGTTCAACGAACTGTCCAGTTAATTTAAGTTTATCAGTCAGTTGCACAATCTCTGTAATAATGTGTAAAAGTGTGATCCAACCATAAAAATAATCAATGTTAGTAATAAGAACCTCAACAAGAACAACTTCCAAAGCAGCCTTGAAAGCCCAACTACAATGAGAACACTGCATGAAACATTGACACAACACAACTTATTTAATTAGTATTCAACAGTTGAGCATTTGGCAAGGATCCCTTCAGTACTTTGTGTATATTTTGTTTGAAATGGTAAACTTGTGGTGGTGGTTTAACGGTAACGTGGCTGGCTTAAGATCTTAGGGTCTTGTAGGACCTGAAGATCTTGTAGGACCTAATAGGACCTGAAGCTATCGTTATTTTTTCTTCTCTCAGTACTTTGGTGATCTTATCAGTTTAAGTTATCACTTTTGTTGAACAAACCATACACGACATGGGTTTTAATAGGATGTGAAAAACCGGGCAGATGTTTGGAACTCTCAGAAGTGGATTTGGGAATGGTGAAAGTGGGGAGAGGCAAATCCAGTGGTTATTGATCCCTTCCCCTTGAGGAAAAAAAATCCATTAAAAAAAAGAAAACAACCTTCGTTCAACAATTGCATTTTCATTAAAAAAAAAAAAAATTATTCACCGGTGATCATTACCAGGAAAGCTCAGTTATGAGGATGCTGACGGGACTGGTCAACTATCTTCAGAGAGATTTTAGGAAGTTGGAAGTCCATTATCTCCCCACCTCCCCAAGTTGATTTTTACCTTTTAATGTAGGCTTGTGGAAGAGTTGTTCAACATTGGGAGGAATTAACAACAGGACTGAGGGTAACAAGTGTACCAAAAGACAAACACTCTTCAGCTGAAGTAGGGAGGTCAGGAGAGACAAATGGAGGCAGTGAATAAACTAAGAGGGTGGAGAAAATTCAGGGAAGTGAAAGAGCTCAGTTGAAGATGAGGGGGGCAAACTCAGACAGGCATTTTCATACATGTGAGAAGAGTGGAGTAAATAAGTCGATTTGGATTCAAAGCTTCAAACTAGGAACGGTCAGAGTATGTGTTTCTGGACAAACGCATGTGCCCTGGAGGTGTTGGCTGTTGGTGGAAAGGTCAGGTCAGGTATGGGAGCATGTGCCAGAACAGCGCGTCGCTGCGTCCACTTTCCGCCGGTACTCCAGGGGCCTCCGTCTGGCCATCCCCCAGGCAGATGCCAGGCCCATCCCCATCTCCTTGAGATGATGGTCAACCTGCTGCAACCATGAGGCACGTGGTCGGCCCACTGGCCTCCTCCACTCATGAGACTCCCTCGCTGAGAGAATCTGGTGAGCAGGATCAGCGTCAGGAAAACGAGCCACATGTCCATACAGCCGCAGCTGACGCTCACGGACTATGCAGGTAACAAATCTCATCCGAGTCTCTCTCAGCAACCGCTCGTTGGACACAAAATCCGACCAGCGATAGCCAAGGATTCTCCAAGAGACCTGGTACCAAAGGAATTAAGTCTCCGTCTCAGATCCTTGGTCAAAGTCCAAGTCTCGCACCCATAGAGCAAGACTGGAAGTACCAAGGACCTGAAGACTCGGACTTTCGTCCTCCCGCACAGGTACCTGCAGCGCCACACCCCATGATCCAGTGAATCCATGACTCCCCAGGCCCGACCCAGACGTCTATTGACCTCCGGCTCACAACCTGCGGAGACATGAATATCACTGCCAAGGTAAGTGAATCTATCCACGACCTCAACATCCTCACCACAAACAGACACAGACAGGACAGCAGCATCCAAGATGTCACCGAAAGCCTGGATCTTCGTTTTGCCCCAAGAAATCCGTAATCCCAACCGCTCCGTCTCCTCATTCAGCACCTCGACGGCCCCCAAGAGGATGTCTAAAGTCTCCGCAAAGATGACTGCATCATCTGCAAAATCAAGGTCCGAGATCTTGACATTGCCAAACGATGCATCGCAACTTGATCTCTCCGACATCCTCCCAAAAATCCAGTCCATACAAGTGTTGAAAAGTGTGGGGGCAAGTACACATCCCTGACGAACTCCAGTAACAACTGGAAATAAGTCAGAGGCGGTACCACCACACTTCACAGCACTCTCAGTACCAGAGTAGAGTTCAGACATCAGATCGATCAGTTTCGGTGGCACCCCACGAAGACCAAGAATCCTCCAGAGGACATCCCGATTCACTGAATCGAACGCTTTACAGAGATCAACATAGGCTGCAAGCAGCCCCTGCCGAAACTCTCGTCTGCGTTCAGTGAGGACACGAAGAGCAAGGATACGGTCAATCGTTGACCTCTTTGGTGTAAAGCCTAACTGCTCTGGACGCTGGTGCTCAAGCAGATGGTGGCGAACCCTATCAAGAATTATCCGAGCAAAGACCTTGCCCGGCACTGAGAGCAGCGTCACCCCTCGGTAGTTGTTGCAGTCTTGGCGATCACCCTTCCCTTTCCAGAGAGGGACAACAAGGCCCCTCTTCCAGTCAGTTGGGATGATGCCTGTGTTCCAGGCAGAGCACAAAACTGCATGCAACGACGCGAGTGCAGCATTTCCACCAGCCTTGAGAAGTTCAGCATGGATGCCACAGATCCCTGGAGCTTTGCCCCGTTTCAACTGGTTCACCGCAGCCCGTGTTTCCACAAGCGATGGTGGACCACAGTTGATTCGAGGGTCAGCAACAGGGATTGTAACACCCTTGACGTCCAACTCGACAGCTGGGGGATCAGCCTGGTACAACCGCTCAAAGTAACCGGCCCAGCGGGCCTTCACTTCAGACTCCTCTGTCAAGAGCCTACCACTCTCTGCTCGAACTGCAGTGCTCCGAGGGATGGGCTTGGATGAACGTAATGCGCGACCCCTGTAAGCGGGACGAGAATCACCTGTCCACAGGTGATGCTCTACCCCTCACAGATTCCTCGCACATAGGCCTCCTTGTCCACCCTCAGTGCACGTACAGTTTTACGCCTCAGCTCCCTGAACAGCTCAACTCTGCCATTCAGCCTGGCCCTGCGACTCTGGTCAATGGTATCCAGTGTCCGTTGAGAGACAAAATTCTTCTTTGCCCTGCGGTGAACTCCAAGGCATCCACCGGCAACATCAAGGACGGTGGTCTTGAAGGTGCTCCACAACTCTTCAGGATCCCCCAAAGCACCCAGACCCCCCAAGTGTCCACTCAGCCTGTTCGCAAACTCCTCAGCTACTCTCTCATCCCTGAGCTTGGCAACATCCAGCCTAGGCTGGGATGGTACCATTCTCCAGGATTTAAGGTGCAGCTTTAGAGTTGCTACAACAAGCCTGTGGTCAGTATTGAGGAACTGAGCACTCCGGTAGACCCTGCAGTTCTGGATCATCCTCCAACGACCGTCAATGAGGACATGGTCAATCTCCCTTTGCCACACCGCCAGCGTTGGAATACCAAGTCCAGCGATGAGCTTTATGCGGGCGCTGAAACCATGAACCAGCCACCCTAAGTCCATGACTTCTTGCAAAGTCAAGGAACTTAGTGCTATTCTGGTTCATAGTTCCTGACCCATGGGGACCAACACACACCTCATAACCATCCCTATCAGTTCCAGTCGATGCATTGAAATCCCCCAAGACTAGAAGTGTATCTCGTCTGGGGCACTGATCAACCACAGACTCGAGTGTGGCGTAGAATGTGTCCTTCACGGTGAGATCACTCGCCTCAGTCGGAGCATAAATAGAGACCAGGGAAATGACACCTAAGGAGTGACGAATCCTTAATCTCATAATACGCTCGTTGACCGGTGTTACCTCAACTATCATTGGGGTCAGCTTATTGGACACAGCTACAGCAACTCCTTGGGTATGGTAACCATCAGAGCGACCAGACCAATAGTAGGTGTAACCACCCACCATTATCTCGCCGCAATCCGGTCTCCGAACCTCAGAGAGAGCTGCAATCCCGATGTCCAAACGCTTTGAGCTCAGATGATAACAGAGACAGGTGATCATCCTCTTAGGGATAGGACATTCCAGGCACCCACCCGAAGGGACCGCCTCAGGTTAACCCAAGGAGACCGCCGTCTGGTGGACGACACCAGCACCACTCCGACACACTCTCCCGCAATCTGACCCAGGGATGTTACCCCGTGGTTTCCCTCCTATCAAAGATTGGGGGTCCCGAAGGCTTTGCCCCAATCCCATCATCCGGTGAGCTGCCCTGCGAAGGGAAGCTGCACAGGAGGTACTCCCACGGAGTGGGTTTTCAGATTTTTTTGCGTTTTTGCGTTTTGCGGAATGAAGCGTTTTACGGTGGCTGGAGTGCAAATCCTGCCACCAACCTCCTAATAAGAAGTAACCCAACTGCAGGAGGACGTCCACAGACACAGTTGGGCACTAGATATGGATGGCCGTTGGCTCACAAGGAGCTCCTCCGCCCTTTGACAGGTTTTGTTTTTAATCCTGCTGGGTGTCCATATCCAAACACCCTCCTCACCAGAAAACCTGGTGGGGGAGACGGTTTAGTCGCCGACAACCCGACCATGGAACAGGTTAGTACAGGTTTACATGGTACCTGTAGCAGGTCATAGATCGAACCTGACCTGACAAAAACTGACAAAAAGGTGGAAAGCATAAAGGAGTAATGCTCAGAAGAGAGATCGATGGTAAAAGACTTGATGGGATATTCATCACAGCCTTATTAGATGCTGAATTCCAAATAATATATAACAGCACAACAAGAGGAAGATCAAAATAATGAAACAAAAAATTCTCACCCTCTCCCTCCCCTCCTCATCTCTTCCTTCTTTTGATCAAACTGTCTGGGGTACATATTCAGTACGGACCATGGCAGGAAACAAACTCCCCTCATGCATGTATGTACTGTGTGTACATACAGTATTTGTGTGTATGCATGTATTGTTATGCTGCGTGCATACATGCTGCGCTGCCAATTGTATGGGATGCAAGCAAGCACACACAGACGGATGCAGGCACGCACAGACGGATGCAGGCATGCCAAAACCGAGCTCCTTTTATATCTTAGATTTGCTATTTCCCCTCTCACTGCTTTGTGCTTCCATCACTAAACTTTGTAGGCATAATTAACGATATCTTACAATTCTGCTTGCGGCATCGAAATGTACAACTTTTGTATTCCGTTCATTCCAGTCCAAAGTAGACCAGCTTTGTTCAAATGTTCGCTATGCCAGATTATGTTAGGGCATTCCATCGCATAGCCTTTCAAAACAAACCATCACGGATTTGTTGTTATCCTCATTTTTTTACAATGGTTACAGGGCTGTTTTTGTTATCCCCATGCTTTGTGAAAAAAAATGGAGGGATATTGTAATCGGCTCTGTCCGTCTGTCACGCTATGATCACCACATGGCAAGAAGGTGCAAGAGCAGTATCGTTTTTGAGCCTGCCTGGGTCAAAAGGTCAAATTCAAAAAAATGCAATTACGGGAAAAATTTTTAAACATTGTTTGATGAAACTTTGTATTTGCAATCAACATTGGGGGTTGCATGAAATATTTAACGATTTTTGGGGGATTTCACCTCCGGTTCATGCCACAGGGGGGTGTGGGAGGTCTGGAGAGGAGTCTTAATCACAGGAGTCAAAATGGGGGAAAACATTTTTTTTTTAATCAAAATGTGATATTGGGTCATTCCTGGTGGAACTTTAGGTGGGAAGCATGGGAAATTTTGTTATTGTTGTTGTTCCGTCACACTCCCCTCCTATCTAATTCCATTCCATCTCTTCACCCATCCTTAATGGCTGTATCCGCTTGTTAAATATAAAATTCATGTTCTCCTCGAAAAATCTCCACGGGAGAAATATCAACCGTTTCAAGGAAATTCGCCATCCATTATTCCCAAGTACTACCAGTTCCTTCCCCTTTTCACCCTCTCCTTCCCAATTACCCTCCTTATTTTCTCGATTTTTGTTTGCTTGTTTTATACCCGAACCTCCTCCCTACCTGCATAATATGTATATGGTCTGTTACAAAGCATTTTCACTCTGTTAGTCACATTATCATCATCACATAAAAAAAAAACTAGTTTGGACACGATTAAATTGCATCACTCATTAAATGTATCCAGATAATTATGTCTCGCAGTTGAAAGCGTTTGTTATGCCGGATGTCCAATCATTTTGCAAAGTTTTAATTTCCTGTTAAAAAATAACAAAACAATTTGGTGTTGAATCATGCGTTGGAACTACTTTAACCTTGGTACTACTCAAATCATTCATTGTACAACTTGAAGATGAGTCATTTTGTCCTATTCTCATGAAATATTTTTGGCAGAGTTTGTTAGTGGGAATTTCAAATTATGACACCTTAAAAAAAAAAAACTATTACCTTGTAGATAAAACACATGCAGGATGAGGTTATTTGGAGACGAGGATACGAATCAATGCAGCAGATGGTATTTGATCATGGAATTCCTCCATCGTGAGTCATATACTCAGATGGGAACACCAAACAGGCCAATACACTTAGCTCAAGTTGATTTCGATAAGGTTGATGAATCCTGTCCCTGGATTGACAAACAAGTGAAATAATCTGTCTGTATCATCCTGCAGAGGCAGCGTTTGCTTCGGAAAGCTTCATCAGGTCAAGCTTTGCAGGCTCAAGCTCCCAAGTATGATGGAAATCATGCCGGAGAGGTCAACACCCCGGGGTGGCTTCCACAATTGGACCAAGCTGCGGAGAAGCCGTTGAATCCTCTATGCATTATGCCTGGTGTGTGGTTTTGCACAAACTCGTGAAAACATACAAATTGTAATTCGATACGTGAAAATGCTTTGCTCTTATGATATAGGATTTGGAAATACTGTACTGTATTATAATGTGTGAAAAAATAATAGGGTAAATGTTTATTCTGCATGAGATGTGTAAGGTATTTCGTCATAGGATTCAACTTCAATTTCTTCGTCTGGTTTTCATCCCCAATGCACAATGAATACTAAATGTTCTCTTTTTGCTGGAAACGTGAAGACAAATTTTCTTTATGAATTTTTTTGTGAACGTTAAAGATTCCACTATACCTTTCAAAAAGCTTAGGACAATGCAAATTGCCATGCAGTAAGGGCCTGTACTCCAAATACATGACTCTCTTTTAGCAGTTTTTTGAACTACCCCCCTCCCCTCCCCTTCCCTCCCCTCTCCGACACCCAGTGACACTTTGCCTTCTATACTTATACTCTCCCAACAATGGATGGAGGCCCTCAATATTAGACATGAGATCAGGGCTGTCTCTCCAGACATATCTTCGTACAACTTGAATACAGTCTGGCTTGAATACAGCTTTTGATACAGTCTGGCATCCGTCCTTGCTCTCCAAACTGTCTGCCTATGGAATCCAAGACCAACTCCACTCTTGAATTACTGACTTCGTCAACTTTCGTAGACAGCGCGTGGCTCTCAACGGAACCCTTTAATCTCCTCTCCCTGTCAAAGCTAGAGTACTCCAAAGCAGTGTTCTCGGCCCCATCTTATTCCTAATCTTCATCAATGATCTCACTAACTCCCTGGAAAATCCTCTTCATCTCTTTGCCGATGACTCCACTTTCTGCCATGACATCAAATCAAGTTTATTGTCATATATATATATATATATATATATATATATATATATATATATATATATATATATATCTATATATCTATATATGAAATGTACAATGAAATTTGTTTTAATCTTGGCACCAGAAAAAAGAAAAAATAACCAAAAAAGGTTCTTAACATTAATAACTATGAGCAACAGAAATTAAAATGCAAATACCAATACAAATTCAGTTACATTTTCAAGCTGGCCTCTAAAACCAGTCACCAACTGGGAATCCTCCATTGTGCAAAGTCTTTCCTCGGCACATCTGAGCTCCTAACCACAGACAAAGCTTTTGTCCACAACCTATTGGAGTACTGCTCTCCCCTCTGGGCTGGTACTCCTGCCTCCCACCTTTCTCAGCTTCACGCTGTGGAAACCAAGGCATTTCGGATCATTGGTATCTCCCGCGATGAGGCTGAGTCTTTGGGCCTCGCACTATCTCACCGCAGGCAGGTCAGTGGTCTTTCTGTCTTCTACCGTCTCCTCTCTTGCCTCCCCCCCCCCCCACTATGACTGCGATATGTCCCCCCCTCGCCCATATTTCTGCAGGGTGCTCAAGGTTAGCCAGCAATCCCCTTCTGGGAAAACCCCTTGCGTTCTCCCATAACCCTCATCGTTACCTGTGTACCTTGTTTGTCCATCTACGTCTACCTTCTCCCTCTACCCTGCTATTGACTTTTCCCCTTTCTCCTGCTCTTCTCTTTGTTGTTATGTCTTGGTTTGTTCTGTGTCCTCACTCTTCCATGAGCCTAGACCATGTATTAAAAAAAAAATGGGGGATTGGGCAGGATTCGTGGGCAGGGCTCAACGAGTTTATACACCACGCTTGTTTATCCAGGTGATTATGGGCTGTGTGACAAGGAGGGTAGGTTGCAAAAGTCTTCAAGCAATGTAGTCTGCACCCTGTTCGTTCATATGATTGAGGCATTGGATGTTGTCTTGCGATAAGAACCCCATAAGAAAAAGATGCTGTTGTAATTATTACTTGCAAAAATACCTGACTTATGGGGTTCTTAATGCAAGACAACAGCAGGTATGCTGTCACTGACTATCGTTTTGGGTCATTGTGGTACCTGTTCAACAGTCTTTGCTGATATATTCACCATACCTTTGAACTCGTTGATATTTTCTCTGACTAGTTCCCTCCCTGTCTCTTGTAATCGTTACACACTGCCCCTTTTTGGGGTTTTGGTCACTGCTAATGTCCTGTGGATTTATGCTAATGTCCAAGTTTTTTTTCTTTTCTTCCAGTATTCACATACAATAAGACGCCATTTGACCCATCATATCCCATGTTCCATCAACATCCAATTAGCTGTGAAATTATTCAAAAGAATAGCCTCAATTTTTATCGCACTCGGCATGAAAAGACGTTTCTCAAAGGCCACGGCTTTGTTAGCAACTCATTGTTTGACCATCTTTCCATGCAGTCTTGCACTGCCTTTATTATGGTTCCCAGAGGGAGGCATGAAGTCTTTAGTCTTGCTGTCTGTGGTGTCCTGTCCTACTTTTTGAAGAAAAATTTCTCTATTATTTAATTCTTTATTATTATTTCATTTTTTAATTTGCAATCCCCCCCCCCCCCCCGCACACACACTTTTCCATTATTTAATTCCCAATTATTTTTCTTTTTCATTTTTCAATTCGATAAATAATTGATTAAAATAATTTTTCTTAAAATTTTCAATGATTTAATACCAGCAAATACTGCCTCTACCTTCACTGATGGGAATACGAAGGGGGGGGGGCAGAGAAACAGGGGAGAGAGGTGAGATAGAGAGAGGGGTGGGAGAGAGAGGAATGAAGGGTGAGGGAGTGAGAAGCAAGGAGGGAGAGATGGGGGAGAGAGGGAAGGGTTGGGAAAGAGGGAGGGGTGGGGGAATGAGGAGAATGGGGGAGGTGGGGAGGGGAAGTGGGTGTTCTGAACTTGCGTTTATTCGTGGGACTTGAAGGGAAGTGGGGAGGATGGTTCCTTCTGCTGGTACTACTATAGGATTGAACGAAATTGGGTATGTTAAAACGGCACGTTCAGATAGAATAGCAAAACACCCGTCACTTTCAAACAGAATGTTCCATTTTAAAATAAATTATAACATGGGCTTCCCTTGAGGTATGTGACTTGAACTGTGGCTGCCACCACGTTTACCCGCTCTGGATCTGTATCTCTCCGAGGGGGTCACGCACTGCCCAGGGTTCCAAAGAACACGCGAACCAAACGAAAACCCCTGAAGCAGCTGGTCCCTCTCTCAAGTTCAACCCTGCAGTCCAAATCCTGAAACCCGATTCAGACCAAGAGACCCCAGAGAGCATTGTACCCTAGCTGCAATACTTATAAACACCTGGAGACACCAGCATTTCATACCTTTATTTAATTTCAGCACATGTTTTACAACCAAAATGTGATAAGCCCCAGAATCTCTCAACCTGAGCCGAATCCCAAAAGTCAAACTGTGGAATCAAACCCAGCAGCAACCCAAACTGCTAAAGCACCCATCCACCCATCCCACGCATTCCATCACACTCCTGGCTCAAACTCAAAACAACAAACACCACAGCACAACATAACCACATCCAAACCTCAACCTAACTACCTGTGAGAACTTATCACAACCACCAATTGTTTATCACTTCATGAAAATTGGAAGAGGGGTAAGAAAGGGAGGAGACAGAGGAAGGAGGGTGGAGGAGCGAGGACAAAAAAAAAGAGATCGAAGGGTATGGCGGATGGCAACGCCGCTGTATGGGGGAAGACAACAGCCCAGTGAGGGCAATAGCGGATGGAGGAGTACTCAGAATGGAACGGAAGGAGGAATACGGAAGATGGACAGCACGAGGAGGGTTGATCCACAAATCCCACTACAAATACATGAAATGCGGTTTCTTTAAAAGGGAATAGATTTAATGAAACACAAATATTTATAAGGACAACAATGAAGATGAAATGAAACGGAGATAATAAATAACTTCGATGATCAATGCCTTGCACACACACAGACGCAAACACAGGCCAAGGGTGACAAACGAAAATATAACCCCTTTTAAATACACTGGTACTCAGCCTGCCCAAGGGCTGGCCCTTGTCGATCTCGTAATGGGGAGCTTCGTCCGGCACGTGTATTTGCAAGCAAAATGGCGCCGTCTCTTGTCGAGCCCGGGAGGAAGGAGCCTCCACCATCCACGTGCACACGCAGATAGAATCGTGCCTCTCTTGTAGCAGCTTTCCACACTATACACGAACAAATCTGGCCGGCACCTCCTTGATCGGCTCTGCTCGATAACTCCAGACGTGCAATCTGCCCTGCTTTATCACTCCAGATGTGCAATCAGCCCTGCTCGATCACTCCAGATGTGCAATCTGCCCTGCTCGATCTGCTGTCTCTGAAGCCCCCTTGCTAAGCACACTGCGCCTTCAATCTTCCTCTTTTTTATCACCCTCTCTGTCCTCTGCCCCCGGGGTGTGTCCTCGCCCCCAAATCCGGGAGGGTGGGGCTCCTCCTTCGCTGGGCCTGGCTTGGAATATAACAACATAGGGAAAAATCGCAGAGGGTAATCACGTACAGGGGAACTTATTTTTACTCCCTAAGCTATTTAACACCGTACCACCCCTCGTGTGGTGACACGTAACACTTAAGCTGACAGATTCTCTGACTTGTTTCCATCGAGGTGCTGCTATCTGTCCACGGACCATGCTACACTACACAATCCTATCTGTACTATTATATTAAATCAGTTCATCTACCCCCATAATCATAACTATACTGTATATATATATATATATATATATATATATATATATATATATATATATATATATATATATATATATATATCGAGGCGTCAATCACCCTTCACAAAGGTATGAAGACGTCGATGTACTTCAGAGAAAATCGTTTATTACTCACCAATACATGCGGCCGCACGGAGAGCAGCAAACACCAGGAACACCAATTAGCAATTGAGGTTACCGGGTGAGTGCTCTGGCTCGATCAGTTGAGCTACTCTCTTGTATACGGTTCTATCTTGGACAAATGCTTATTTCACAATTGTTCTTTCTTTCAACCTGACCAGCTGCCTTTAGCAACTGGCTTATGTCCTCCAACAATGATGAACAAAGCAAGATGACGAGGAAGCAAAGTTACCCCCTAATGCTGCTTACAGCATTCTTGTGGATTACTCAAGACTGACCCCATCCTTATCTCTACACACGGCATTCCAATGTTCCTTTGTGAACAGCAAGCAGGAATATATTTTAACTCGTAGTAAAGCCCGACGTTGCTCGGGCTTTCTTGCAAATTTCCTGAATAGCTGTTAGCGGTTAGGGGTTAGCGGTTCGGGTTAGCAGGTAGCGGTTAGGGTTAGGGTTCGCTGTTAGGGTTAGGGTTAGCTGTTAGGGTTAGCTGTTAGGGTTAGTGTTAGGGGAGCTAACCCTAACCCTAACACTAACCCAAACCCTAACCCTAACCCTAACCCTAACAGCTTGGCGTAGCGGAGGTAAACAGCGCCCGCGGCAAAGTGGAAATTTGCGTCCCCCGTAGGCCTTAAACTTGAGTGGATTTGAATGGAAAATCCCATAAGGGATATCGATTTATCGATTTTTTTCGAATATCGGAAGTGTTGTGGAAAAAATTTGTAGCCAATAACCTAAGTTGGACCAAAAGCCATAATCGTACCGGATTTGAATGGAATCCGTTGGAGTTTGTGAAAATGCATCAAAACGAATTTTGAGGGGCCTCTTAAGGAAGACAATAATATCATTAGTATATGTGCTAAATATTGTTTCATTTCATGCAGTAACAAAAATCTGATGGTGGAACAAAGAAAGGGGCGTGCCGAAATATGAATGTAGATAAACTGCAGTTGAATGAATTGAGTTGGGAGAAACAAAGCTTTAACAAAGGTACAAATCCCAACACATATACACATACATATACAACACCACGATGTTCTATCCTGCTCACTTCTCATTAAATTACTACGCCCCCTGTGAAGTTTAATAGCGTACATGGATGTGTCCCCCCCACAGGGGGAAGACCCTCTTGAGAGCAGGCCCGAGCTGCTCCTATGGTTGGCAGTGAGTGCACCGGAAGCAGTGGGGGGAAGAGAGCGGCAGCTGTAATTGCGTTGCTCAGCCAGTGGGTCCCCCAGATAGCTCAGATGGCAGAGCACTGGTACAGTTTTCCAGAGGACCTGAGTTCGATTCCTGGTCTAGGCCTGTAATTTTTCCACATATATTTATTATGTTCTATCTTGCTCACTTCTCATTGGAAAATTAATTAAAAACACAAACCTCGAATATCTTGATTGGAAAAGTGTCCACCCACCTGAGTTAATACTTGGTGGAAGCACCTTTGACAGCAATGACAGCTGTGACTCGAAATCACTCTCCCCTTCTTCTTATGACAGACTACGAGTCACTTTTCAGCATTGTAACTGTATTTCAGTACATCACGAGGTTGGCAGGGTGGCATAGAGATATGTGCATTTGCCTCGAAGCTGTCTCGCCTGGGTTCGATTCCCGGCCCAGTTATAAACCGCTATCAATGTGTGTGCCTTCCCTTGGATGAACATGAAACTCAGCGTCCCCTCTGCCGGCATGGCATTAGTTGGTGGATGTTAAAGATCCCATGGTGTCCTTCGTGAAGAGTAGGTGAGCAGCTATTGCTGGCACCCTGAACACATTACAAATTAATGCCCTCCCTACTGATGACATTGCACCAGCGGAACAGCCACACTCTTTGCCAATGATGCTACCGCGCAGCCTTGTGTTGTGTACAAAAAAAAGAAGACGAAGTACATCATGAGCATATTTGTTTGCCCTAGTACTCAGGCATAACTTTCAAGCTTATTCAGGCCGAATATACTGTATGTTGTTGTGGTTTGGGGAAAACCAAGTGCTAACATGTTACAGATATGTATGAGCGTGTCATCAGGTCAACTTCATTTAACACAACAATGCAACTCACAACACTTTTTCCAAAATGGTAAACCACTCAAGTGACAACATCCCCCGTGCAATACAGTTTGTCGTGTGAACGATGTATGATTGTCTCCATACCCATCTGCACATGGTATTTTGCACTTTGACACCTTATTTCAGTCAATGAGACCATTTTGCATTTTTATTTTTATCTTGCATCTTATTATTTGCTTTCTTTCATACAATATTTCTGTTTCTTTACAGGAGGATGCAGAGATAGTGCAGTTACCTTTGAGCTGTCTCGTCTGGGTTAAATTATTGGCCGGAATATAAATTGCCAGAATGGTGCTTCGCAGTCAGGGATGTTGTATACAAACGTGTGCTGTCTCTCGGAGGTTAATCTGGATGTCTAGTCTGCTTGCACTACTGGGTGGACATCATATATCCACCCCCAGTGTCTTTTATCAAAAGTAGGTGATTTATTGCGAGTGCCCTAAACAAATTACAATCCCTGCCAAAACTATAGCTAGTAAGTGGTCTGGTCTTCTCCAGTATTCCTCAACACCAGGTCACGCTGCATGCTTTCTATGAGAAAGGTGTGCGGAATTGCCAAAGAAGGGTTTGTCCGATTCGAGCAAAATTGCCCTCTCGAGATAGCGCAGAGCAAGGCACATTTAAGCATAATTTGCATCGTATCCTTCTGGGCTAAATGTCAAGGTCTTACACCCATAGGAGTACTAAACCACCATTTAGGTTTTTCTCCCTTTTTTCTACTATTTTCCGAGCTGTATCTCTGATCAGGATGTGACTTTTGGAATGAAATTTTGCATCAATAATGGGAAAACAAAGTATGCGGGTTTGACGTATGTTTTTTTTTTTTTACCTCAACCTAATTTGAAGGTCATGACCCAATTATGGACTAACATTTTTCACCAAAACTCAACTGAGGTTTATCTAATCAGAACTAAATTGCTCTATCTAGATAGCTCAGAGCAAGTCGCATGTACATTTAACTTACATCATTCCAATCCGAGTTAAAGGTCAAGGTCAAATGGTGGTCTGAATAAAATAATGCAGTCAAGGTCAAATGGCAGTGTGAAAAAAAACGTTTTTTTTTTGTCATCTCTCAATTTTGCCATTGCGGCATCTCAAAGACCACTTGGCCTCCCAAGATGTTCTTGCATCATCATAGTGTATCTGCACTGAAGTTGTGAACCTGATATTTGATTCGTATCCTTGACCTAATTTTTTGGATCATGACCTAATTAACAAAAACACTTTTTTCATGATGTTGAGTTTTATTGATAGATTGTGGATGGGGACACATATTCTTAATTTACACTCTATCCCTAAATGTTGAATGTCAAGGTCAAATGGTAGTCCAAAAAAAATCTGGTCATCATTGGATCACGGGCCAACCTTAAGTCACTGGTGATCAGCGACGGTAAACCTCCCCCAGCAGGTGGAGGCCTATCGTTGCCGATCGCTTTGTTATCACAGTGATCGAGTTAAATGATTTGTTTCCTTTGTTTTTTTTTTTCTCCATGTTTCTTTGGTGTAATTTTACATTTGTGGTCCTTCATTTTTCTAATCCCTTCCCTTCTGTTTCTGAACTTTCAGAAGGGTTACTGCCAAGGATACAATGGATCATCTCATGGCCTCTTACAGCTATGCTTGCTTACACAGTTCCTGACTCCACTGCACCTCGATGGGAGAAGTTTTTTCTACTCTCTTTCTTACTGTCCACCTTGTGGATCGCTTTGTTCTCCTACCTCATGGTTTGGATGGTATGCACATTGAAGAACACTTCTCTTCCTGGAATCCTATTTTAAATACTGCATTGTATATTTGTGCAAAACTTTCAAAGAAATAAAGTACCATATAACTATTTACACATTTCTGCCCAAGTTGAAGTTAATTCAGCAGTACCCTGAAGTTGAGTAATAACATATCTCGGAATTATTTTCAGACATGAAAATCCAGGTATAAAATCCTGATCCCAATATTCTCTCCGAAGACAGGTCATGCTTACACAATAAATATACAATTACAATGTTGTAGGCCTTCTTGATTGCTTTACACAACAATTTCTGCGAGAGGAGCATGGGAGGTGTCACTTTAGTTATATAATCCTAGTCACCAGGGTTTAGTTGATTAGGTGAGAGCTGATTGGCTATTCCCTCCACTAACAGGTAAGAGATCTGAGTGTAACTCTCTTTATTATTTATATATTGACTGCTTTTGACATTTGCACGTGGTGCATGCTTGGGAGCCTCATTGGTCAGCATCGCTGTCTGCGCTGTCGCTGATGATTCGCCAATAAGCGATGAAACCGGTTTCGCAGCTGAGGGGTGTGCAGCATCAGCATTCTCATTTGTGTACTATTTGTGAATGTCTTTATACCTGTGGAAGAACTCTGGGAAGGGTTTGATACAGCAAAGCACTTAACTTGCGTAGGCTTTCTTGGTTGCTTTACGCAGCAGTTTCTGCTGTCTTTATAGCAGCAGAGGAGCATGGGAGGTGTCAGTTTTTATATATATATATATATATACATATATATATATATATATATATATGTGTATATGTATATATATATATATATATATATATATATATATGTATATATATATATATATATATGTATATATATATATATATATATATATATATATGTATGTATATAT
The DNA here is from genome assembly GCF_056783735.1 of Eptatretus burgeri. NCBI lineage: Eukaryota > Metazoa > Chordata > Myxini > Myxiniformes > Myxinidae > Eptatretus > Eptatretus burgeri. Next base: position 104,541,651 of record NC_140969.1, read on the forward strand.
ATATATATATGTATATATATATATATATATATATATATATATATGTATGTATAATTCTCACTAAAGAGGAAATTCAGATTAAAGACAGAATTCAAAGTAAAGAGGAAATTCTAATTAATGAGGAAATTAATGAAGAAATTCTAACTGAAGATGAAATTCTAATTATAAAGAAAATTCGAACAATGAATGAAATTCTTACTAAAGAGGAAATTCAGATTAAAGATGAAATTCTGATTAAAGAAGGAATTCTCACGAGAGAGGAAATTCAAACAAGGAATGAAATTCAAAGTAAAGAGAAAATTCTTACAAGTAAGGGAATTTATCCTTATGATTATATGGATTCATTTATGAGATTTAAAGAAACACAACTTCCTTCAAAAGAAAGTTTCTATAATAACCTTTATGAAGAAGAGATAAGTGATAAGGAATATAAACACGCACAAGAAATATGGAAAATATTTAAGATAAAGAACCTTGGAGAATATCATGATTTATATCTAAAAACAGATGTTTTATTGTTAGCTGATGTGTTTGAAGCTTTTAGATCACTCTGTCATAATAAAAATTGTTATGGATTAGATCCTGCCCACTATTTCACTGCTCCTGGTTTAGCTTGGAGTGCAATGTTGAAAATGACAAAACAAGATATAGATTTAATCAGTGATGTTGATATGCTTTTGATGATTGAGAAGTCCAAGAGAGGTGGAATATCACAAGTATGTTCAAAAGGATATGCTAAAGCAAATAATAAATATCTTCCAAATTATGATAGTGAAAAAGATAGTAATTATTTGATGTATTTTGATGCTAATAATTTGTATGGATGGGCAATGTCTCAATCTCTGCCTTATGGTAAATTAGAGTGGGTGGAAGAAAAGGATTATGAAAAGGCTTTGATGAATATTGTTATTTCTTCTCAAGAGGAATTGAATGACGAAGAAGAAGGTTATTATTTTGAAGTTGATTTGAGGTACCCGAGTGATCTTCATAATAAGCATAAAGACCTTCCTTTTGCATGTGAGAAAGAAACCCCAAAGAAAGAATGGTTCAGTGATTATCATAAAAGTTTTAATATTAAAGGCAAATCAACAGAAAAGTTATTAACAACATTCTATGATAAAGAGGGATATGTTTTGCATCAGAGAAGCTTAAAACAGTTTTTGAGAGAAGGATTGAGAGTAGCTAAAATTCATAGAGTTTTAAAATTTAAACAAAGTCCTTGGGTGAAAAAGTATATTCAATTCAATACAGATATGAGAGCAAATACAAAAGTAAAATTTGAAGGGGACTTTTATAAATTAATGAATAATGCTGTATTTGGAAAGACTATGGAAAATGTTAGAAACAGGCAAAACATTAGATTCGCAACATCTTGGAAAGAAGCTTCGAGATTGATAAATAAACCAAGTTTTGAGAGAGAAGAGGTTTTTTCAGAGAACTTTTCTGCAATTCATATGAAAAAGGAAAATATTGTAATGGATAAACCAATTTATATTGGAACAGCAGTTCTTGATTTATCAAAGATATTGATGTATGATTATTTGTATAATGACTTAAAGAAAGAGTATGGTGAAAATGTTTCATTGTTGTATATGGACACTGATAGTTTTATCCTAGATATAAAAACTGATGATGTTTATTAAGATATGAAGAAAAATATTGGAGTATATGATACAAGTAATTTCAGCAAGAAGAGTGAGTTATTTTCCAAAAAGAATGAAAAGGTTATTGGTAAGTTTAAGGATGAGTTGGGTGGAAAAGTAATGAGTGAGTTTATTGGATTGAGAGCAAAGGCATATGCTTATAAGTATGGTGATCAGATTGATAAGAGGTTAAAGGGAATAAAGAAATATGTAATAAAGAAATCAATAACTTTTAGAAATTATTATAATTGTTTGATGAATAAGAAAGAAGAATATAGGAAAATGAATACAATAAGAAGTTATAAACATAACATATATAGTGAAGAAGTAAATAAAAAGGCATTAGGAGCCTTTGATGATAAGAGATTTATTTTAGATAATGGAATAGATTGTGTTCCATATGGATATTGTATGATAGAGTGAATAGAATAGATTGTGTTTTAACGATGAGAAGATGGGTTAGGGTTTTTTAAGGGCTACCGCCGCGTTTTTTTTGCAATATATAAATGGTCAAGCCAAGTATTAATCAAACTAAAGAGTGGAGAAAATCTCAGTCTTGGTATATAAATGGAAAACATAATGAATGTGAAAAATATCAAATAAGTCTTATTGAAAAAATAACTAAAACAAAGGTAAATAAAACAAATAAGCGAATCAATTTAAAAAGTAGTAAGTTAGAGGATGTAAAGAAAAAAATGAATATCCGTGAATGGACTGAAAACTTTGATGGTTATCAATTGAACAATGAAAAAACAATTTACTATAATCTCAAAATGATATGTGGCTCAGGAGGTGGTCAAACAAGAGCATTAAGAGAAGTTTATCATTTCGTAATGGCACAAAAGGGGTATCTTAAAAAATATAAAGATTCAAATGTTTTGTTTTTCAATATTTTAGATGGGGATTATTGTGCAAAGAAAATTAAACTATTGAAGGAATTTGAGAATGAACAAATCTTTATAGGTTCAATGAGTGAGCTAAACAATATGCATCGGTTATTTGATAAAGAGTGTCCCGAGGCTAAGACGTTTTAGATATTTCTTTCGAATCACCTTCAACAAATCTTTATCTTATTGTATGGACTATTTGAAAAAAAAAGTGTCCCCAGGTTAAAAGGGGAGACAAATAAATATACCTTGGGATAAAAAGGGGGTTTATTTTTAGGGAAAAAAAATATGAATCGCTGAAAATCCCCCATTCATTTACATGGGGAAAAGTGAGCCAGAACCAGTATATTCACCCTACTGATGGGGTTTAAGTCTGGAGACTGTGCTGGCCATTCCATGATTTGAAGCCTTCCGTCTTGTTCTTTTCTTCTAAGGTAGTTCTGACATAGCCTGGAGGTATGTTTTGGGTCGTTATCTTGCTGGAGGATGAACCCCTGACCAACTAGGCATAGACCAGAGGGTATTGCATGGTGCTGAAAAATGCTGTGGTAGCTATTTTGGTTTAGGGTGCCAGTCACTCTGTGCAAGTCGCCGACTCTGGATCCCGCAAAGGAGCCCCAGATCATCACGTTTCTTCCTCCATGTTTGACAGTTCGTGTCACACACTGAGGAACCATCCTTTCACCTACTCCACGGTGTACAAAAACCCTGCGTGATGAACCGAAGATTTTAAATTTTGATTAATCGGTCCATAAGACCTTCTACCAGTTTTCAGTCATCCACTGGCAGTGCTTCATGGCCAAGCAATCCTCTTTTTCTTATTTTGCCATCTTTGCAGAGGCTTTCTTACTGCCACTCGACCTGTCAAACCTACAGCTCGAAGTCTTCTCTTCACAGTTGAAACTAAGACTTCCTTACTTCGACCAGTGTTAAGCTGTGCTTGAAGCTGCTGTCCTGTGAGCCACCTGTCACGCAAGCTGTTGACTTTCAGAAACTTGTCTTCTGATTGTGTTGTGGCTTTGGGTCTGCCAGACCTCTTCCTGTCAGAGTTTCCTCCAGTTTCCAAGTGCCTTTTGATGGTGTAGGAAACTGTACTCACTGACACCTTGGCCTCCTTTGCAATTTCTCTCAAGGAAAGACCTACACTTTTCAGGGTTATAATGGTCTGTCAGTCTTCGTTTGTTAATTGTCTTTTGCTCACCATTATGATAGCCATATACTAATTCCTGCAGTGAAATATTGTCCAAATAATGCTTCAGAGGGTGGAGCAACACAGTCTGTTCCAACACTGCTTTTATACAGACAGAGGGTTTGTAAGTAATCAACAAAAGTTGGACACATGGAGGAATTGTTTGCATCAACTTCCAAGGCTTAATTTACTTCCATTGCTGCAGAACAGCTGTAGTTGCTAACCCATTACTTGTTCCCTGAAAAGGGCCTTTTTTAACAACTCTGAAATTTACATTATTTTTCAGTTTTTGGTAACCTAAACTTTTTTTTAACCTCTGGCAGTTTACCACTTAGTTTTGTAGCATTTCAGGTTATCCACTGGACTTGAACTACTTAGATTTCAGTAAAAACTGGAAAAATGCGGGTGTTCTAAAACTTTTGACCAGTCGTGTATGTATAGAATATGTATGTGGATTACGGATTATTTTCCTGAAACAACTTGCCTTTGCCTCATGGAAAGTAAAAACCCAACTGAGGGCAATCTCAGTTTCTTCCATAAAGCTTGTAACAAGTGTGTATCCACCCTCAGGAGAGCCAGAAAACAACATCTTTCCAATCTCAAGTCTGGACTCTCAAACGTCTCTCCCTCCTCCAAATCCTGGTGGCATCTAATCAAATACGTATCTGGTGTACGTTCCCCCTCCATCCCCTCCCTTACCTCAAATGGCCGCACTGCTGAAACCGCACGTGAAAAGGCTGAATGCCGATACTCGGTGTTTGCATCGAAATCTTGTGTCCAAAACCCATCGCTTTCTCTACCCATCTTACCCAGTCACACCCAACTGTCCCTGGACTCTGTGTCCTTTTCTCCTGACAAGGGGGAGAGCTTGCTGTCAAACCTCGACTCAGATTCTGCAACCGGTCCAGACGGCATCAGCCCACGTGTCCTAAAAACCTGCTCCTCTGCTCTTGCTCACCTCTCTCTGTTCTATTCACCCTCTCATTTGCCCAAGGTCATCTGCCATCTGCTTGGAAATCTGCTAACATTACTGTCCTGCATAAAAAGGTGCAAAAACAGATCCCTGCAACTGCAGACCAATCAGCCTTCTGCCAATCATCAGCAAGGTTATGGAATCCATCCTCGCTTTAGGCATTAAATCCTTCCTCTTCTCCAATGGCTTGATTTCTGATCATCAATTTTGTTTCAGACCAGGTCACTCTACCCTGGATATGCTGCTTCTGCTCTCCCAACAATGGATGGAGGTCTTCGATGCCGGACATGAAATCAGAGCCATATCCCCAGACATATCACGTGCTTTTGACACAGTCTGGCACCCTGCCCTGCTCACCAAACTGTCTTCCTATGGTATCCAAGGCCATCTCCACTCATGGCTCGCAGGCTTCCTCTCCTGTCGCAGTCAACGTGTGGCCCTAAATGGAGTTCTTTCATCCCCTCTTCCTGTCCAGGCTGGAGTTCCTCAAGGCAGTGTTCTGGGCCCTGTTCCTTTTCTGGTTTTCATCAATGATCTCTCCCACTCTCTGAAAAATCCTCTTTATCTCTTTGCTCATGACTTCACCCTCTGCCGTACCATCTGTCATCCCCCAAACCGGCAAGCAGCAGCTTTTTCTCTCTCTGCAGATCTGGGTAAAATCACAAACTGGGCTAACACGTGGAACATGTATTTCAATCCGAACAAATCTCACGCTCTCACTCTGTCTCTCCGAAAGGACCGTTTGGAAAAGAAGTCCTTTCACTCAAGCTTCTGTGTCTCACTATCTGCCATGATCTTTCCTGTGAAAGCCACATTTCCAAGCTGGCCTCCAATGCCAGTCGCTGACTGGGAATCCTCCGTTGTGCAAAGTCCTTCCTTGGCCCACCTGAGCTCCTGACCACAAACAAAGCTTTCGTCCGCAGCCTGATGGAGTACTGCTCTCCCCTCTGGGCTGGTGCTCCTGCCTCTCACCTTTCTCAACTCCACACTGTGGAAACCAAGGCATTTAGGATCATTGTTATCTCCCGTGATGAAGCCGAGTCTTTGGGCCTCTCACTCTCTCACTGCAGGCAGGTCGTTGGTCTTTCTGTCTTCTGCAGTCTCCTCTCCGGTCTTGCCCCCCTGCTCTGTCTGCGATATGTCCCCACCATATTTCCACATTGCGCTCAACCTCCACCAGCAACCCCCTTCTCTTAAAACTACCAAAATCACGACTCCCAAACTCTTCAATCCCATTCTTTCCTCCAGCCTTCAAAGCAGCTGTTCACCACCACCTCTTATGTTCCCCCATCCAAAACCATGACCTTTTGACCCCCGTTAATCCACCCCAACTCCACCTCCTTCAAATTCCCTGCTTTCCTTCTTGAAAGTCCCTGCAGTGTCCATCTTGTAGACCCCGTGTTCCCCGCCCCATCCCTCTCCCTTCCACAGATCTCCTAATGTCTCTGTTTCCCACTGCTTTGTCCTTCCCTCTTCCCACCCCTCTTGTCTCATGCCCCCTTGCTGTGTGTTGTGTGTTAGCTCTCAGACGAGCCTCGACGAGGTATACAAAAAAAAATGCGGTTTTACTGTGTGAAACGATCTGTGGCAATGCTCACCATTATAGCCAGGTGTGTCTGATATATATATATATATATATATATATATATATATATATATATATATATATATATATATATATATATATATATATATATGTACGTGTACATAAGTTTCATGGTCTTGGAGTTATGAAGGACACACACACACACACACACACACACACACACACACACACACACACACACACACACACACACACACACACACACACACACTGACATTTATTGTTACTAGTGCGGGCCACCTACGCCACCTCTCTCTTGCCTATCTATAATTATAGATTGATAATTTATCTATATAACTCTCCCCTCTCTCACCCCCTCCCGTTCTCCTCTCGCTCCTCCTCTCTCCCCTCTCTTGAATTGTGAAGCCCCCCTCTCTCTCGCCCCCTCTCCCCCCCTCTCCCTCCTCTCCCCCCCTCTCTCGCCCTCCTCTCTCGTCTCTCCTCTCTCCACCCTCCTCTCTCACCCCTCTGTAAATATATTCACAAATGATTACCAAGCACAACAATTAATTCAAACCTTGGGAAGCAGCTGAATCGGATGAAGAAGAACGATATCAAACTTTGAAAAGGCACAAACTCAGGTCCCAGAGTCAATTGTGACATCATATCAAAAAAACAAGAGGGAGCATTGTGACATCATTTGTGATGTCATAGCACCGTGTCCTGTCATTGGTTGACAGACGTTATTGGTCATTATTGGTTGACAGACAATATATCGGTTGTTATTGGTTGACAGACATTGGTCATTGTATCACGTTATTCTTTTTATTACTGCTAATTATTGTGCTATTATTATTATTATTCATATGCTGTTATCATTATTCTGAGATATCTTTGGGAAAAAATGGCATGATAAGGTGATAAGGTGGAACGACACTTCAGTTGCGATATATACACCTTTCCAACACTGAAAAAAGCAATAAAATGGCCGTAACTTGGGAACCGCTTGTCCGATTAATATCAAACCTTGAAAAGGCACATCCGCGGGTCCCTGGCAATATTCCTGGCAAGTTTCAATCACATCGGACCGGTGGGTGTCGAAAAACGGCGGTCGCAGACAGAGAGACAGACACACACACACACACACACACACACACACACACACACACACACACACACACACACACACACACACATTGCTGTAATTATAGATAGTTAGAAGAGAGATGCATCACAAGTCTGTGGGGTAGCATCATTGGCTGAGGGTGTGGCTGATGCAGTGCCCTGTGTAGGTTTGGGCAGGAATTTGTAATTTGTTCATGATGTCAATGATAGCTCACCTAACTCTTCGCAAAGGACACCATGGGATCTGCAAGATACATCCAACTAATACCGACAGATGAAACGCGCAGTTTAGCGTCCATCCGAGGGATGGCACACAACTGAATCACCCTGGCTGTGAAACTGTGGGATGACAATTTGTAGCTGGGTCTGGATTCAAACCCATGGTAGACCGCTTTAAGGTGAGTATGTGTGACCCCACTATGGTATCCTGCCAGGCTAATACAAACAGTGAACATGATCAATGCAGGCATCTCAGTGAATGTTTTCGTGCATGCCACTCTTGATTTAACTGTGCTCTCAACAAGCGTCTAGTTGATGTATCTGCATGATTTTACCATCATTTAGTAATGTCATGTTGTGAAATGTCTGTAAATTTTTTGTCGTGGGCGCCGCATTCCGAGCTAGCTGCCTTGGGCTCTGCTCGATGTAATGGAATCTAAATCCTTCAACACTGAAGATAATTGGGCAGCCTCGGATGTGGTATCAACACTGCTCACATTGATTCCAGTCAGGTCATACTTCGAGCTGATGCATTTGCTTGTTGGTGGCTTTCAGGTTACAGTTATTGGCTACACTTTCGGCATTCCAGATGTTATCATGGGCATCACCTTCCTCGCTGCAGGGACAAGCGTGCCTGATTGCATGGCCAGCCTCATTGTTGCCAAGCAAGGTAAGTGCTCTGAACCTCTCAAGAATTTTGATCACCTAGCCATGGTAATTAAATATAAGCAAACTTTTATTAGGGTACCCTGTGAGTACAGGGTACCCTATTGTTTTTCTTCTGTTTATTATTACGCATTATTATTATTATTATTCTTCCGCCGTAAATTTGCAAAATTTCCAAATTTTTTCGCTTTAAATGCCATTTTCTCAGAAATGGTAAGACCAATCGACACAAAATTTTCATCAAATATGTATCTTTTTTGATAGCATACATAATTGATAATTATGACGTCATAGGTCACGTGATACGGGCGCCATCTTGAAAAAACAGATCAACTTTGGACCTCTGTATCTCGGAAACCTTCTAGTGTAAAAAAATTTCGCTTGATACATTTGAACAAGCTCCCTCTCAGGTATACGTGTGATTTTTCGTGACGTCATCAGTGAAGAGGTATCCCAGTAAAAATTCGTCAAGTAGAACGCCACATGGCAAAAATTTGAAATTTCTTGAGCATCATCTACACAAAAATTCATCGTAGAAAAAAAATATTTTGACGTCATCAGTGACGTAATTCGGCCGCCATCTTGTTTTTTTGTGTTTTTTTTAAAAAATCTTCTTCTCCAGAACGGCTGTGCAGATTGAGGCGAAACTTTACAGGCACATTCCCCCTGAGGTCCTCTTTCAAGTTTGTTAATTTGTTGTTGATACGTCACATGGTTTGGCGGCCATCTTGAAAAAACCTTAAAACCTTCAAACATCTTCTTCTCCAGAAGCGCTGGTCCAATGAAGGCGAGATTTCAGAACTATATTCATGACATGTATGCGATGCAAGTTTGTTAATTTCAAAGTGATAGGTCACATGGTTTGGCCGCCATGTTGGATTTAAGAAAAATATTAAATAATGTTTTCTCTGGTATTTCATAAGCCATCAAAGCGAAAATTTGCAAGTGCCTTCCTCCCTCAAGTCTGCATACATGGTAAAAAATTTTTACCTCAGAAGTCACATGGTTTGGCGGCCATCTTGGATAGAAAAATAGACTTTATCCGATTTACGAAACTTCACACACTTGTTCGGGTCGACGATGGAAAGCAGATTTTAAATTTATGATATCATAGGTCACAAGGTTCGGCAGCCATCTTGGATTGAAAATGAATAAATTTTAAAAATCTTCTTCTCCAGAAGGGCAAGACAGATGAAGACGAAACTTCACACATATATTCCCCATGAGGTCCTTTCTCAAGTTTGTTAATTTGTTCTTGATCGGTCACATGGTTCGGCGGCCATCTTGAAAAAACCCTAAAACCTTCAAACATCTTCTTCTCCAGAAGCGCTGGTCGGATGAAGGGGAGATTTCAGAACTATATTCGGGACACGTAGGCGATATAAGTTTGTTAATTTCGAATTGATACGTTAGACGGTTTGGCCGCCATCTTGGATTTAAGAAAAATATTAAATAATGTTTTCTCTGGAACCGCTGAACCAAACGAATCGAAAATTTGTAATTATCATCGACCATCGTGTATGCACGCATGGTAAAAATTATGACATCACACGTCACATGGTTTGGCGGCCATCTTGGATAGAAAAACGCACCTTTACCGATTAACACGAAACTTTACAAACGTGTTCCAATACCCAGTTGGAAGCAGAATATAAATTTCTGATGTCATAGGTCACATGGTTCGTCAGCCATCTTGGATTGAAAATGAATAAATTTTAAAAATCTTCTTCTCCAGAAAGGCAAGACAGATTAAGCCGAAACTTCACACATATATTCCCCATGAGGTCCTTTCTCAAGTTTGTTAATTTGTTCTTGATTGGTCACATTGTTTGGCGGCCATCTTGAATTTACCTTAAAACATTCAAACATCTTCTTCTCCAGAACACCTGATCTGATCAAGGAAACTTCACACCCCTATTGCACATGAGTAGGGAATACAAGTTTGTTAATTTCTAATTGATAGGTCACATGGTTTGGCAGCCATGTTGAATTTAAGAAAAATATTAAATAATGTTTTCTCTGGAACTGCTTAACCTATCGAAGCGAAAATATGCGTCTGTCATCCTCCATGACATCTGCATACATGGTAAAATTATGAGGTCACAAGTCACATGGTTTGGCCGCCATCTTAGATTGAAGGATAAATATTAATTCATGTTTACTCTGGAACCACTACTTCTATATATGCGAAACTTCATATTTATAATTTAGGCTACATGGGAAACAAAAGTTTAAAATTTCAACCTGATCGGCCGTGTGGTTTGGCAGCCAGAATTATTTAATTATTTGAATCTGGTCGCCAGTAATAAGGAAATTGAACGCTTTGTGCTGCCCGGTTCGTAACTCGTCTGTTCCGCGCCGTCTCGAAGCAGGCCTGTGTTTGTATCACCATTAAATAATGTTTTCTCTGGCACCGCTTATCCGATAAATGCGAAACTTTGCGACTACGATTTAAGTCTCACGTTGTGTCAGTTGTGTCAAAGGCGGACGGACTGGGTACCCGGTCATCACTGCCAGCAGTTATAAAGTGGCAGTTCTAGTTAGTTTTCTTATTCAACTTATTTGGCTGACAGGATGGCCTAGACTCTAGAGGTATGCACACTCACCTCCTCTCAGCTGTCTCGCCTGGGTTAGAATCCCGACCCAGCTATAAACTGTCATCCCGATGTTTCACAGGAAAGGTGATTCATCAATGTGTGTGCCATCCATTAGATGGACGTGAAATGGGAGTCCCATCTGCCTGCATTTGTCGGTGGACGTTAAAGATCCCATAGCTGTCCTTCGCAAAGAGTAGGCGAGAGTATCGCCAGCACCCTGGCCATATTACAAATTCCTGTCCTAACCTCCAGAGGGCATTGCATCAGCGGGACGGCCGTGCCCTCAGTCAATGATGCTACCCTGCAACCTTATGCTGCATATGAACAAAGAAGAAGAAATCAAATTATTGTGGCTGAAAAACAAACTCGTATATCACCGTTAGGAACCAACCTGTTTCAAGTCACACTCTGTTTTTGCCCTGATATTAGACTTTCATGTGTTCTTTCCTACCCTCCTGAAAATGCAGGCATGGGAGATATGGCAGTATCGAATTCCAATGGAAGTAACATCTTCGACATCCTCATAGGCTTGGGCTTGCCCTGGGTTGTGCAGACACTTCTTGTTGATTTCGGCTCCACTGTGAGTACTAAAGTGATTCACTTATGCCTTCTTATTCCCCCACGCATGGGAAGTGAAGAGTGGGGTTAAGCAATTGGTTTACTTTGTCTGTCTGTCTGTCTGTCTGTCTGTCCATAAAAGTCAGTTTATGATGGAGGAACAACTCGATTTCAATTAAATGTTTCATTTTGAACACGAATCGGAATATGAACCGGAAAACGAACCTGTAGTTTTATGGAACTTTGGCTCGACATTCATCCCGATTGCACATTTGGTTGCCTCCAAAATAGGTATTTGCTTTCTTCTCAGAAACTACACATGCAATCCTGATCAAACATGACCATCACCTTCATCACCCTGTATGTACCAAAGTTTGTTCACAACATAAAAAAAAAATTAAAAAAGGTCGGGGTCGAGGGAGGTTTATGGGTGGGTTGCCCCCAAAATTTTGGCAGTAAGATTGCGAGGATTGTTTGACATTTTGTGTAATCCATGTGACAAAAGCGTCACATGGATTATGTACCAGCCGAATGACATCTATAAAACTGCCTCACCTGCTTGTTATAGATTTTGCAAACTCGGATGGAATGCTGGGACGCCATGCCCAGGCTACTTCGATGAGGGTCATCCCAAATGTTCTGCCATCCAACCAAGATAATGGATATAGAATATCATTGGCACACTTTATTCATGTCACAGTATTCTACATCATTATTCTACACGATCTCCATCTTCTTCAACTTAATGATGAGATGATATATACAGTAGATGTAATTTTTTTTGATGATCGACCTAATACTTGAACAACCATAAGTAGGGTGACGGCTTTTGGGATTCTTCTTCGTTCCGATGCAGCACAAGGCTGCGAGGTAGCGTTATTGGCTGTGGCTGCGGCTGTGCTGCTGCAATGCCCTCTGCTGGTTCGGCCAGGATTTTGTAATTTGTTCACGGTGCCGGCGATAGCTCACCTACTCTACGCGAAGGACACCACGGGATCTTTAACATCCATCAACGGATGCTGACAGATGGGACGCCCGTTTAAGGTCCATCCGATGGACGGTGCACACATTGACTCAACCTGCCTGCGAGACACCGGGATGACAGTTCATATCTCGGTGAGAATTCACACCCAGGTGAGACAGCTTAGAGTGTACCTCCAGGTCATCCTGTCAGTCCTAACTTGGTCATTGGTCATTTTGTTGGTCCAATGTCAATTTGATAATTGGGAGAATGTTGCAACGTCATTGCAATCTTGGTCCATCGTTAACAGACTTACAACCGATGTTGGACGAACATCGTCAATATCCATAGGACCATCCATCGAATTTGATCTG